>NC_141354.1:21074330-21496830 GCF_057382095.1 Aulonocara sp. 'chitande type north' Nkhata Bay | reverse complement strand
GCTTTTATCTCATTTCATAGTGAGGTAGCGTTAGTCTCATCTCCTCCGCTACTTTTCCAGTAACAAGATCTTTCACTTCCTGAAATTGACAGCTTAACCGAAGTAGAGGCTGGCCATTGCCGTGTCTTTATCTCCAGCATCACTCTTGCTATCAGAGAGCTGTGTATCCATCGTTTGTGTGCTGTGCTTGGCAGGCACCTATTATCAACCGAAGTTTATAGAGTTTGCATCTCACTGTGATGTTTTTTCCTTTTCCCCTAAAAATTCAAAGTAATGCAAATAATTCTGGGAAGTGAAGGCTGTTCTCTCTAATCTTATTTGCTGTGGTACACGTGCACACTGATGCAACCGTACGATTTGATACTAGTAGGCATAAAAATGTCAGTGTGTTGCTTTGGAATTTTTTTCTTTTTAATGGCAACAAAAGAAACAAGATAACATTTTAACAGTAAACTACGATCTGAACCCACACTTGTTGGTCTTAATATTAGTAATACTGTGACTGGATGTGGGAGTTATGAGCCCTCTTCTTTGTCTATCAATTTTTCAGTTGTAATACAGATTTGAAATCTTTGCGTGGGGTGTGTGCGTGCGTCTGCCTCTGACTTCCTGTTTTTTGCATCACTCACAGCGGAGGTGAAGCGTGTGGGAGACACTCTGTTGGGCATGGCGACTCAGTGTGTTCAGGTTAAGAACGTGGTGAAGACGTCACCACAGACTCTGTCCAACCTCTGCCTCAAGATCAATGTGAAGCTGGGAGGGATCAACAACATCCTGGTACCTCACCAACGGTGAGCTGTGGTCTCCCTCTTATTATATGGCAGTGTTATAATGCTATATTAAGACGTCTTATTAAATAAAGTCTCACGTTAAGGGTTAGGGTGACATGACACTTGGTGTATTGTTATTTAACTACCTCAGTGTTTTTGATCCTTTTTTCTGTCTCTCGATCCACAGACCATCAGTGTTTCAACAGCCAGTTATCTTCTTGGGAGCAGATGTTACACATCCACCAGCCGGAGATGGGAAGAAGCCTTCTATTGCAGCAGTTAGTTTCTTTATGTCCCCCTACTCCAGCAGTTAAATATATAAATTGTAGTTTTTGTTTTGATAATATTCCTCTTCTCTGATGGGTGTTACAACCCCAGCTCTCACTAGGGGGCGACGTGAAAGTAGTAGTAGAAGATGTAATGGATGAAGGCAAGAGTGATAATCTTTCAGAAAGTCAAATAAAGTCTTCACAGACAATAAATCCAAACACTTAAGAGTTATTTTGGGCTTCGATCCCACTCTGTGCAGAATAAATATTTAACAGAAGACTTGCTGTAGCCCTAAACCCAAATGTTAATAAGCAGACACATTCTCTAAGTGTGAGTGATGTTGGGGGTGAAATCCTATTGGGAGAGAAAACTAAACATACAATAGTAAACACCGCTGAGTGCAAACAGAAAAGTAATAAAGACACGAATCAAGTTACAGATTTAGCAAATGAATGGTCACACTTTTGTAGAAACTCAGAGACGCATAAGAAGACGTTAAATTTCAGACACCCTGACTTACAGCTCAACTGATCTTTTGAGCCGTGCAAAACAATAGTTTGTGCAATTGGAGAAGTGACAAGTCAAGCACAGGTACAGTGAGGGGACAGGACTGGGGAGGCGGCAGAAAGGGCTAGTGGAAGCACTGACCCTGGATCAGGGCTGAAACGTACTGATCTGCATGCAGAAAAACATTCAGTGGGTTAGTAACGCAAAGAGAGGAGGAAATGCTGACACTTCTATGAATAATGTGTCACTTTCCCTTCCACATAAAATCCATTCCCCTTTAATAATGGCTCCTCTGCTCCAAACTCTTTGTCAGGTGGTAGGTAGTATGGACGCCCACCCCAGCAGGTACTGTGCCACCGTACGAGTCCAGAGGCCCAGGCAGGAGGTCATCCAGGACCTGGCCTCTATGGTGCGGGAACTGCTGATCCAGTTCTACAAGTCAACCCGCTACAAGCCCACACGGATCATTTTCTACAGGGATGGAGTTTCAGAAGGCCAGTTCAGACAGGTATAGTCCCACTTTTTTTTTTTTTCTTCTTTTTTTTTTTAAATCTTAAACTCAGGGTTTTACTAAAGATGTGAAAAAAAGACTAAACCAGGTAGAATTCTGCAGTATGTCATTTTATTGTTCAAGACGTTAATTGGCTTCTTACTGAATTTGGGTACGTTATAATCTTTGTAGCTGAGGCATACTGGTAAAGAACATGTTTGTGTATTCCATAAATACTTTTAATCCCAAATGAGTAAAGTCGGTAACAGTATTCCCAAATTTCTTAGTTGTATAACTTTTTTTTGAAGTTGGGTCATATGGCAGCACACACAACCAAAAATGATATTTTCATATTATTGTAATTGTCCTCTTCTTCAGGTGCTGTATTATGAGCTGCTGGCCATTCGTGAGGCCTGTATCAGCCTGGAGAAGGAGTACCAGCCAGGCATCACCTACATTGTTGTGCAAAAACGCCACCATACACGCCTCTTCTGTGCCGACCGCAACGAGAGAGTGAGTCCTCACCGCACACCAGCTCATGCTGTTGCTCTTTTAGTATGACGTTTCCGCTTAAAGTCAACATGGTGTGTTCATGTGTTCATCTGTATTTTTTTTTATGTTCTATGTTGGAACATTAACTACTGAAAATGGGCCTCTTTAATTACCTTTTTGTTGTCATTTCGGCTGTTCACCCTCCTGACTGCTGTAATTACATTCGATTAAAGCATTAGGGCCCAGTGCAAACCAAGAGCTCTGGAGTGGCACTCAAGGCCCAGAGAGTGAGACCCAGCCAGTAACAACCTTATTTTCAGCGCTCGCACTCTTCTTACAGAGCATTAGGCTCCCTGGGGCATTAGGCTTTTAATTGGTTGTTTCGAAAGCACTTGGCGAACCTTTGCCTGGGTCTCTCCATCAGCTAGTTCTTCTTTTCAATCATCAGAAATTTTAGTTCCCGACATCATTTAGTGCATTAAAAGCCCTGCTATATCTGCTTTTTTTTTTAAATGGCGAAAAAGGGGGAAAACAAGTTGAAAGTCAAAAAGCATTAGTATTGAGGGTAACTGAAATTAATTTTGCTTTTCAAGGTTGGACGTAGTGGAAACATTCCCGCTGGTACTACTGTGGATACGGACATCACGCATCCCTACGAGTTCGATTTTTACCTCTGCAGTCACGCTGGAATACAGGTCAGTCCAACCTCTTCTCCATCTCATATGTTGCTGTTTGTCTACAGTATTTCATCTCCTTCTCCTTCAAAAAAACATAAACGTCTGCACTTTTGTAGATAAGTAATAAATAGGATTCAGGAATAAACCAAACACAAGCGGTTTTAAAGTTTATGATGCAATTTCAACAAACTAACATGAAGCTTATAGCTGTGCGGTTTGTGCAGTGGAAGCTCCTCAGCATAGCAAAGCACATGGGTGGACAAAGAGTACACAGTTAAAGCAAATAAAACTTTCCTTCTCAAACGTTTTGACTATATTTGAGCTATTTAGTTTAGGGGTTTGCTAATCCAGTACCTCAGTAGCTTATCAGCCCCCCTTGCATGGCAAATCGTGCAATTATTTAACCTAAAGTATCATGTAAAAGAGCAGCAGCTGAAGCTTTGTCCAGGAAAATGTGTTATTAACAGCTTTGGTACCTAAAATTTGCTGTCTGTATATTTAAGATGGCGTGGAACCATCCCATATGTCCCTTATTTCAAAACGTGAAGATTAGACTACAGATCTGTAGACGCAGAAGCTGCTTGAGTTAGCTGATTTATACTTGCAGCATTAATGTTTTATGTATCTATTTTTTTAAACACATATCTCATATAGCTAAGCACAGTTAGGTGATGTTCCTGAGTTTTCTGGGCTGTATTTCCTGTCAGCTGTGTCCCAGTTCCGTATTGAATCTTACTTAATGCTTACCTCCCTCTCAGGGCACCAGTCGGCCCTCCCACTACCATGTACTGTGGGACGACAACTGTTTTACCGCTGACGAGTTCCAGCTGCTCACCTACCAGTTGTGCCACACCTATGTGCGCTGTACCCGCTCAGTCTCCATCCCTGCGCCAGCCTACTATGCCCACCTGGTGGCCTTTCGTGCCCGCTATCATTTGGTTGACAAAGAACATGACAGGTAAGGAGAGCGTTCTCCCCATTTAAACTTGCTCTGTGAAGCTGCTAGAGTTCACATGTGCTGGATGAATTGCCCTTTTTTTGTCACTCATCTTAACGGGTCCTTTCTTGTTCTTTCTGAAGCGCTGAGGGCAGCCATGTGTCTGGTCAGAGTAACGGTCGGGACCCCCAGGCGCTGGCCAAAGCTGTTCAGATCCACCACGACACCCTGAGGACCATGTACTTCGCCTGAGCTACACCAACTCTCCCCAACCATTGCCACTCTTAACACACACACGCACACAACCATGCACACCTGGCATGCCAGTCAAGGGATCCTCATAGGTGCAAGTCCCAGCCCCCCCCCCCCCCCAACATGCCTAATCAAAAACGGACCTGACACTGTGCAGAGGAAAGCAGGGAGGAGGGAGGGGAAGAGGCACCCCCACACTGGACTGAGGATGCAAAAGCTGCTTTAAAAAAAAACAAACAAGAGAGAATCTCAGCACTATTATGCAATATTAAACCAGCCAACTAGTTTATTTTCACCCTTATTAGGCCCCCTCTCCCCTCCGGTTTTCACTACCCCGCCTATGTGTTCGTCCCCTGTTTTGTCTCCTTTACTTGTGGCCTAGTTTGTGGCTGTTCTTTTCCTTTTCTTTGGCATAGTCTTTGATAAATCTGCTTCTTTGCCTTCTTCAGTACCTCAAGTCAGTTTGAGCAGCAGCACTTTTACATTCTGTCAGTTTTTGTGTAATTTGTCTTTGATTTTTCTCCTATTTCTTTTTCTTAAGTTTAGGGGCAGAGAGAAAAAAAAGGACTCAGACTCTGGAGTTATTAAGAGGTGTCTGATGTAGTTTGAAGCATCAATTCATTGACCAGAGGTCCTCCCAGTTTGGTCTTTTATTTTTCCTCTTGTTTCCTTTCTTGTTCTGTCACTTTTCACTAGTGTGTGGGCACGACACCACCAGTTGCTTGTATAGAGCTACATGTTCTTTTGAGCACACTGCCACCTATTGGCAAAGAGGGATATTGCCCCTTAAAAGTCACAAAGAGGAGCCGTTTTGGTGGTCTCAGATCAGTTTCGGATTTATTCCTGAAGGTTAGCTGTCACATTTAAACGGAGGGCAGTTTATATTATATATCAATTTGCTGAGTTGCAGCCATCCATGGATTGTATTTAAAGTATTATTGACACGTTTATTTGAGTCTGGTTGCTATATTTCTTCTACATTATGTGAAACATTTTAAGAATCTAATTCTTAAAGAAAAGAGAAGATTTAATCGTGTTAGCTTTTGTTTTTAAATCGCCCTGCATTCATTTCTCTCAGTGCTTTATCTTGCCTTTCCCCCCTTGTACCTAAGACGGTGGCTAAATACAGATGATGTCGATGGTTTCCTCTTGTGCAATAATCAGTCGAACGAAGGGAAGAGGATTTTTAGGGGACTTAAGTGACTCAAAAGTACAGTTTTCACATTTCATATGAAAGCGAGTGTCCTTGAAAGGAGAGAAGTTTGCCACTTGCAAGGCACTTTCATGTGTCGCTCCTCTGTGAGCTGAATGACCTGCATGTTGTATGAGTTTGCTCTCGCTGTTGGGCAAAAAGAAAGGAGAAAAAAAAAAAAAGGTGCAGTTTTGGTGATTTTTCGTGTTTTTACTTGAACTAAAGGACTTTGTGCGTCTCCGTGGTTTGAGAATACTTTCGGATCAGTGGGCATGATTTTAGAATTCCTGATCGTCAGCTTGCTAATGAGATTGATTTTTCTTAATTCCTAAGAATTACAAAGCTTTTCACTTGACAGCAGCAAAGTGGAGTATAAAGGCCATAAAGAGGTAGTATTCAAGTGCCTGTTGGAAGTTAAGTGTGTAATCGTCAGAAGCTGTATGAGTTGTTTCAGTGGGGTACAATGATCAAAGAGCGTACACCAACCAGACAGCGTGAAGCAAGAAAGTTTCACCCGATGCCTCTTATTCTTCTCAATAACCGTCTACTGACTTTTCTATACATCTCATTCAAATTAACCTAAGATCAATATATTTATTGTATTTGCCTGTACAGCAGTGTTAGCTGTTGGCTTTGCTTTGGAGCAGCATTCAAGCAAAGTAGGCCAAGTTGTCTTTTTGCCTAATATTCACCAGACATGGATCCAGCTGCTACAGTGTGTTTGTAGGCGATTGGGCTGGCTTCGTGGGCACAGAGTTGGCCTTCTCCCAAACTGTTTTTCTTTTTGTTTTAGATTGATTAGAACCCTAAATCTGAGTTCGGGTTTAATTCCTGCCCACGCGACCGGCCCAAAGTTGGGACTGGCTTCAGAACAAAGCCGAGGAGTCAAGTGGACGACCTTTAGTGTGAAGCGTGTATCTGGGTAACGGGTCACCACGTAGCTGCTCTAATGCTGATGACCTGAAGTTTGCTCGGGACGTGTTTTTAAAAGTTATCTGCACTAACAGAAGCATGTGTTTCAGGAGTGAACACAGGCGCGGTGCTACTCTGAATTAGAATTTGAAGCTGAACCTCAATGCGAGACTTTAAACGAGCAGGCGGGATATGTAGGCGAGGGGGGGGAAAAAAAACTGTAAACCTCACTCACTGAAGGACGAGAAGGCTCCACTGCTGCGGTTGTTGAGGGGAGTTATAGATTTATGATTTTATTCGGGATAGATCTACTCTGAGAACTTGTAAGCGGTACAACGGCAGACGTGTGGTCCTGCCTCTGCTGTTGCATTCGACTGCCTTTCACAGGCTAGCCTTTCAGTGTGGAAGCCAGTGGGTTTGAGCCTTCATGATTTCACTAGTATCTGAAAGCCTTTTTAAAAAGCCAGATCGAAAGTATATTTGTAGATTTTAAATTATGTAATGCACACCACTTATTTTTGCTAACAGAAAAAAATTTAGTCTAATTATTAATCTTAGTAATAAATGCATCATGACAAGTAATGGTTTAAAAAAAAAAAAAAAAAGTATAACAAAGTTTTATTATCGCAATAGACTGTTGACTTGTTCTTGTGTCACTGTATAACGTATAGTGTATGTGTGAACAGTGCTGGGGTTGTTGAAACTAGTTATGTGTGTTTGGACTGTCATACTGTTATTGATAGGGATGTGGACTCTAACCGCCTCTTGCTTTGATGTTTGGAAAAAAAAAAACTTGCAAGATGTTGAATGCTTCTTTTTTTTTTCCTTCTTCTTTTGTAGATGATCAAACAAAGTTTTTCATAGAGAGGACAAAGTGTTAACATGCTATATCCCGAATGCCTTTGTTATCGCAGTTTTTCACAATTGCTAAGACTCTTTTCTTAAAAGGATCCCCTGTTTTCTCATATTGTGACTGAACAACATTCACAAAACCTCTGACTCCTCTGGAAGTATCAAACAATAACCTCAAACTGTAAACCAAACAATGTTTGTAGATCATAGACTCAGTCAAACAATGCTGAGCATTCATTACGCTACATCCAAAAATCCAGCGTTCTGGCTGTGTAGCTCCAGGAAAAAATTCCAATAAATGCATATAAAAAGCATAACTCGAATAGAGTTTAAATACTACCCACTGTAAGTACAAGCAGTACAGGATTACACAGTGTCTGTGGATAAAGTAGGTCAAAAGGCTAAGAAACAAGCACATAACAGTACAGCGTGAGTGTAACTGAAAGTGAACATGTGATCTGTTCAGCTGTGTCGCGCCAGAGTGAAAAAGAGATTTTTGCAACTCAACCTGTTGCATGTGTATTTCTGGGAGTTCCTTTTTTCGAGACGCAAAACATTGGGAGGAGAAATCTTAGTGCGCTGATATTTAACGCAGAAAAAACGGGTCACCTGCTTAACCAGGTGAGCTATGCTGGTGCCCCAGATCCTGCTTATTTAAAGCTGAAACTCCAAATTGACGTCTAACACGGTGCGTTCGAGTGACTAAACGGGTGCAAAACATGGACCGTTTGGTTCAGAGAACGGGATTTAATGTCTTAGCAATTCAGAAAAGCTGTGAGAAATTACAAACCTATTGTAACAACAAACAGTAGACTAGGAGGGGGAAGAAAAAAAAAAAAGGCGATTGATATGTTGAGCTCCTGCTCTTGAATTTTCTCGGGTTTCTTTTAACTGGTGCTGATGCCTGCTCCTTATCGAGAGGAGAGTAAAAGGAATGGGCATGTGTTGTTGTTTTCTTTTAAGTCTTGGTGATCCATTTCAAAGACACGTGTGATCAAAGAATAGAGAAACAAGGTTTAGTAGTTCTCCATTCCTTTGTGTTTGAACCCTGGGGGGGGGATTTAGATTGGATTACAACCACCATTGCTTTCTTCAGACTGGTTTCCTTATTCGAGCCACTTCACGTGCACACAGATACAAAGACGTAAGTCTGCGACGTGGCAAAGCCTGTTATCTTATTTTAGCGCTCTTTCTTTTTTGTTCCAAACATTTACTCCCCTCGGTCTACATTCCACGGCCGTACAATCTCATCCAATCCCCCAGCAAGGTGTAAGGAAGGTTAAAGCTGAAGGACAATACTGAGGGATATAGTGTGTGTGTGTGTGTGTGTGGGGGAAGGAATCAAAGCTCATCAGTGAGAACTTGGTGTGGCAGGTTATATGGAAGTTGGACGTGTGTGTGTGTGTGTGTGTGTGTGTGTGTGTGTGTGTGTTTGGTGGCTGATTGACTCACTATATCTCTGCTGTCTGTAATAGATGTTCAGGTGGTGTATAAACTACACCCTCGAGGGCAGTTGAACACATGTTTACATAGCAAATGTGTTTGCCTCGCTTACATTTGAAATGTCATCAGCTCGGCTTTGCAAATATTAGCTAGCAGAGAAATGACCTAACATGAGCGAGACCTTTTAGGGGCCTGTGGAAGCGAATGCTTAATGGGATACAAAGATGTTATTCATGCAGCTGATTTTTCTTCAACACACAGCTGTGCTACACAAAAGTGGGAAGGTTTCGTTTGTCCTTCCAGTTCTGCTAGAAATGACTCGTTATATTTGACTTTAAACTAAAGGTACACTAATCTCACGACTGTGTCCTTTTAGCTCTCACTTAGGGTCGCTACGACGACTGTTTATGAGAGCCGTGAATTGGCGTCTTTAGCTGCCTGGTGAAGAAAATGTAACAAATTAACTTTAAAAGGCCGGTGCCTCAATTTTTAACCGAAGTAAAGGTGTATTTTGTCTCGAGGCTTCAATCGGTATTCCTCATTTTGGTTGCTCTATATTTGCAGTGGAAGGTAGCGAGAAAAAGTCCACAGAAAGTGCCTTTCCTCTTGATGGTGCTGTAAATTGAAAGATGAAATGTAAAAATCAAAGACGTAGAATCTCCTTTTGAAACACACATTGCAATGCAGGAGTTGCTGCATTTCTCTCTCACACACACAAACACACTCACAGTAAATGGTTTTTGTTTTTTGTTTTTTTGAGATGGCAATGCAGAGTTGTTTTTCATGTATTTAAAGATTAAGCATGGTAAAAGACATTATGCCAAGTAAATGGTTGTGGTTGAGCTCTTGCTTTCTAGTGCATTTTTAGTGTCTTGGACCAATGGTGTTGTTGGTACAGTGGAATGTGTGTTTGGGTGGGTTGGCGGAGCCAGGTGGTTGGGAGTGACACAGCCCAGCCCACGAATGGCAAACATAGCACAGCACTTTAGAGACTGCCACAGTCTCTGTCCCTCCAGTCCCCTTCTTCCTCCCGCCCAGGAGGAGGAGAGGATCCAGACCTCAGCGTAAACGAGGAGACGACGAAGGGATGCGCGTTACCAAACGAGGCAGTCGGTCATTAAAAGTGTGCCTCATGCTCTTGTGACTTTAATGGCTCGGTAGAGTCTGCCTGCTCTCAGGTGGCGTGTTCTCGTCAGGACTGCCACTTTTGACACTTTGTTACAGCTAGGGCTGGGTGTCACAAACGTCACTCATCAGTACCTCCTGGTTTTTTGGAATCGGAGTTTCGAAGCAGGCTAGAACTTTCTTTTTCTTTTTTCTTTTTTCTTTTTTTTTTTTTTTGCACTGAGGGAAAGCAACATGCGTGAGAAGGCAGAAAGGTGTCTTATTTTTTTTTTTAAACATGTGGTTCAGAAATGAAATGAACAGAGCCAGTGTCAGTATTGAGACTTGTCTCAAGATGCCCAGCCCTAGTAGCAGCCCCATGGCGTTCTTTCATCTTAGAGCAATGCCCTGCCATGTGTCTTGTCCCTGTCGGAGGGAATGAGTGCCCAGCAGTATCCTCGTCTTGAGCCGGTAGGGATTCGACTGAAAAACCGAGTATGGTCTGTAGTTCTGTGGGTACCTTTTCAGTCCAGGGGGTGAAATCTTTCTATTACAAGAAATCTCAAAAAACACTGCACCTCACTTACCTTGGTATGCTGCATATGTTATACTACATGAAAGAAAACTGCAAATTGCTTTTATGATATATAATGCTTGAGTAATGCCTGATTGCGATATTCTTATACGGTAACTATTTTAGATTCGAAATAAGTATAACTGTAAAAGATTCTGTTTTGTCTTAACACTTATCCAATTTTGAAATATTGTTCTTGAGCCGACTTTTATTTTGTTGTCCTATTTAAATGTGTTGTTCTTTAAATATATATATATGAAATATATATATGCGGAATATTTTATGGTGTATTTATTGAGTCCGTTCGAGCGGCTGGAGTGTCCGCATCAATCTTGCAGCGTGGTGGGGGTGGAGCCAGGAGGGAGAAGCCTTGAGCCCCTCCCCTTCCATGTTGACGCCTTATTCTCCTAGACACGCAAGCACAACAATATGGAGGGGGGTGCGGGGTGGAGGAAAGGGCGGCGGCGGCGGATTTTGACTTGTTCCAGGTCGACTTCCTCCTCCTTCCTTTTCCAAATATTCTTAACCCTCCCATCTTCTTTTACCACCCGTGAAGGCCAGACGCCAGCCCCCTACATGTTGCAGCTCATCTCTGACGAAGGGAACCATTTCTGAACCACACTGACTTGTGTCGAATAGCTGACTTTTCATCCCAAGCTGCTAAATTGGTACGTTAGCCATGTAAATTCCCTGAGCCAGTACAGAGCAAGTAGTAGAGTGTAAAATAAGTTTAAAGAAAAATACGGGGGGAAAGAAGGAAGGATGTTGGAAAGGCAAAATTCATTGAATTACAGTGAAATGTTTTAGCAAAGGCGTTGCTTCTTTCCTCTTTAAATGTCTCCTATTTTGTTTTGTTTTGTTTTTCCTTGTGCCAGAATATTTTACAGCAGGACCAGGTCTCATTCCACAGGAAAACACATGCCTCAGCCTTAAGTGCGTCCTTACGTAATAGAAATCCGTGTGACTTTTGCAATGCCTGTGCTGTGTCGGGTGGCCTACCAAGAAAACTAGCCTACGTACTTGATCTGCCCTGATATCTCCAACTGGCATACTCATCTGTTCTCGCATGTAAACCACTAACATTGCTACACAACGTAGAGCGCTCTGATGAATGAACATTGCTCTGTTTAATATGTACTGATGTCAGAACGGGAGCCAGGTCTGGGTCAAACTGCCTTTGGAAACCCTTTTCAGTATTTGGTGTTACCTGTTGAGCAGTGCCTACAGCCCGAGGGCAGTTTGGATATGTACGTATGCTCGTTAGATTTTATGCACTTGCCTGTATTTTGTAAGCTCGTTGCTCGGTTGACACAGCTCATTGTCGCTGATTGCAAATCCAAAGAAGGATCCAAAGAACAGTTTGACGCAGGCCTTACACGAGAACCAGGCGGTTCCCCACTGTGCCGGATTACAGAGACCTGTGCCTGTACAATGAACCAAGGATGAATTGTGTTGTGATGATTTTTTATTTTTTTTCCTTTTAATTATCTGTTGGTTGTCCCTCACCTCATCGGAGGATCAGAGACATTGACCTTTTGAGTGTTGTCAATCTTCCAAAGCAAGAAAAGCCCTCTGTCCTTTTAAACCGAATGGCTTTTGGTTTATTCAATGTTTACCGTAATGTTTACTCCCATGGCTATCTGATGTTGAACCTGTTTTCATTACATTAGCATTCCAAAATGACTTCAAACCAAAAACTGCTGAAGAGATTAGGCTCCTGACGCCGTTTACCTTGTATACACTTAATGGTTTTGAAGACAGATTATTTGAGAGTGGCCAAGGATATCAAACATTTTGGGTACTCTGATTGTTCCGATGCATCGTCACTCTTCTGTCAGTCTTATTTCAAACTAAAGATCTTGAGCTCTGATACCTCTGAGTGAGGCACCAGCAAACTGACGTGTACGTTGAACCTTCACCACCAGATCATCCATGTCTCAGCCTCTGTATTTTTGCAAAAAGCTGTGTTGTACCAACAGCTGTATTCCTTTCAGTTTTAATTGTCTTTCTTTTGTTACTCTTTCTCTCTTATAGGTTGTTGGCCTTTTTAGTGTTGCTTTGCTTCAGTTTGAAGTGTATCTTTGACTAATACTTGCAATAAAAATGCTTTGCTTTATCTTGGTCGTCTCACTGGGGAAACCTTTTTTTTAAAATGTGTAATAAGTGGAATTGCAGAAAATGCTGTGGGTAATAAAAATCACATATTGCCACCATGTGCTTTAGAAAACACCGGGCTGCTGTCGAAATGTGTAGGTCCCTCACAGCCTACACATTATATATTGTTTTATATTTTATAGAGAAGGATGAATATAATCTCCCTCCCTCAGCCAAGTTTGCTTGGGACCAGCTCATTTTTTATTTCACTGGTTGAACCTGCTCTGCAGCAGCTGTACCACACCTCTCCCTCTGGGAGAGCTTTGAGGCCAATATGAGAGTGCAAATCTTTTTGCCATTCAAAAATGTGAAACTCTGAGGGGGGGGGGGGGGGAATCAGCATTTTTCCTCCCCTCAGCATATGGGTTACAAAATTTTCATGACCATCTGAGGGAATAAGATGGAGTGACTGAAAAATTCATAGATCTTTGCTTCTAGTTTGACCAAAGTAGAATATGTAACAATACGAACACACCACACCACCACCCTTTTCCCCACTGCTCCCTTTAGAATAGAATAGAATAGAATTCAACTTTATTGTCATTGCACATGCACAGGTACAGGGCAACGAAATGCAGTTTGCATCCATCCAGAAGTGCTTTAGTGATATAGATATATTACAATATATATTAGCAATAATATAGATATGTGAGTATATTACAGAAATGGGTCTATTATGGTATGTTATAATGTACACGGTATGAAGTATGTTGTGAATATTCTATAACTATAAGTATGTACAGGCTGTAGTGAGTACAAGCTATGTACAGGATATGAACAGGATATAAATATGAAAAACTATACAGAATATGAAATAACTTTACAGAATCTGGGATATACAGCTATACAGAAATGGGAACTATGCAAGTTGTAAACAGTTGTAGGATTAAAGATTATCGAATGTACAGAATGATTATTTACACAGAGCTATACAGTAGTGCAGTTAAGATAAGTGAGATATAATTCCTACAGAGGCTATATAAAGTGCTAGTGGTTGTGAGTGGTGGTTCAGTCCATGTTATTATTGTGTTTGAGGGTACAGTTGTCCATTGTGGGTGTGTGTATGTTCAGTCCATGAGTTTAACGTGGGTCAGATGTCAGGAGGCAGAGTTCAGGAGTCTGACAGCTGTGGGGAAGAAGCTG
Organism: Aulonocara sp. 'chitande type north' Nkhata Bay; assembly: GCF_057382095.1. Lineage (NCBI taxonomy): Eukaryota > Metazoa > Chordata > Actinopteri > Cichliformes > Cichlidae > Aulonocara > Aulonocara sp. 'chitande type north' Nkhata Bay. The sequence goes on along the minus strand of NC_141354.1, from coordinate 21,483,061 downwards.
TTCCGGTACCTGGTGGTCTTAGTCCGGAGGCTCCTGTGGCGCCTCCCAGAGGGCAGGAGGGTGAAGAGTCCATGTGATGGGTGACTGGGGTCTTTGATGATTTTCCCAGCCCTTTTCAGACACCGCTTCCTGTAGATGTCTTTTATGGCAGGAAGTGGTGCTCCGGCGATGCGCTGGGCAGTTTTCATGACCCTCTGCAACGCCTTCCGGTCCGAGGCAGAGCAGTTCCCGTACCAGACTGTTATACAGTTGGTCAGGATGCTCTCGATGGTGCAGCGATAGAAGTTCACCAGGATGTCTGAGGACAGGTGGTTCTTCCTCAGAGTCCTCAAGAAGAAGAGGCGCTGGTGAGCCTTCTTGACCAGCTTGGAGCAGTTGGTCGTCCAGGTGAGATCCTCGGAGATGTGGACTCCCAGGAACTTGAAGCTGCTCACACGCTCCACAGCCGTCCCCTTAATGTGGATGGGTGGATGTGGGTCAGCATTCCTCCTGTAGTCCACGATGAGCTCCTTGGTCTTCTCGGTGTTAAGCAGCAGGTTGTTTGTGTCGCACCACTCAGCCAGACGATCCACCTCCTCCCTGTAGGCGGCCTCATCGTTGTCACTGATGAGGCCAATCACCGTGGTGTCATCTGCAAACTTAATGATGGTGTTGGAACCATCAGCAGGTCTGCAGTCGTGGGTGAAGAGGGAGTAGAGGTTTAGTGGTCGCTACAGCAGATCATCTGCCTCCATCTCCCCGTGTCCCTTACAGCCTCCTCCTGTCACACCAGTCCTTCACTACATCCATGAATCTTCTCTATAGTCTTCCTCGTTTCCTCCTGATCTGCAGCACCATCTTCAAAATCCTTTGTCTGATACAGTCTCTATCCCTCCTCTGCACATGTTCAGACCATCTCAACCTTGCCTGTCCAACTTTGTCTACTGAGCTGTTTTATTCATTTCTAATCTTTTCTATTCTGGTCACTATGATTGAAATTCATAGCACCCCCAACTCTGCCACTCCAGTTTGTTTTTCTTCTCTGTCAGTGCCACAGTCTCCAGACCAAAATAACTTTTTATTGAATTTTAAAAAAAACTTTCCCCCCAAATATGTTAATTTTTTAAATGTGTCGACAAAAGCCAAATTCTTTGCCTTTTCTCATAAATTTTCAGTATTTTAGCAGAAGGGCAGCAGTCAGGGTTTTGTATTTAATACCAAATGAACAATCTGCCCTGGAATGAAAAACTACACACTGGTAAACAATGACAGGAATTCCAACACAAAATGAAAATAAGTAAAATCGCTACATCTCTGCAAAAGCACCAGCATTCCTACTGGGTATATAAAGATAATTTCACTTTCACTGCACAGCAAAACTTATAAACTTTGCTCTGAAATGCTGTTCCCACTAACAGGCTGAGAATTTCATGAGGATAAAAGTGAGTGCCTGAAAAACACTGTAAACAGGAAGGATTATTGACAAGCCTTCCTGATGCCTCTGCGCAGCTATGGTAACGGAGCTGCTATCACTTACTCTCTCTGATATCTGTTGACGGGAACAAGCTAAAAATCTGATTGTGTGCTTCCCCTGACACAAATTTATGTCTTTATAGTTAATGTTGGTACATGACGTTTGATCTCACGTAATTCCCAACAGGGCAGCCCTGCCTGAGCAGAGGTATAATTAACCACAGTGACTGAAAACACCTGTGTGGGAATTAAAGCAGCACCCTGCAAACTCACTGAAATGCATTCCTTCATGCAGACGGTTTATTTTGTTTTATTTGATTTATTTATGCATGCATTTATTGCACCAGCCTTGGAACTTCAGTAATCTGCACATGCAACCCTTTTTGCATTTACTGAGATTTTCCCTGTTAGCTGTAAATGATGAGCTTGTTGGTTTAATACTTTTGGTGGGGGAAAAAAAAAATCCCAATCAAGTTTTTACTTTTTTTTTCCATTTTACTTTGTTCTGGTGTCAAAAATGCACAGTCTGCATTAATTTAGAGCAACACTGAGCTCTTGTAACATTAACTATGATTTTTTTTTTTACTGCACATTTTCTTTTATGACAGCAAGAATTTCATTTATTTGTTTGATTGGTATTTGAGAAGTTGTCATTTATACCCATCCTAAACTACATAACAAATTTATTATCATATTTTTTGTTTCTTCACATTTAAAACTATAAAAAAAAAATTGTTGGAAGAAACTGGGGAAGCATTAAGCTACAGCAGCCTGATGACAGAACAACAGTAAAACAGAAAATGATCATCTCTGAGCCGCAACATCATTAAAAACATGGTGAGATGGATTCTCTGCAAGAAATCAGGCGCTCTGCAGGGTGGGACTAAACACTTATTATGCTCACATCCTAACTGTCAGTTCCTGTGCGCCCAACTATATCAAATCGACAAAATGATGGTGTTAATTTCCGTATATCATTTAAATAAGGCAGAGCCGCCGTTTAGTCAAACAGACGCCCCTCTGCGGGCCTAAATGCAGCTGTCACACTTTCTCTCCGCCTGAGAGAAAACACATTCATCTCTCATGATGTTACAGCAGGACTGTGACAAAACCAACTGTTAAAGGCTTAATTGACACTAAATGCCAACCAGAAAATCCTTCTGTATTTTTTTTTAGTCAATCGGTGATCCCTGTGTTCCGTATCAGGCATCTGCCAAATTAGATTTAGGGTTAAACTTAACCTGAGTGTCAAAAAATGGTCACAACAGTTTGTTTTCTGACCACATGGAAGCAGCAGAACAAGCCAAAAATTGACAAAAAAAAGCAGATAAAGGATATTGTGAACATGTTTGCCAATAATTACAATGCATCACCATTTGAGTTATGGATCTGGCTACCTTAGCTTCCTTAATTTAAATTTATGTGACAGTGGATTGTAACTTCGATCCACAGAATGCTTCACAGACCTGAACTTTTGCAAGTCCAGCAAAAAATATGGTAAAAAAAATAAAAAGGAGAAGAAGAAGAGAGGATCAGAATGACACACCTGACATCCACGAGATAATGGAAACATCTCGGAGGATGTTGAATAAGTTACAGTCCGGGATAAACTGATTTGTGGAGGTTTGTGGAGGGGATGGAATTTCTCCTCTGACTGAGTTAGTGTAGCACTGAACTCCTTATGCTCCACGATTTTTCACCAGCCTCTTGCTGACTTTGTAATTTCTCATAAATGATGGGCAGGTAGTGGAATTTTACAGCTATCTCTGAGAACAACATACTGTAAGCCTGATAACAGTGTATGAATTTTGTACGTGTGTTAGACATCTTGTAGTGCAGTCACTTTTTCTTCCAACAATCCAGAAACTGCAGATTTAGCAATCTAGATTTAGCAGTTTCACTAAACGGCAGTCGTGCTCTTTATCAAGTGAAATACTGATTGATTTTGCACTAGAAACAGCTCCTGACAAGCTTACTTTTGCAGGTTCTTTGATAGAGTTTGTCCATTTTAACCTAAAAATAGGATAACTGAGGCACTGTCACCCAAAAAGATATTTTGGATGACAAAAAAAAACAGTATTTTAGACTCTTACAGGTTATAATTCTTACATTTTTGACTGTGCAGAGCCAACTCCTGATGCGCCAGCAATTTAGCACTTGATTAGAAAGTGAGAACTATCAAATAAGCTCCATAACAGATTCTAATGAAAAGAAATACCAACTGAAATCAGATGTCAGTTTTGATAAAGCCCTTGATATAAATTAGTTTACAGGGAAATTAAATGCAGAAACAGTCTGACTGAACCACCCTGGAGCTGCACTGATGCTCACTGAATAACTGAATGAGATTTACACTCTTCTTTTACAATATATCGCTTTCATCTTTCTTATCATTAACGATTGTTTTGACTAAAAACTTTGGAATAAATCTTTTTTTTTTTTTTGTTGCCCTTTGCTGGCATTTCGCTCGTCTGATATTCTTGTTTTTCTAGTTTGCGTCTTTCTGTCTTCACACCAGGTTTCCTTAATCACCTATCAGTGATTAGATGCTGTTCGTAACACCTTGACCCAGCAGCTAAAAAAGAAAGAAAAACAAGGTTTTGTTAGAAGTGTATTGTTTTCTTTTTAAAAGAAGCAAGCCTGCTGATGTGCTTGCTTGGTAAAAAATGATGTAGAACATGGTGTGCCACAAAGGACACAGAAAAGAAAAAATGGGCAGTGTATACAAAACCTCTCCAGTGTGATGTTTTGTCTAAAAACAGTGAAATGAATTGTGGCCTAACACTTAAATGTAACACAAATGTTTTTGTCTGAGGAATGAGTGTCACTAATATTCCTTTTTGTTCATTTAAAACACACATTGTTGGTCTTCTTCAGGGCAGCGACTGTATGAGGAAATACAATCCAATACCTCGAGGATCCAGTCTCAATTGCAGATGGGACTTTACTAATCATGTCTGTCCATCTTCTTGTTTTGCATTCATCACCAGCTTGAATAGAATCTACCCTGCAGTTCCACCTCTCACCAGAAGTGGGAACAGTTCACCAAGGAAAATTCTGGTTGGCTGAGAAACAGATGGAGAGACGTGTTCACTGCCAGGGCTCATGCAGAGTGTACAAAAAGGATGTGAAGGTGGTGTCTGTATTTGTTCGAGGTCAGACACTTGAAGGAAACCGGGGCGAGGGCTGAACCAGAAACAAAAAAGAATACACAAGGATGTGCAGACATGTGGCTAAGACCCATATTTACCATGATTTGTAAAGTTCTTCCTCTTTCTTTTTTTAAAATATCACATCATGTTGACATCTATTTTTCAGCGCTGTATTTTGAGTGTTCATTTTACCTCTAACCTCCCTCAGTGCTTCTGTTAGGAGTGTGTACGATGTGCAGGGAAAAACCATTTGACTCCCAGACCACACACCAATATCTACTGCCTCACAAATGACAAACGACCTGGTAGCGCAGGGAATTATCAGAAGTCAGCCTGTGAAAGAGAATCAACAAACTGCAGAAGGCCATCCCAGCATGAGATTTGGCATCTGCGCTGTCAGCAGCAAATATTGATTTAATAATACTGCTTTACTATCTTTGAGTATGCAAATTGACTGTCTGCCCAGAAACCTTTCTTAATAGATTTTGGAAAGGGAATAAGTAATGTAGATCAATTTTTATGCACTTTGATTCACTGGACATCTCTTTTTAAATTGGAGCCAAAATGATAATTGGGAAAATGCATTTATTCGCTCTGAGCTGGAAGACAGATCTATACCACTCTTCTGTTTGTTTACAACCAGCAGCTGGTGGTTTTCAGTTCAAATGAGGCAATTTTTATTTTTGTACTTAGCTGTGTGAGTTGTTATTTTTTCCGCTACTTTTTGTAAATTTTAATTATTTCTGCCTACAAAAAGTAAGGCTATCACTGCGAATCTGCCTTTCACCTTCCCTGATTAGAATGGTTGACACTAACTTGCAGTGACGGTCAAGGCCCAATGTCATTTTCTCTTCAGTGGAAAAATAATCTGCTGAAAACCTTAAATGCATTTTTATCTAATGCGCTGTCCTGTAATCAGGTTATGGTAGAATTTAACTTCATTTTCAAGGGCAAATTGACAGAAAGACGCATGCAAAGCCTAATGAAGTCTGCCGACCCACCTACCAGGACCTATTAAGCTGACTAAAGAACTCATATCTTTATAAAAATATTTAAAAAGTGCAAGCTTTTCAATGAGTTCTGCGCAGCTTCCCTTGTTCTCTGGATTCATATTTACTTTGCAGATATGACAGTGCTATCAGTCTTCTTATCTAATACTCAGCAAGACATCAAATAAGCCTCTTTCCCTAAAATGTCAAACTGATGTTTAAAAGGTTAAGAAGCTCATAGCATGCCTAGATTATAAATCTAGGCATTGGCCCTTCACTGGCTGGTCCCATCTATAAACATGATTAACGAACTATCGAAGAAACTGCACTTTTCAAGTTTTGGTGAGTGTAATTCTAGTGTTTTATTCATCACTAATGTGCAGATATGTGTGCCTGTTTGATGCAGTGTCGCAGCCTCGATAAAGAAGCTTGAAAATTTTGTCAATTCTTTCTCCACCAAAAGCCAGCATGACGGCAGCCAAAATGTTAGAACAGAAGCAATTTTATTATAGTTATTTTACAGTTTTCCATTGGTGATATTTTTTGTTTCCTCAACAAATTCCATAAAGTCTGTTTCTGTAGCGTCCTTTTAGATGTGCCTATTTTTGTCTCTCAACCACAAACCTCTTCCCTCTTACTGAAAAGTTTCATCATCACTAAGAGGAAATCTGAAAATGGATTACTAATTTATACCTTCAGTAACAAAAAAAAAAAAGAAACACCCATTGACCCATTTTCAGCCACATTTATCAGATGACCTTGTGTGATGGACAAATACAGGAGCAGATTTAATCACTGAAGTAAGTGGGTCCAGTTGTTTGGAGGATTATGGCTATAGAGGCAGTAAATTGATAAATTTATGATTCACTTTTTAGACAACATTAAACTGTATGATACATAAAGATTTATCTCCCAGGGTAACTTTTCTTTTTCCTTCCTTTTTAAACCTTTCCATTACCTTTGGATCTATGCAACCTTGAGGATGTCTTGTAACACATTCACTTTTTGTACATCCAGCTTCAGCTTTGTAACATTCAGGTTCTCTACTTGATGATGAATGTGCCTCTCCTGCACCTCCATCTTCTCTGTAGTCTAGCGGGAGGGACACGAATGCAAGGTAGCACAGGGTAGGCTAACAGTACAATGGAAGTAGTGCTAATGAGTTAGTGACAGACGGGATTTTAGCACAAATCTGAATGAGAGAGCTATTTGCGAAATGTTATTCCTCCGTTTTGTGCACTTATATACACTCAGTGCTCCTCAGATGCATTCTCTGCACACGGGCCAGTCCAGTCTATTTATGTAGACTTCATACATTGGGTACATTTGCATTTCGCAGACTCTTGTGAAGCCTGCATTTCGGTTTCATGCAGCATGGCATATTAAGAAAGCAGGTGCACACTGTCTGACTTCAGCAGTGTGATTTGTATTCTACACTCGTAACTCCGGTTTTCTTTCCATTTTCATAATATGTCATCATTATCTTTTCTACCTCTGGATATGGCTTTAGGGAGCTGGAAGCTCTAATAGCTAATATCCCTGTTTAAATTTAGGATTTAGCAATACAGAGGACTTTTGTAGAAAATTGAATGACTTTTCTTTGATATTTTTGAAATATTCAGGGCATAGAAAGCAGAAACTCTTTGGCTAACAGTCCCAGAGGCACACCTAAACTTTCATGTTGATGTTCTGTTGCGTTTTTTTCCTCCCACACCCGATAAAACTTGTCCTCCTCTTCACCTCTGGCTCTCTGGTTCCTTTTCCTTCAGTGTGACTCACTGTACTGCACGGCAAAAACATTGCTGGAGGTTAAAGGATTTTAGCGTGATGGGTGTACCGTGAAAGTGATTATGTGTCCACAGTGTTATTTTGCACACACAATCAGCTTTCTGGATGAACACCAAGAACACTTCATTCAGCCAGAGGAAGAAAAACAAAAACAAAACTGAACCTAACAGGAATCCCAGAGGATAAATTTACTCTCCTAATCACACAAGTTGAACTCATAGTGGGCTGGGACCTCCACTGGACTGAATGCACTGATTCAACCTGTGTTCACTACCTAAAATAAACAATCCAGAGGTTTCAAGTTGTCTCTTGTTAGACAATCTCATATGTACTCATCAGGCTTTTATGTTATTACTATTTTACACTTTTATCATCCGTTTCTTTACATGACGTCTTCTTCGTGACTTCTTTTCTGTTCCACTCACCCCCAATCAGTCATGGCAGATGGTTGCCCCTCCCTGAGGCTGGTTCTGCTAGACGTATCTGTTAAAGTGGAGTTTTTCCGTCCCGCTGTCACCAAGTGCTAGCTTATAGCAGGCTGTCTGATTGTTGAGTTTTTCCCTCTAAGGTTGCAGGTTCTTCACCTCGCAATATAAAGCGCTTTGAGTGGTGTTATATAAATAAAACTGAATTTGAGTGAATTTTGCTTCTTGGTTACTTTAATAATAAATTTGTGCATAAATATGTGTTTGGTTTAATAAAGGCCATCCATCCATCCTCTTAACCACTTATCCTGTTAACCAGTAGGCTTTCAGGGGGACTACGTTACTGGTTAACCAAACATGTCTTTGAACTGTGGTGGAAAGTGACAGTACCTGAAAAAAATGGATGAGTCACATGGAAGAAGTACACCTCTACCTTTATCACACCTTCAAACACATAAAGGTATAATCAGTGCCCCAGATTATGTTCTGCTGATTAGAATATCCTTAAGTAGTGACAGGTGGGACCTGTTTAATTTAAATCTCACACTGATATGGTGTTCTTTTTGTTGTTAAAATGTGTAGAGCGTGATCATGTCATGATATGGAAAGCTCTTCCCTTAGCCTCTTAAAAAAGATTGTAGATGGCTATAAGCTTGGCAGTGATTTTTGAAAAAATTAATTTAGGAAAATCATCTACAGCTGGCATAGATTTCAAACCACAGCCGGTTTGTCCAGTCACGGCTACCTGAGCAATTTCAGCCCCCAATTTCAGTTGTAACAAAAAAACGAAACGTGATTTTCATCTCAGGATCTGCAGGTAACTCTCGAAACTGCTGGCATCATTGTAGGTATTTAAAATCAAAAAATGATTGTACAAATCTGACCTGTATGGGAGGTGTGCCAAGCAAAAGATAAACTGCAGTTTGACAGTGAGAAAAGACCAGGCCTTCTGGAATAATGTGCTCTGGACAGACAAATCAAAGATAAGAGTTGTTTGGTGCAGACCAAAGACAGCCTCTCAGGATAAGAACCATGAGGCATCTATGAAGTATGGTCCGGAGTTGCTTTGCTGTCTCGGGGACTGGGCAGCTCATGGTCATTGATTCAGCTCTAAATTCTACATCATATTAAATTGCACTTGAATAAAATGTTAGCCCATTTGCCTGAAAAATTAAGCAGCAAGTAGGTATTTTGGAAGGATAATGATCCAAAGCACACTAGCAAGTCCACCAGGGAATGACTCAAAACGAGGAAATGGAAGGATGTGAAAACCACAAAAACTGCATGAAAACTCTTAAAGATCTTGCCTCTAAAGGAATTTTGCATGGAAGGCGGGTAAAATTTTCACTAAGCTGATGTCAGAGTCTGGATAATTATGCAAAGAAACCTGCCAGAATGTATTTTAGCTAAAGGGGGTAAAAGTAGCTTCTGGTGCCAAGGGCTTACTCTCTTATTCCACAGTAGAACATCACATGGATTGAAAAAGATATTTTTGTCTCTCGGTGTTATTCAAGTAGAGTTTTTACTAAGTATCAAAGAGGATCAAATGTTTGCTTCTCCAAGTATTTCAAACAAACCAAATACTATTTTTCCTCAAATTAATAATCACATGACCATCAGTGATTACAGTTTTCATTCACAGAGTTGTTTGTTTTTTCATAAAGACGCCAAATCCTGCTTTCAAACTTTATTGGAAGGCTGATAAGCTTGTTGCATATCTGTGAAAATACATGCTTGAAGGAAATAAAATAACAAAAAGCACCGTTAATTTAAACAATCTTTGTGATCTGTTGATTTCCATCACATTACGTAGAGGGATTTCAGCATAAAGGCAATATTTTACAGCATATTTTAAGCATACAGCTTAGTTAACACAAGGTTACAAAATGCATGCTTATTGAACAGTTTCAGGTAAAGCCCAGCGGGAGGCAGTATAAGGCTGGCCCTTCAATCCACATATCCACTTTTTTTATATATATTTTTTTTATCTGTCCAGAAGCGGTTCGCTCTTCACATTGTTTCAGTGCAGTGAAAGGTCATAGTGCTCACAGGACAGGAAGGCCCTCCCCCATAGGCCAGTGCTCTTCCTGTTCTCCTCTCTGAGACACCTGAGCAGCATAATGTGGCTCAGGCACTTTTTTTTTTAGATGGTGTCATCTAAATGCTCGTGCAGCCTTTCTCCTCTGTTATTGTGCCTGTACCTCCTGAAAAGAAACCAAGTGTTCAATTTAGTGCAGCAACAGTGACAAACTGTACACTGGCTCGAGTAAAAATGACAATTGTTTTGTCAGCAGACGCAGGCTGGCCTGTCACGCCTCATGTTTGCACAGTATTGTGTGGGAGGACACCGTGTCACATTTTGCTGTTTCATTCTGTACCATCACCTTTTTTTTTTTTCCTTGTCGTTTTCTAAAGCATCCACTACCAGTGTCTTATTTTCTCGCTGCATATGGCTTTATCAACTGAGCATAGCCTGAAATGAGATTTGTGCTTGTGTCTGCCAGTGACTGTGTGCCTTACCGTACCTCCACAGCAGAAATGCGAGCACTCCTCCTAAACTCAGCAGGAGCAGGAGACAGACTACAGCTGCCGTCGCACTTCTGTTCTCGGTCTCACAAGGTGCTGTCAACCAGGAAAAAACAGCCGATGAGAGGAGGAACAAAGAAAAACAAACCCAAAGAAACAGAAAAAACAGAGGTCATCTGGCATGGCTGTTCTTAGAGGGTCCCCTGCAACAACTCCACACAGTCACTAAACTGACTGGAACACCAAGGGATAACAGGAGGCATCCTAAAATACCCTGACTGTCGCTGGATCATCATGCCTCTTGGCAGATACGAGGAATTGCATTTGTCTTGCCTGTTTAGCAGCAGTGGTAGCGGCAGTGGCAGTAGTGTTGGTAGTGATTTATTGATTGCACTCTGGAAAATCCTTTATCACTGAAACACCACCGGTGATACAATACACAGAACAGAACAGAAGCGCAATCAGGACACAGCTTCAATAGACACAATGCATTATGTACAGGAGTCCGATTCCTGAATATCCATGACACAGCACGGTGGGCTTTAAATAAAGTGTCAACAGGCGTAGCCACCTTTACATCGAACCGCCTGCTCCAGCCAAATGGGGATCAAGCATTGAGTTTTTTAATCTCATGTGGAGAAATGTGGATTTACATCCCAAGTAAATGCAGTATGACCATGAAAAAAGTGCTGCATTACAAGTCAAAGATAACTCTGACTTAAGTCCACGAGAGTATATTTTTATATATAAACACAAAAAGTAAAGAAATTTGTATTTGGTAGATTATTTCTTGCCAATAAATCGTACACCTTGAAAAACCTGCTTATTTAAATGAAGCCATGTTTGTAAGGAAAATGCGTTTGTGGGTTGAGCAGCAGAGTTGAGTATGTGGGCTGTGTCCATTAAAAACTTTCCAATTTTTCTCTTGCCAATCACAAACAGCTCTGACAAGTTTTTCATGGCCACAACCCACATACTCAACTCTGCTGCTCAACTCTGCTGCTCAACCCACAAACGCATTTTCCTTACAAACGTGATGCCATTTAAGGGAAAGATTTGTTGCCAAGGAGCACTGTTACAAAAAAAAAAAAAAAATCAACCAAACACAAACCTCCTTAATTTTGTGCAAAGTTTATCAAAATTATTGATAAAATCTGAGTATTACAAGCATTTTGTTGACACATAAAAAATCAAGTGGTCTACTGCAACGTGAGTCTATTGCATGATGCATTATAGATCATGTAGCATTTGTAATATCTTAAAAAATGTTTTATTCACACATATGCACAGCTTGGTACTAGCCATAGATGATTTTCAATTGCTTTATGATAAATTTATGCATGTCTCAATTTGCAAGATAACTATGGAACGCCAGGACTGCCATAATGAATTAATTAAATACACCATTAAATAATTAATTAAATGTGGCAATAATTAATTAAAATTGGAATTAATTAATTAAATAAATAGTTATGATATATGTAATTAATTAATTATTGACACATTTAATTAATTATTTATGTATTTCACGTTTTAATTAATTATTGACACATTTAATTAATTAATTATTGACATATTTAATTAATTATTTATGTATTTCACATTTTAATTAATTATTGACACATTTAATTAATTATTGACACATTTAATTAATTATTGACACATTTAATTAATTATTTAATGATATATTTATTTATTTCATTTTGGCAGTCCTGACGCCTGGCTCTCATCATGAAATAATTTTATCTGTCAGCCTCACCCATCAAACTCAGGGGGCGGGGTTAACGCTGATCGAGTCAAAACCATTGCTTTGGCCTGGTGGCCATTGTTTCTAGCACACAACAGAAAGCTAACAGAACTGAGCTTTGAAAAACCCTGTTTGTGTGTTACCAAATACCGTTTTAATATTTTTTTAGCCGAGAATGTAGTGGTTTAATCTTCATGTGTCTGGTCGGTTTGTCAAGATACAGCCTCTTTGCAAAAGTGTTTCGATGATTTCGGAGATGTCGTCCCAGTCTCACGGCAAAGCGTGGGATAGACCCGCTCGCCACGCAAGCAATCCCACCGACAAAGCGCAGGCCCCGGTACACAGCTGTAGTAACCCCCGCTGACTTCTTTTACTGAGGTTATATTTATCGATGTTTTATTTCCTGATGTTCTTATGTGTCCTACGTGTTTCAGTCGCCAATTCTGAATTATAACTAACATTAAAAACATGTTTAAGGAGGAGAGAGAGCAAATAAATCTGTTTAACATCTGATCTTTGGGTTTTTGTTCAGTAATCAGCGTGACCTGTGTATAAACACATAAAAGAGATAACGTTGGTGTTTCCGTCATGTAGTAACTGCTGGCTTTAACTGTACAAAGGTTGTTCGACACTATGAAACACATACAGACTTCATGATGTTCGGCTAATATTTTTATTGTGAATATTAATCATGCTGACCTCGCTCTGTACACCACGCAGCGAGGTCAGCATATCCACGATATCCTCAGCTCCATGAGTTAACACAAAGTTTCCCAGCTGACTATCTAACTGCCAACTATTCCAGAGACGTGAAAATATACAGCATAAAGAAAAGTGTAAGAGACTCAGCAGCAGATTAGAATAACAGTTATACATTTAATAAATCACCAAATGAATCCAAGAAACGAGCAAACCTGTTCCGACAATTTGAATTTGTATTCCCTCAGCTGCAGACTCGCTGCTGTTTAAATGTTTGAAAAGGAAGATTAGATATAAAAAACGTCAAACATAGACTCAGTCTGCCTTCACATTTGATATGAGGCCAGCACGTATAGTGGCCTCAGCAGGCTATTACTGAAATACACGTGCTATATCATAAACTATGATATAAACAGGGAGGTCCTATTAACATGTTTAGTTTTAAAGGACACCTTCCTGCCTTTAGTCTCATTCATGAGCAGTATTCGTTTTCTTCTAACATCCAGAAGTCTGCACAATGTGTTTCATAGTTTGTAACAAGCCTTTGACAGGTAAACATAACATGACCGAAAAAGCAAAAAAAAAAAAAAAAAAAAAAAAAAAGAGAGAGAGAGAGAGTGTTGACATAAGAAGAGAAAATGCTCTCAATTATGGAGACAGGCAAATGGTTCATTTATGTTTGATGTGTGTTTATTCCTCCCTAAATATCGTCGGTGAAGTTTGCCATGCACGTCAGATTTTCCTGCGCATTTTTATACCTCTGCCAACAGAGAGAGAAAAAAAAAATCACATTCTAACAGACAGCTGGTGCTTAGAATACAGTTGAATAACTATTAAAAAACAGATGATATTTAGATGATAGTTCAGTCTAACACATGTGCCAGTGAACCATTAAACGTCTGTGAAACTATGCAGTTATGAAACGTAACTTTAACCTCAGCCAAACCGATTTGCTCAGTTGTAAATAAAACAGCGAAGTAAACGTGACCCGACAGACAGAACCTGAGTGAATGAAGTCCAGCGTTTAACCACTGAGAGCTAAAACTCAGCTGAGGTTTCAAAGCTGTGTGCCGGTGATTGGACATCAGCCGCTGATAAAGCTGGCTCGCCTATAAAGTGCTCTGTAAGGAAACAAGCTCCAGCAGCTCTGCGCTCGGGGAAAATACTATATTTACTTATCTTGTGCAGAAAAATGCGCTGACATTGCGTTATATCGAGCACCGGCTGCCCAGTTAAACTGTGACTATCACCAGGTAACGTAGGCGTGTTTCTTGAATTAGCAGCAGGTGTTAAACAGCTGACAGATGAGGAGGAGGATGCATGCAGGTAAACTGAGGGTCTGCTGAGCTGATCGCTGGTTTCGTGAGAAAAATGTCAGCTCGTTCTTTATGTTACAGAAGCACAGAGACACAAGACCAGGCGGAAAGAGACGATCGTTCGGTGAAAATGAGAATCTGCGAATGCAACATGTGGAACACGGAGAGTGGAATATGTAAACAAACCGGTTAACGTAACCCCCTCGGTGCACTCTGCATGCTAACTGTTAGCAGAGCTAGTGAAATCTCTGAAAACATCTGAGCACTTTTGCAAGCATGTTCTATGTTGACAACCTGACCAGACATACGTCGCGACATTCGCGGCTAAAACACTGTTAAAAGTGTAGCTGGTGACAGAAAAACGGGGTATTTTAAAACTACACCACCACCATTGCTGCTTGTGATTTGATCTGCATTCTGGGATAACTGGCTGCCCCAAGTCTACACAAGCAATCGATTATCTAGGATCGACCTGTTTTGACTTACTTTGCACGGCAACCAATCAAATGTTAGAGAAGCTGCATGGGCAGCGTTAACCCCGCCCCCTGAGTTTGATGGGTGAGGCTGACAGATAAAATTATTTCATGACGAGAGCCAGGCGTCAGGACTGCCAAAATGAAATAAATAAATATATCATTAAATAATTAATTAAATGTGTCAATAATTAATTAAATGTGTCAATAATTAATTAAAATGTGAAATACATAAATAATTAATTAAATGTGTCAATAATTAATTAATTAAATGTGTCAATAATTAATTAAAATGTGAAATACATAAATAATTAATTAAATGTGTCAATAATTAATTAATTACATGTGTCATAACTATTTATTTAATTAATTAATTCCAATTTTAATTAATTATTGCCACATTTAATTAATTATTTAATGGTGTATTTAATTAATTCATTATGGCAGTCCTGGCGTTCCATAGATAACAAGACAGCGATCAAATTAATGTAGAGGATTTTTAAGAGAAATGTTCAAGTAAATAGATCCATCTCAAAATTGTAAAACCAACTCCAAAAAAAAGTTTATAATTAGAATATTTTAAGAGTTCAAAAACCCAATGTTCACACTCCTTTTTAGACCTCTTATGGTCTCCTTTATCCATTTAGCTGCTAAATGCTGGATCACATTTATCAGCTTCACTCTGACTTTGTGTGTCTGTCTTTTGATGTCAGACAGGAAGAGTTCAGTGTTTTTTATGACAACAACAGCTGGAAATTAAGTCAAGAACAGTGACAGTGAACCACAAAAGCCAAGCTAAAAAATAACCCACAGACCCAAGACGTGATAATTATCAGTGGCTTCATCCCTGTGGGGGGGATATTTCCCTTTACACTTCCACTGTTAATGTCATAAGTGTTGATTAAAAAAGGTAAAGCAGTACCTGCAGTGTAGGTGGCGGAACTATGGCCGAGCTTGTTGCTAACAATGCAGGTGAAGTGGCCACAGAGTGGAGAAATGGTAATAATTAATATTGTTCCATTGTTGGAGACTTTGCCCACCGCCTTGGTGATGTCGGCACTCTCGTGGCGCCAGCTGAATCTGGGATCAGTCCCCCAGGCCTCGTTACAAACAAGGAAGGAGTGGGACACGTTAATGCTGACGGAGACGTGGTGGACTGCCTCTGGAAAGACAGACAAACAGAGGTGAAATATGGAAATATGTGACAAGTATGTAGGTAAAGAATGCAGCGCTGGATGGAAACAAGAGGATATATGAAGTGCTCAGCCGTGGGCATCTATCTGTTATAGAATAAGAATAATGGCACACGGCTGTCCAAGAGGGTCTCAGACAAAGAATCATGAGAGACATTTAATGCTGTCAGGAGAAACTGGCTCAGTTTCAGAGACAATAATGAGATCAGAGAGAGAGGCATAATGTTGGAGAATGGGATGATGGAAAACCCTGGAAGCCGAGAGAGCAGATGTAGAGAAGAGTGGAGCTGATGAATTGATACTGTTAGGGCAGACAAATGAGAGTAAAAGCACAGAAGCTATGGGGAGACTGGATTCGTCTAGAGGGACAAACGCAAAAAGAAAGACCGGGAAAGTGGAGCCTGTAGGCAAATTTAATTCCAAGTGTTACATTATTAAATGAGACATCTACCAACAGAAGAAAACAATGCTTTCTACTGTGAAATTAAAGCGCATTCGTTATACTGTTGGTAATTATTGGAGTTAACACTTGAAAGGCCACAACAGAGTCAGCTGGAGAGTATTTGATGTATTCTTTCTTTCATATAATTACTCAGAGAGATTAATGTAAAGAGGCCAAGTTTTACATAAACTGCCGCAGCAACATATTCAAATAATTTAAAGCAAACAACATTTATATTCATATTTCAACTAACTGTTGGTATATTCTCCAGCAGCCCCACTATGTAGTAGGACCTTTTGTTCCCACGTCTTTACACTGGGACGTCTTAATGTTAATTTACTGCTGCTTTAGCATTTACTGCTGCCGTATTGAACCTTTAAACAAGTACCAGGTGGAGGTATGACGCATGGATGTAATTACACCATAATTTTACAATCAGTGGATATAACCATCAAAACGCTTCTAACTTAATGATTTATACTTAAAAATTCATACCCTCTCATGAGTCTCTTGTCTCTTGTTAAAGGCAAAATAATGGATTACACAGTAAAAAATGTACAGTAGCTTGGTGGTAATATTCTTTCCTCAAAGTCATCAGTGTTTAATTATCTGCATTCATTACTGTGCAAAAACTTTTGTTGTGTATCATCTAGAATTAGGACTGTTGTTAATGAATATTTATTATGAGATAATCCATACACTTCTTTTTGTAGTTAACCTATTGCCTGTTATTTATAATGTTTCATTGTGCCCACCATTGTTGTCCTCAAGCTGAACAAAACCAAAGCAAGATATTTTATTCGGGCAACCCAACATGTTAGATGGGTATCTCTCTGCTAATTGGTCTTATAGCTTCTTACCACTTTGACAGTGCTTCAAAATTTGATAAACAGGTGAGCTCTGTTGCTAAACTAAGGCATCTCAGTAAGGTGAAGGCCTCTCCCGCTGCATGACTTTGAGAGAGTAATTGTTTAAACTATTGCAATTCTTTATATGTTGACTTTGACCAGTCGTTTCATCATCGCCTCTGGGATGTGCAAAATGCAGAAGTTTGCCTTTTGACAGAACAGAAATGACGTGATCACCTATATTCTTGTTACACTTGCTCCTTACACAGACTTCGAGATCCAATTAAAATTTTTATTACATGTTTCTCAGTCTCAGTCATTTAGCACCACCTTGCTTAACTGAATTTTTGCAACCCTACAATCCTGCCAGAGCACTGACGTCTACGAACCAACTGCTTTAAGATGTTTCCGATTCAAGCTTAATAGCTGAGGTGATCGAGCCTTTTTAGTGGTGGCTCCTCATCTTTTGATCAACTTAGCTTACCAGCCTCTCAATCGTTTTAAAATGCTGTTAAAAACCTACTTTTTCTAACTTGCTTTGGGTCTAATTGAACAAGATACCTCAGCTTTTATTATTCAAAATTGTTTTTACTCAGTTTGAACTTGTGACGCTCTCCACTTTAGAGGATGTGGTTCACCATATTAAGCCCACAGGTTCCCCTCGGGATCCTTTTCCTCCACAATTTTTTAAAGACATTTTTCCTAGTATAGGGCAGTATGTCCTTGAAATTATTAACAGCAGTCTGTCTTCTGGTGTGGTTCCTGCAAATTTCAAACATGCAGTAGTGCAGCTACTGCTTAAGAAACCTGGCCTTGATCACAGTTTTAGCGAACTATAGGCCTATTTCCAAGCTGCCTTTACTTTCCAAGGTTTTAGAGAAAATCGTTTTTAGTCAACTGAAAGATTTTCTAGATGATAATGGCATCTTTGAGGTTTTTCAGTCAGGTTTCAAAACACTTCATAGCACAGAATCTGCATTATTAAGGGTTTTTAATGACATCCTTCTGGCATGTGATTCTGGTAACCATGTTGTCCTTGTCTTGCTTGACCTAACTGCTGCTTTTGACACCGTAGACCACAATATTCTAATTTCTCGATTAAGTGATGTAGTAGGTATTGGTGGCACTGCACTCAATTGGTTTAAGTCTTCTTTGTCAGATCGAACTTTCTCTGTCAGCCTTCTCGGTTCATCTTCTGCTCCTCTGTCATGCGGTGTCCCACAGGGCTCAATTTTAGGGCCACTACTGTTTTTACTGTATTTATTGCCTCTGGCTTCTATCCGTAGAAGGCATGGGATCGCATTTCATTGTTATGCCAAAGACTGCCAAATTTATTTGCCACTGAAGCAGAAGGGTGGCATCTCCATAAAACCTCTCATGACATGTCTAGATGACATTAGAGCTTGGTTGGCTCTAAACTTTTTAAATTTTAATGAAAAGAAAACAGAGTTGTTGGTGTTTGGACCCAGTGGTCCCTGTGAGTCCTCCTCTGTAGATTTGGGACCTCTGGAAGTTTATTTTAAACCTGTTGTTACTGATCTTGGTTTTAAGTTGGACAGTGATTTTAAATTGGACAACCAAATCAGAGCAGTGGTGAAGTCCAGTTTTTATCATTTAAGGCGACTGGCAAGAGTAAAATCTTTTCTTTCGAGGCAGCACCTTGAAATAGTGATCCATGCTTTTATTTCTTCCCGCCTGGACTACTGTAACGCACTTTATGTGGGGGTCAGACAGTCGTTGCTCTCATGTCTGCAGCTGGTTCAAAATGCTGCTGCACGACTCCTAACAGGAACTCGTAAAAGAATGCATATAACCCCTGTCCTGGCCTCACTACACTGGCTGCCTGTGTCTTTTAGAGTTTTGAAATTCTTATGTTTATTTTTAAATGCTTCACAGTCTTGCCCCGCCTTGCCTCTCTGAGCTTTTTCATCTCCACACACCCTGTCGGTCTCTCAGGTCAGCTGACCAGCTGCTCCTGGAGGTACTGAGATTGGTAGGAAGTCAACTTGAACCTGAAGTTTTATTTATAAGCTTCCAAATGACAACATCAGACACTTTAAGGTGCTTAATATTGTAAGGTAAAGACTCTACATTAGTAGAGAGGAAACCCCAACAACTAAACGCCCCCCTTTTAGCAAGCACTTGGCGACAGTGGGAAGGAAAAACTCCCTTCTAACAGGAAGAAACTTCCGTCAGAACCAGAGTCAGTGAGGGGTTACGCGACAACCTTTAAATGCTCATAATTTGAATTAAATGATCAACTATAGTAAATATAGAGCATCTTAACACTCAAGCAGTTGTTTATCCCTGCACTGTACCAGCAGTGTCTTTAAATTTCTCCATAACGTCTGTTACAACAAGCCTTTGTGGAGTGGGGACCTGGATAAATGGACAGCATACTAAAGTGACTGTGCACATATTTTACTAACAAAAGGGGATTTATCTAAGGCTGTCACAATAAATCCTCTCACGTGCCGGTCGTCATACTGTACCGTATTCCCTGACGATGCATTGTGTGGAGGTGTTGGCTCCTTGGCGATCTGTCACAGTCAGAGTGTACACGCCGCTGTCCGCTGTGGTGTATCCATTAATCTGGAGTGTCGTCTCCTGCTGCTCGGTGCTCACACGGACATTTGGCCTCGTACCAGCACACTTGAGACTCCTGCCAGAGCACGTGGCCAGTGTCACTCTCTCAATATTAAACCCCGTTTCCGGCTCGTGTTCCCAGGTTATTGTGGAGATGTCTTCCAGGTGTCCACGCTTGATCTGGGCTTTCAGATCCAGGCTGGATCCGGGGACTACATACACCGGCTCTTCATTGAGGATGTGCACTGACATACAATGGAGCCCACATGGCACTGAGAACAAAGATCGCACTGTTCTTTATTACATCGTCTTCTGTGCCTCTTTCACTTACGTGACTCATACAGTGCATATTTCTACTGCACTGGCCATGAAGACCTGCAGTATTCAATCAGACTTTTGCCTCTGGAGTGTTTGCATTGTACGAATAAAATAGAAAGCTAATGAAACAAACAATAACATAATATGTCATCGCCATCCTTCTCTGTATGCGCTTTATGAATATACTATAGCTAGTTGCTGTCAAATAATGTCAAGTTATGATTTATAATGCATGACAGCCATGCCTAATGTGATATCCATCAAACCACATCAATATCCTAAAATCTGTGTCAAAGCCTGGTAAGCCTGTGTGCATTTACCATGAGAGCTATTAATCATGTGTCTTAACTTGAAAGGCAAAGGATGGGGGAAACGTAAATAATGCAAGTGCGGTCATTAACGCAAGAGGCACTTTTGCGTAACAGTGCAACGTCTTAGGGTTGTTTTGATCATTCTTTGTGTGGCTGAGGAACAGAAACTGTGCCACTGTCTCAGCTTGAACAAAGAAAAAAGGGCAAAGCAACATAGCAATACTTTTTCCCTTCTTTGCTTTTTTTTTTTTTTTGCCTAATGACAAAATCATTAATATGGCGGGTACAACAAAAAAGGCTTACTCAAGAGAAACAGTGGGGCAACTCTCCAGCACAGGAAATACTGTAGATCCATAACACCTGCTGATGTAGACGGAGAGTAGAGAAAGAGGAATTTGTCCATGACCTCAGCAGCGGCACACAATTTCCTCTGTACTCAGGCAGCAGGGGTGCCACTGCAGCAAGAATAATAACACCACCTCCAGAGAAAATGTGAAATTAAAATGAGAGCAAAAACAATTACAGCCAGCATGTCCTTCTATTAAAAAAATGTAAGCCAAATGTTTAGGGCATTCTTTTTTTTTCTCCCCTCTTAATTTATTTGTGAAGTATCCAAAGAACAACAGTATTGGCATTGCAGACTGCAGTAAAATCAGAAGTTGGAACAAAACCGGGACACGTCTGCTGCCAAAACTAAAATGAAGCCCCTCAAGCACAGCTGCTACAGGAAAACACAGAGAGAACAGAGATAACGGTGCAAGAACACAACCCAACCTGCATGCATTAAATATAACCTAGAATTCCCCTTTTTGTTTACCTTGAAGTTATCCACATCAAAACCCTCTGCAGCGGGACTCACCTACCTTTCTAAACCCGAGACAGACAGCACAGTTGAGTCAGAGGTCTTCTGCTCTGTATTGACTTTCTCAGAGGTTAAAGTGCAGCGCAGTTCACCTCAGTGAGAAGAATTATGGCCCAAAACACCGCAATACCTTTAAAGGGCTTGCCATTGTAAGAAATATTCCAGTTTGAAACAGCAGTAAAGCCAGATGTCTTCTGGAGCTTCTTCTCTTCTCTCTGGCCTTTTCCCCCCTTCTCGTCATGTCCAACCCTTGTGTGTCACGTAGGCGTCATTTTCTTTTCCAACAGTCTACCTCCCACCCCACCACCACTTCCTGTACAGTCAATGCTCTTTTCTGCTTTGTGCTTTAAATAAGTTGAACTGTCTATTGTAAAACCACACCCTTTTTATTATAAGCACCACCCTGCTCCTTTCCTGGGCCTGTGTTCTAGCACACGCTCCCTGGACAATACAGCATATTTGATTCTAGATTTTCACACAGCTGCTTCTGAGCTGTTTGTTAATAGTGATAAAAAGAAATGGCTTTCTTTGGAAGGAAATCACTGACAATGTTGAAACGCATTCTTACAAAATAGGTTTTGTACTGCGGGCTTCTTATCCGGCACGAACACTAGTTGCCCTGCAGACACAATGCATTGTTTTGGTGTTGAATTGTAAAGAGGAACTAATACACGATTTACTCTATTTTTATTTCTTCCAATAATTGTCCCTTGCTTGCAACTGAGAAACCTCTTCAAGCATGTTAAGGGGAATGCCAGCGATTTCATTCCCTGGGAAAGTTTAGCTTTGTGTTAAAATCTGATCGCCAGCTGTTTTAAAGAAAACTGCAAGCGGATACAAATGAATCCATCAAACAAGATGATTTGATATGATCGAAAGCGCCACAACAGCCTCCGAACCAGCTCTGACACGAGATTGTTTTGCCACACGTGTCTCTTACACCACTAGAGCACTGAAGCATAATGACATCACTTATTCAGAGGTTAGCTCCACAGTTTCTCACTTTGGGGAGCACATCCTGGGGCACGGATATAATGAGCGATTTAAAAATGATTATAAAACCATTTGTATTTGCAAAGGATTTACGAATAATCATGGGAATCACAGCTGTGGCCCCCACTGAGTCTACAGAAAAGTGCTGTCAGTTGGAATTAACCAGTGGGTGGCACTAATACAACAGCTGAAAAATATCAACACTGTTAGCCCTCATATCAGCTTTTTTTTTTCTTTTTTTCCTTCTTCTTCCTCAGCAGACATCATCTATAAGCTTCTGGCTCCATATGCAAATGAATTACTTGCTGGGGTTGTTTCAGTTTGCTAATGTGTTACTGCACAAGCGAGCAGCTGAATCAAAGACTCAAATGTGTAAAGATGGTGCAATTATATGATTTTATCTGGTGCTCTAGGGGATCATGTCTTCTTCTTTCGACTGCTCCCTATAGGGGTCGCCACAGCGGATCATCACAGCGGATCATCTCCTATCTCACCCTCTCTCCCTTACATTCTCCTCTGTCAACCCGTTGCACTACATCCCCAAATCTCCCCTGTGGTTTAATTTTTTTTCAATTGCCTGGCAGCTCCATATTCAATATCCTTTCCCTGGTAGCCCTCCTCTGCACATGTCTAAAGCATCTCAGTCTTGCATCTTAACCACTGTGCTGACCTGAGATCACCTACCGGAAGGAAAATGCCAATGAATGATGAATGTGAAAGGAATCTACTTTCTCCAAATGGTGTCGCTGCAATGCAACAGCTGTTACTTCAAAGTTATTTCCCACCCACTGACCATTCTACCGCAAACAAATGACTGCGTCTTCTTTAAGAAAACAGGCGTGTCCGTCACAGGTATGAACAGAAATGTAGGAAGTAGCCGACAAGTGTTTTCGTCCTTACAGCACAAAACTAATATGTGGACAAAGGGGCTATACAGAGGTAAGCCTATTATAATATAACCTATACTACATACTATATTTAAGATGTTTATGTTTGTAAGTTTATTAATCAGATGTAAACCGAACTAGATGTATAGCCAGCCAGCACAGTAACAATATGATAAAATGTCCACACAGCATTTATTGGAAGAAATATCCACACCTATCCCAGCTACCGGAGAGAATGTCTTTAGGGATTTTTAAAAATATCCACACATGCATACATTTATTGTGTGCATATATATATATATCTTGTATAGTTAAGGTTTTAATGCTTTAATCTCCCAACAGACTGGCCTGACTGACGACATGAGACAACCTTTGCTCCTTATCAGCTTGTCGCTGGCAGGTAAAACAATTTGCACTGACAGTCACCTCTCCTCATGTCCCGCGTGCAAGGTTCAAACAGCTCACAAAAGTCTGTAAAGTCCAAAGAGTTTCGACTGAGTCTGTGCTGAGAGTGGAGGGAAAACAAGGCTGGGGAAAAGACGCCGTGGTATTCCAGGCACGTTTTAAAACAACTGCATTTCAAGCAGAAAGCTCGCCTTTAACCGCTCTTAAACCTGCGCGGCTGCATTCCCGTCGGTGCGCCGACTGAGTGACGTGATGCCTTCAGGGCCTGCTTACAGGCTCAAACATCTGAGCTTTCATCTCGTGATTCAGAACGAAGAGTGTCTTTTTTTTCTTTTAATGGGAAGGGCGAGTCTACAGGTTTTGAAAACAATAATATGAACAATAGGACTACTAGTAGCATCGATACCTGGCTATTGTTTTGAAAACATGACATAAAAAAGCAAACGCCTGCATAAGTCCTAAGAAAGGCGAAGTTTGCTCTTGTTTCAGTTATTTTTATTAAAAAAAAACAAAACAAAAAACGACATTTCCTTTTTTCTGTTTTTCTTGTTGTTTTGTTTGTTTTAGATCTACTGTATTTTAAGAAAAAGAGAGAGAGAGGGAGTGATTCTATGTATTTGTGAAATGTTTTTAAAGATTTATGAGTTCAGCAGGAACAAGTGAGCCCAGAAAAGGTTCAGAGGCAGAATAACACGATTTTTCTTCGCGGGGTTTGTTGATAGTAGCAAAAAATATAAAATAATGCCAGCCGCACTTAGCGCCTTGTGTTTCCTGTTTGTGAAAACCTTTTGCTCAAAAACAAAAAAGATCAGGCAACAAGCTTCTGAAAGCGAATTAGCGCCAGGAATGTAAATTATATTTTAATTTGTTCATTAACTAAGGGCTGTTCTTCATGCATGAGAGATAATTATTAAAGTATCAACATTTTCATATGATTAAATATTCATTTTGCTGCTATCGGCAGCTGCTTCTACACAGTTCTCATTCAACCTACACTGCTCATGAAAGCACTTCTCCAGTTCTTGTGCCTGCGGTTTGGTGGATGCGTTTCTGATAAATTCTTTGGTAAACAAGAAGCTGTTTAGTTTACATCTCCAGAAATGTTGTTCAGCTGAAAGTGACTTAACGAGAAGGACTGTCAAAAGAAACCGCCACACCCACTGGAGCAACCCACAGATTTAAAGTCCAGCCTCTTTGGGTACAAGTTTGCAGGTGAAAGTTTCATCATCACTCCGCTTTTGCTGCAATTGGCATGGCCTCTGGACTCTTTGCTGCAGTTCATTTCAGATCCATGTATCCAACTAAATCACTTTAATAGTGATTTATTAGACAGGCTTTACTTATTAAAGTCTAACTCTTAATGATGTCATAAATGCATCTTATTTTAGGTGCCCTTGTAAAAACGGCCTTGTAAAATCATTCCAACCGCACATGAAAGCATCAGCTCTGGGCTGCTTCACTCGTTATCATTTCTCACTTCTGACTCATTAGCCTTTATTCTGACTTTTTTTTTTTTTTTTTTTAAGAAGACAACAAACCTAAAAGCCTAAAACACTTTTGTTGTCTTTAAGAAATCAGTGGGGAAACCTGAATACAGGCCATTTCACTGGTGTCATTTTATTCTCTGCTCTCCTGTGAAAATCGTATAAAGGCAGTCCAGCGAGACTGATCAGGACCATATTGATTTATTCACTATAAATCACTGGCTGGTGTGTTGTCGCATAGAAGCTTTATATGCCAGTAAAAAAAGGCATTGAAAATTCAGCAGGGCTTTTCCAGCTTCAATCTGCAATACTAACACAAAACACACACAGAGAGGAATGGTAGCTAAAGACAAAAGCACATATTTCCTTCTTTATTCCCATGCAGATTTCAAATTGACAAACATGCAAACAGCAGAAGAACTTAAATTCAGTTTTTCTTTGGAATGTAGTTGCTTAAAAAAATCGCTTATGCACCACTGATTTTGTGAAGAGAGACAGCAAATATGATTATGACATGGCTTACAATAAGTCAGGCTAACAAAAACACAAAATAGATGTTTAGTTTGGGATCACTTACAATCCAAAAATCATGGTGTGAAATCGATGAGGAAGGAAAGAGTGTGTACCTTACTAATGGGTTTTTACCCCCTGAGCCCACTGTGTGTATCTATAGATTTTCTCCTCTGCAGTGGTGAAAGATGTACTCAGATCCTTGGGGTAAAACTACAAATTTAAGAATACTATGCTATTAGAAGTATTCCAAAACCCCATATAAGTGAAAATGCAGATGCTTTCTTTTCATTCTAAAAAACATGTAGGTGCATCTCTGTAACCTAAACATTTTTGTAAATACCATTTTTTTTCCAGTTTTCATTATTATTATTTTAATTTAGAAATGTTACCGTTTTATTCCATTCTGCTCCCAAAACAAAAATGCTCAGAGATGTGTCCCACACCTTTCCCCTTCTTATTCACCAATCTGCATTATTATATCGCGGTAACACAAACATGCAGACACACACCAGACACTATGCTAGTACTTGCCTTAATTCTTCAGATTCAGCAAGCTGCTGGAAACATTCCTCAAAGATTTTGGTCCATATTGATATGATCACAAAGTTGCAGCAGATTTGTTGGTTGCACATCCGTGATGCAAATTTCCTGATCTGCTGCAGAGGTGCTCTGTTAAATTGAGATCTGGTTATTTTAATACAGGGAACAAACTATTGCCAGTCGGACTGACCCCCGGCTGCCAATCATCTATTCTTGGAGATGATTTGAGATGATTTGAGCTTTTCGACATGTTAACCTCATCAGAAAATGGGTACACTAGCAGCAATACTCAGGTCGGCTTTGACTCAGTTGGTGCTAAGGAGTCCCCGCATTACTACACAAACATCACCACCCTATTACAAAGAAGAACGGATCCATGCTTTTCTGTTGCTTCAGAAACTGTAGCTCGTTACATCAGTCAGTGTTTCTAATCTTCTGTTGTCAAGTTTGATGAGCCTGTGTGAATTACAGCCTCATTTTCCTGTTCTCAGCTGACAGGAGTTGCATCCTCTGTGGTCTTCTGCCTCAAGGTTTGACGCATTCAGAGATGCTCTTCTGCATACCTTGGTTATAACGAGTCCTTATTTGAGTCACTGTTGCCTTCCTGTCAGCTCGAAGCAGCCTGACCATTTTCCTCTGACCTCTTGACATTAACAAGATATTTTTGCCCAGAAAACTGCTGCTGACCAGATATTCTCTTCTTTTGGATAATTTTCTGTAAAGTTTAGAGATGGTTGTGTGGGGAAACTCCCAACAGATCAACAGTTTCTGAAATATTCAGACCAGTGAGTCAAGCATCGACAACCATGCCATGTTAAAAGTCACTTAAATCACATTTTCTCCTGTGACGTTCAGTTTGAGCTTCAGTAGGTCGTCTTGACAGTGCTTACTTGCCCAAATGCATTGTGTTGCTTCCATGTGATTGGCTGATTAGACATTTGTATTAATGAGCAGTTAAACAGCTGTACCTACTAAAGTGGGAGTGTATTTGCCCATGGACTGTTAATAGCATTTTTAACTTTCAAGAGAATCCCCTCTTTTCAGTACTTGCTACTGTAACCAACACTAGATGCTTATTTTTCTCTTTTTTTTCTTTCTTTTTTAGTTGTTGCTGTAAACAGAACAGAAACCAAATCCAGCTCAGACATAAGTTTGACCAATTTTTCATAGTGAAAAATGACCTGAACATGACCCGTTCCCTTGTGGGAGTATCTAAGTAATGTGGGCTGTTGCAGTGGATGGCCTTGCTTTCGCCTGGCTTTTTGGAGGGTGACTTTTCTTCCCAATAGTTAAACTGGCTCTCCATTTTCAGCTAGGCAGTTGTTTGAACTTTCTCCATCTGTCTCTGGTTTTGGTCGAAGCCACAGCTTCTCAAATGACACTATAATGCGTCACCATCAAAGTATGAGAACCGTTTTGCTGTTTATGTTGGTTTTAAATTACTTGTTTGTTGAATGAACTGATGACTCATTATTGAGGAAGGAAGAAATAAAAAAGCCATACATTGATTTTATTCCTTAGTTTTTTCTAAGACTCTTTTGTCTAGACTCTTCTAATTTCTGCAGAAGGTCACAAAACAAAAACGCTGAGATGCACTGATTTAATTTTTAAAAATACACCGTGTTTATGCTTATCTTTGCCTGGATTACCCTGAAATTTGATGTAAACAGTCATGTGTCCTCAGGTGCTATTATGATGACGGCTAATTTCACTATCTAGTATATTTATTTTCGTAAAAAAAGATTACATTCTTATCAGGTTCTGCTGCACGTTGTTTGAAATATAAAACATTTCCTCCACCCTAAATTGAAATGATAAACATTGTAAGCACTGCATCTTTAATATCTCTCTTTTTTTGATTGTTTGTTTAGTTCTCCTCCCCGTCGGTGTACTGGGTCAGAAACCGGTGGTGATCAATTTCCAGACAAACCCAGTGTTGTCTCAAACTGGTACTGATGTAGTGTTCACATTGCTGAACCTACCAAGTGTCCTGACCATCACATGGTTGTATGAGAACAGGCCTTTGGGCGTGTGGGCTGGAGGGACCTCAACGGTTGAACCACCACCGCAGTTCCAGGGCAGGGTCTCCATCACTGCCAACACGCTCAGAATTGGAAGTGCCCAGCTCCAGGATGCGGGGAGCTACCAGGCAACGGTGCTTCCCACTTCTAACACAAACCTGTCTGTGAACACCGGATCAGTACAGCTGAGAGTGTTTGGTAAGAGATAAAGAAGTGCCCCTGTGAGTTGATTTAAGAGAGAGTTGGGAAGTGGGGTGGTAAGGGAAAGTGGAGGGCTTGTAGAGTGTGTGGGGGGAGAGAGGTTTTGAGGGAAGCGATAATGTTAGGGAGGAATACCAGGGAGTAAAAAGAGAAGAGGGAGGATTCGGAACAAGTAAGAGAATTAGTCTGGGAGGTATAATGAAATTAGTGACCCATAGTAGGCGAGGTAAAAATTAATGAAAAAAGAGGAGGGGATGAAGCCAGTGGCTCAGGGCTTTATGCTAATTAAAACTCATCCAATATGCAGCATTCATGCTCTTAGATGTTTGATATTATAGCAGTCTAAATGTAGCGTTGCATTTGCATACAGTACATACTGTATTTGCATTCATTTATATTCAGTACTGTAATGGAGCCCGAACAGCTGAGGGTCTCTCTTTATTTTCAGTCAGCTGCCCACGCTGCAGGGATGATGTACAGATTTTCTCAACCTTCTTACCACCAGTGCTAATAGGGTGCCAGAGAGACCGAATTGTTAGAGGCACTAGTCTATTATTGCTGAAAGGTCACATTCTCCAAACTCACCACAGCAAGTTCATGTCATGGAACAGCCACGTCCTTCTGCACGACTCTCAGCCTCCTACTTACTCGTTCATAGCTTCCTCTTGAAATGAAAGGCAGCCAAAATGCTAAAATATAAATCCTGCTGCTGATTCACAGGTGATCTGCAAAAACAGGAGTGATTGGAGTTATTTAGTAGTTGCTCGAATGTTTTTGTTTGTTTGCTGTAGCTGCTGAGGTTCTCTCTTAGTCACCGCTTCCTCCTCCTCCATCCGTATGCCCCCTCTTCTCCTTTTCCAATTATTTAACTTAGGCTGCTCGCCAAGAGGCATTTCGGGTACCACTCACACCGTCTGCCCCCTTATTCGCCATCTGTGCCTCTATCTGAACGGTGTCCCTTCTCAGCTCTCACTTGCTTTGATTACAACAAATTATCCTCAACAGATACATAAAGCTGCCCTCTATTGTTCTGTCACTCCAACTTTTGAAGTGAGCTCCCTCTCGTTCTCTTTCTCTCTCAAACACTCAGGCTCATACCTATAGTAGTCGTTAATTTTAAAATCTTTTCTCAACATTTCTGCTTTTGCGGCTCTTTGGTAAAGTTTATTTTTCTTCCCATAGATGCCGTAGCCGGAGTGAGTTTGTCTGTGCCTTTAGTACCATTGGAGGGGGGAAATGTGTCTCTGAGTTGTACATGGACTGCTGGGACGGAGATTACAGTCCAGTGGGGCAAAGGAGGCTCAACAGTCACTGCTGACTCCAGGATCACCATCTCCGGTGGCTCTCTCATCATTAACCCAGCCAGACGGAGTGATGCGGGGGAGTACACATGTACAGCCAGCAACCCCGTCAGTGCCCAAACTGCCACAAAGAGCCTCACTATCTACTGTGAGTTTGTAGTGATTAAGACAAGAGGAAGCTAATCTGCTGTAGCCACTGCAAATAGCAGTAGCTTATCTGCTTACCCCCATTGCACTGCATACAGTATGCTGAAGTGCACTCAGAGTGCACAGAACATTGTCCAAAAGCTTATTGTTGTGCTTCTGGCTTTGTTTCGATCACAACAGTAATTCAGTAATTCTCATGTTACAACTGCTATGCTTCTGATCGGTGTCCTCAAAGATCTAACGTGTATTTTTTGTGTGTCCGAAATAAATCCCATCCTCTGTAGCCACAGACGTATTCATTCACAGGGGCTGCTGTACTGTAGACTGATAACAGCTGGTAAAACTGAAAGTGCAGCTAATGATTACTTTCAATGTCACCTTATCTCTTGATTTATTTTTTTTCTCCATTAATTATTCAGGCCAGTTTTTCAATTTCAACCACAATTTCCCAGTTTGGTGAACTGGGCAGTAATCAGAAACAGAAATCAACCATAAATCTGCAAAGCCTGCATGTGGGAAACTATAACAAGCAAATATTTACAATAGTTTCCATCTTTTTTTTTTAAATTAATGCATTTCTTCAGTTAAGCTGTGCTGACATCAGACCAGCTGAGTTTAGGGTAGTAGTTAATGTTTGCCCACTAACTGCATTCTTGGTGGTTCAGTCCTTTTGACACTGAAGCTGCCAAAGTGTCCTTGGGAATACATGGCGGTTTGAAACAAGCATCATGTGGGAGAAATTCCATCCATATTTCCGATAAACAACATACACAATGTTTATTTAAGTCGTACTTGATTCGTACTAGCTTATAATCATGTTTTAAGAAGAAAAATACAAAAGTTGCCACTTCAGTGAGTGAATTATACTGTGAGGCATGCAAGTCATGCAATACATGTAAAAATAACCTTCAGAGAGAACATTTTCTTATTTTTTCTGTATGGCAAAACTCCATTAGCCGAATAACTTGCTGTCAAGATTAAAGACAGTTCACCAGAGTGATTTATCTTGATGTCTTTAAAATAAAATTGACAAAATGATAACTCCTTTAGCTGAACATATAATCCGTGCCTTTGCTTTTTGAGATATAAAACTGTGCTCATTGTACTTGTGAAGTAAATCTTTCTGGTGCTGATAACTTTGTCCTCTAATAATCAACAAACCAGATGGCCCTGACACCCCTGTGCTGACCAAGGACACCCCGAAACAGTGTGTCGGAGGAGGGGACGTGGTGGTGGGACAGACGGCTCGTCTCACCTGTACGTCTAACTCGCTGCCTCCTGCGCTCTTCTCTTGGCAACTCGACGGACAGCCTATCACAAATAGCCCGCCGGACAGCGGGGCGCTCACCATTCAGACTTATTCGAAAAATCAGAGCGGCCGATACGCCTGCACGGCCAGAAACGCCATCACTGGAAACACGTCAACCCAGAGCACAGTCTTTGCCATCGTGGGTGAGTTATGGTGAACGCTGACCTCGCTCTGACTGATTATGATGACAGTTGGTTTTGGACTCCGTCCTCATATCTGTCTTCACGACAGGAGAGGGACAGAAAGTATCCTGGGAGATTGATCTGCTGAGAATGCGGTCAAAGTCATTCAGTGAACCAGCCCGACTCATCCCTTTATTTTCACTTGTTTCCTCACCCCCCTCTTTCTTTGCAATTA
This sequence comes from Aulonocara sp. 'chitande type north' Nkhata Bay, assembly GCF_057382095.1. Lineage (NCBI taxonomy): Eukaryota > Metazoa > Chordata > Actinopteri > Cichliformes > Cichlidae > Aulonocara > Aulonocara sp. 'chitande type north' Nkhata Bay. Next base: position 21,451,776 of record NC_141354.1, on the reverse strand, counting down.
CTTTATCATTCCTTTTTTTAGAATCTTCACCTCCTCTTGTCTCATTTTTTTCTTTGCCTCCTCTTGTTTGTCTGAGCCTCCAGACTCATTATCTTTATTAATTCTCCCCCCTGTGACACCATTCCTTCTATTTCAGACGTATGCTTCAGCGGAGGGGAAGTGGCGGGGATTGTGATTGGCTCTTTCCTGGGCATCTTAATCATCGTGCTCCTCATCGTGCTCATTTTCTTTCTTGTGCGAAGAAGGAAGGGTGAGTTCGTGTGTGTGTATGACCACAAACCTTGTGTTTGTCCACTCTTAAAAAATTTATTGTATATTTTGTGAAGCAAAACACTTTTCATCACAGTCTTTATTAGCATCTTTACTTTAAAAGTAGTCCATTAATTTTTCCTTGCAATGTTGCAATATTATTTGTTTTATTAAAGCATTAAGACAAAGGGAAACTGCGCTGGTTCCAAAGACCAACCCAAATCAAAGGCCTGTGGTAAGCCCCTGTAAAATTTTAACTACAGATCTGATTTATTGACAATTCTTTTTTGTTCTCATTCCATTTTTCCTTTTTCTGTGTCTTTCCATTAAGCCCGCAGATCCACAGCCTAATGGTAGAAGGGATTTGGATCAAGGTCCCAACCCTCCCCTCTATCAACACAACTCTGACCGCTTATACAGAGCTGCACGCCAAAGCCTTGACAACCTGCAGACACTGCCGCCAAATGGGCTGCGTAACTCTGACAACCGCCAACACAATAGCCATACGCACACAAATGGACTCCTACACAATGCTATTCAGAACACCAATTCATATCCACATAATGGCATTGACAACCCGGCTTTCGTGCAGACCGATGCTCAGAATACAAACACACTCCCAAACACACAGCAGCAAAATCCTAACATTCTCATACAGACTGGCCCTGCCCAGGGCGGCGGCCAGCCGCAGGCGGTTCATGTCAGCCTTAACGCGCTGCCGCAAACTACCCAGCCGAACAACAATGCACAGTTGCCCGCCATTCATGTCAATCTTAACTCGTATCCAACTGGTGGCCAACAGACACAGCAAGACATTTCTTTTCCCTTTACCAATGCAGCCAATAATAACGCTTCACAAATCCAACACAGCCTGATGCCTGCAGGGCAGTCTAATCCCAGAATGCAAAGTGGCAGACCCTATCCTAGTGACCCCCAGGATGCTCAAGTAAACGCATATCAGCAAGATCAACCAGGACTTATTCCGACTGGATACACACATTATAACAGTAATAACACTTCACAGAGGAATGCCAACACACAAACATACCAGGAACCAGAGTCTCACAGGAGGTCTGACAGGAACTCTGGAAGACAAGAGGCCACTCCTAGTTCCTCCCGTCGACAGATGTCTTGGGATTTCCTCAGAGGGACACCAGCGTATCCCAACGGCACGCAAGACAGAGGACAGACATCATCTGAGTACACCAGTGATACTACAGACTATACCAGCCATGCTCCCATACGCGAAGGAAGAACAACAAACAGATCTCAGCCTCGAACTCAGAGACAAACTGCTTCCCGTAGCAGGGCTCCACCCAGACAAGATGCATCATTAGCTGACAGACGCTCGCGGCACCACTCGGCTGATTTTCAGCAGGTACTCTCTGGCATTTTAACCCAGCACGAGTCCTCACAACGCACACAGAGAAGCCCCCACACACAAAGGGAAAGTGCTCAGCGAGACATCAGAGGTTCGCCTCGTAGCCAGTCTGCCCCCAGGCAGGAAGCCACTCACAGCAATAACCCCCAGGCACTGCCTCCCACTGCCTCTGTAGGCCACTCTGCTGTCTCACAAGGACCCACCATACAACAGGGACTGACTGCACCGCAGGGTGCGGACACAAGAGCTTTGGCTGATCCTAATCATCTTCAACAGGCACACATGGCTCAGCAAAACAAAACAGCACCAGTTCAAACAGCACCACAAGGCGTGGGTACACAGACACAGCCTGTCACACATGGTGCTGGTCAAGCTCCCCAAAGGGGAACTGCTCCAGCCCCATATCCCTCCAGCCAGCAAAAACCCAGCAATCTAACCCAGGCTGCACTCAAAGCCCACACTGCAAGGGCTCAGACATTTCAAAATCGGAGACAGCAGACCCAGGCTGCCCTGCTTCACCCCGGACCACAGACTCAAGCTCCAGCTGCTGGGGATCAGCACCCACCGACTCCTCCTCCTGTTATCCCCCTCAGAGAGTTTCAAACGCTCCCTAAAGAGCGCAAACACCATAAATCCCCTGGTAGAGCCCCGGAGCCCCCAAGACCTCCAGTTAATATGCCAGTGGCTCAGCGACCTGATGCGCATCGCCATCACACCGTGATGCCTACCAACCATCATCACCAACCTCGGAATGGCCACATGCATGTCACCGCACACAGGCACGGCCACGCTCATGCTCATGGCCATGGGCAGCCTGCCCACTTAGCTCACCAAAGGCAGGTGAGTGTGAGACACAGCACGATAGCAGCCAACAGCTGCCATATGTTTGATATTGCAGATTTCCAGCATGCGGCTGTCTCTGACGTGCACTTTTGTGCCTGTGTTGTCCTGCTTCCTGCGTACTTGCATTTATACGAGGCCTGCTCCTTCTTTCACTGTCTGCTCAACAGTTGCTGCCTCAGTCTTTTTTGAAAGATGCTTGACAGTCAGTCTTAAAAAGTGTTGCAATTTTTGGGTTGACAGTGTTTGTCAGTGCCGTAAAATTGTATTTAGTCTCGAGTGTTTGTGACATTGTGGCAGTTTTTAAAGTAGCATTGTGTGTCAGGTGTCCTGCTTTTTTTTGGTGTCTGTGTGTGTCACATCGGCAATGAAGGGCTTGTTGTGTGTCTCCAGCAACAGGCTCACAGAGGGAGACCAAGATGATGACAGATGTCAGCAAACTACACTCTGCAACTGTCCTGTGAACAAACAGCCGACAGACGAGATCCAATATACCACCAAGCAAGACTGACTGCATGGGGTTTAGCACTTTAAAAAGCTGTCAAACGCTGTCATAACTGACTCCTGAAATCAGTTATTTTTTTATGGAAAAAAAAAAAACGAAGACTGGGGTGAGAAATGTTTTCTGAAAAGATATTAGAAATTATCTTAAAGGAGGTTCGAGCTACCCTTTTTAAGGGGAAAAAATTACACTTACTACAAAGCTCCATAATCAACAAACCTTTGGAAATACAATAACTGTGTCCCACACCCAGTTATTGGACTGCTTTGTACTTCTGAAGCACATGTATCACAATTTGCCAAGGGCCTGTTTTTTTTTTTTTTTTTTAAAGTGCAGTGATCCATAGGACCTGAAGAAGTTCATGTCCTCTCATCTATTTATCAGCAGCACTAAACAACTAAACTGCCCAAATAAAATGCACACGAGGTAGCTGCGTGAATATCCGTGACTACCTGAGCCAGTAATGACAAACAATAAATGAGAAAGGACCCTGCACAAGATGGACTCGGCCCCTGGGAGCAGTCATGAATGATGAAATTAGCAGCAGGGGTGGTCTTGATTTACTTGGAGCTATTTATTTTGTGCCTTCTGTTTACAGATGCCTCTTATGACACTTCTCAATTAAAGGGATTCGCTCCAGTGGTGCTGGGAAATAATGCTCTGCTTACTATGAGGGGGATCCCCCCCAAATGGATGGGCGCCTATTAATTAAATGCTTTTATGTGACTTAAATGACTTGGAAAATAATCATACCCGTGCACGAATGAGGTCAGCACAAAAAAAAAAAAAAACCTGAGCTGCCGCACTTTCTGCTGAAAAAGCAGTGTAACAATTTACGGGTTCATAGACGGCTCATTAAAAATGAAAGATTGTCGTTATTAGCTTTTTTTTTTTCCCTTTTTTAAACTCAGGGTATAATTTTATATTGATGATAAGTTGCACTAATTGATATCGGTGGTGTTGTTTTGTATGTTTTATTTAATACTGATATAGTTCTGTTTCTCCTAACAGAACCAACAGCTCGGGCACTGCGTTGCACCAAATGTGTAACAAAAAGTTGGAAATGAATTGTGTCACATAAATTTTGTGCTGGCTAAAAGTTCAAAGGGTTTAAAATGTCACATCCCGAGCCTCCAGCAAAACCATTTACCGCTAGTATGCATCTGTTACGAGATTTTTTTTTTAAAAACAGGGCATGTATTTGTGACCTTTTTATTATTATTAGCAGACAAAAAGTGGATATGTCAATCAAAGCCTCAGGTTAAGAAATTGAAAAGTCTCTTTTCTTCCCCTGGAACTTATTTGGCATTAAGAATACAAATCACAGAATATCCCCAACTCTGTTCTTTAATATTGAAATGAATAAGCTCAGCGTTTGAAACCAACATGAAAAACTACTCAGCGCATATGGAAGCTCCAACCAGACATCTGGAGCACCATAATTCCTTTGGTTCTTGTTTTGGAAAATGAATGCTTGTAAACAGTTCATACAGATGTTCCAAGTGAGATGATAAAAGTACAGTATTTATCATGAGAAGAATGTGTATATATTTGGGACTAATGAACAGATTTGTATTTTTATTTTATCAATAAAAATAAAGATATTTTGCTACTGCGTTTGTCATCTCGCTGCCATCGCGCTAGACAACACTTTTCAAGGACTGTTCACAGCCAAATGCACCCCCACAAACACATGAGGATTTTGGATTTCCAGTGCAAAAATACCTCCTGTATGCATGGATGTTGACAGTAAGTCAATCCATATAAGCGCCTATTTATTCTGGTGTTCTTCTGTATCACAGAGCTGTTTGCAGTCTAGCCATATTTCTGCTCACTGTGTCTATAGTGCTAATTATTCATGGCGCCTGTGTATACCGAGTGCTGTTGTTGATTCTGCTCAGATAAATCTGTTCCTTCGGCTTGCTGTGGAGGTGCGGAGTGTGTGTTTGGATCACAGCTCCATCAGTCTCCCAATCCCCTGCTCCCACTTGTACGTCACCTCTGATGAACAGGCCTGCTGCTCACTATTGGAGACACTTCACGGTAGTCTAGCACTGTAATGAGTGGAGATGGAGTGCATTTGAGTACCTGGTACCAGAATAGGTTACACCATTGCCTACCAGTTCCAGATGAAAGCTGTGATTTATGAAAAGTTTGGAGCGGTTTTACAAATGAAGTACTTTGTATACTATGCTACTCCTGCTATCTTTGGAGGGATGTGTGTTGTTTATTTCCTAAACAGCTCAATGGAAATTGCAAGACATTCTGGAGTCTTCGAACACGCAGCACAGTAAACCTCAAAAGCTTATGTCGCCACCTTCCCTGGGCCAATTTGCATGTAAATCTGCTCGTGTTGTTTTAGTATACTGATTTAAAGTGATTTACTGTGACTGCCGCAAGTAATTGTAATTGTTTACGCACGCCTTTGGTGGCATAAATTAAAGGAAAACATAGCTCAAGTGCTGTGTGTGCAAAGAGGGCATTTTTCTGTATTGACGAATGCTCGTTGTGGAGTGTGTCAAATTGCAGCAGCGAGCTTTCCTGACTCAAGTGTGTAGAGAGCCAGTGTTGATTTTACTCAGGAGACTGCAGTAGATTTGCACAGAAAACCTTAATGCCACAAGATGGCCAATATAATCCTAATCCAATCTTAATTTAAATTCAGCGCAGCTCAGCAGGCATGCATATTTTTTGTATATTTGATGACATTTTATAGTTTGGAAATAACAGGGGAATGGCCATAAAGCCCAGACCAAATTTAGTTCAATTAAGTAACCTCTCAGAGTGAATAAAAATTGATGATACCTCCTTTCTTTTGTTCACAGCATTGATGGTGATTTATTCCAGCACAAGGCGAAAGAAAGAGGCCAGGCACGGCAGTCCTCATAAGACTGTATGATCATTGAGATGAGCTGCAAAGCCCGTTGAGATCAATGCTGTTCATCCCTCTCAAAGTGTCCTTGGGCAAAACACTGAACCCCTGCTGCTGTGCGCTGACCCCTTCGGTGAAACAGCATGTGAATATGAGTGTCAGAGGAATACGAAATGAAACAAATTTATGATTAAACTTTGCACACAGGATAACTGAAAAAGGCTATGAGTCTAAATTTATGACTCTAGACTGTCCCACAGTCATCTATCCTTGGAAAATGTCCTTGACCAGGACAGTGAATCCCCAGCAGTTCACTAGCTGTAAATTTCTCTAGACGGGAGCGTCTAAAATGTAAATCATAAGTCAAAACTGCACTGTGTCAACTACAGACTCCATGCCTCCACCTAACCCACAAGGGGGAGCCATGTGAGAAGTTTTTTTTTTCGCTTCTATTGATCGCTTTCTACCACTTTTCTTCCTCCTCAAGGCCTTCGCCATCTGTGCAACTGTGACAATGTGTGCTGAAATTAAATGCAAGCCAAAGGCAAAGTAATTTTTGTCTGTGGTCCAGCTAAGAAAATTAAAACACAATAATAAAAAAAAAAGCTCAATATACAGCATTAGGAATATCCTTAATTGTCACAGACTTGTTTACAGAAGTATAAGGGTGCCTGCTGCCTTCTGGGATACATATCAAATACAATAACTTCACAGACTTTTGTGTATCAGCGTAATCTTCAGTTTGATCAATTGAGCATATCGTGCTGTGTTTAATATTTTCGCCATGCTTTTGCTATCAAATAAAAGCAGATTGTTTTATTGATATTTTCACAGTAACGTAAATCCAAAACAAGCCTGAATCATTGTAGAAATTCTGTATCTTAAAACCTATTCAACAAATCTTCTGTGGCATAAACAGACAGCAATGAAAAAAAATCTATTTGTCGTGAATACTCTTCTATAAGAAGACAGACACATTCATGGACACTTCCCTTTTTTGAAGCAGAAGTTTCAGGGTAGAAATAACCTATAGTTTAGAGCTTTACCTTAAATGTTCATTAGAGATGCTGAGAATAGTGCATGGGTTATGAAACTGAACATAAATGTCACCGTCTGCTAGAATGACACCAAACTTAACGTGTACAACATTTTCAAATGAAACATAGGTTCCTTGTATGCAAGCTGCAACCAGGAGTGGGAGGTACCCAGAAGTAAGTGCACATTCATCTTTGGTGTTCAGAAAAAGCAGATTCTTCGAGTTGTTGTGCAGATAGTTCTCATAATTAAGTTGTGAAAAATCCAACATCAGCAGAAAAAAAGAAAGATGATTGTGCAAAACTGAGCAGATGCGCAACTCAGTAAAACTACTTGTGAGCCAAGAACAGTGAAACATGCAGCACTGCAGATACTTGCTAGAGAGAGAGCTCTTTAACACAATGCTTTTTGATCCATATAATTTGTATTTAAAAACCTTTCCAATCATTTTCTAGGCACAAACGCTCCTTGAAGACATACTTCTAGGTGGAATTAAGTCTTCATCGCAGCGAAGAGTGGCTTGAAATATTAGAAATTAGAGTATTTCTCTATTGTTTTGGCACTTTTCTTGAAAGATTTTTGAAGTCATTGGCTACGTGCAGCAAAATACTAGATAAGATAAGCTGCAACCATTAATTCATGTGTCAAAATCGAGTCTTATGTTACTGAATAACTAACCAAACTAAAAAAAAAGAGTCCTTTTGAGACTGTGTGAACCACGGTGTTCATAATGTTCAGATATTTTTTCAGAGTGACTTTTGTCCCACATGTTCTCTCTGGTAGTGAATAGCTGCGATAGCAGACTATTATTTTTCTGAGAAAATTTTTTTTGAGAATGCTAATGTGATCTACACTGAATGCTCTTCAGAGGCCCATTTTAGGAGACAAAGTGTTATTTCCTGCTTTGCAAACAATGCACACTTGCCTAACGAGGAGGCTAATGAGAATGTTCATACAACACAGGATAATGCCAGAAATAAAAAGAAAATGCACAAAACACTGCATGGAACAAAAGTGTCTAGATCAACTATATTTTGACAGTTAGATGTTGTTTTCTGCATGTGATTGCTTATATTTTGCAGAGTAAAACTATCACGCTGTGGCCAGCATCAGGGATCATCTGAGAACTGAGCCAAAGCAAGTGAGAAAAACTGTAAAGCAAGGCTGACTGTATATATATAATGGCCACAAGTGACATTTGCAGAGGAAAAAGTAAATGCCAAAATGTAGTGTGCACAAGCAGAAAGTAGTCATAGAGTTAGTGAACAGAGTCAGAACAGAAGTTTGCACATGATTTCAAATACATGAACTTTGAGCAAGTTCAACTTTAAGAGAAAGGTTGTGATATTTCTTCTTTCTGAAGAAGTGTCATTCAAAGTATGAGGAAATATATGCAGTAAAATAACACAGATCTTAAAATAGTTCAAATTCAGACTTCCAAGCATACCAGGTGGCGGTGATGGGGACCAGATGATGAATGTGGAGGTAAACCTGCAGCCACAGCGTTCACAGAAGTTTTGTTTTTCTTTCTGCCGTTCTCCATGTTGCACAGTTTATCATGGGATAAGCTGTAAAAATAGAACTCGGAGACTTTGCGTTTTTCTAGCAGATCACTGTAGCCAACTCCTTTGAAAACCAGTGTGAGGTAGGGTACAGTAAGCCTGTATTGCAATAGCAGCGTAATTAAATACAGCAGAGCGGTCTCATTTCCAACTTGTCACACAGCTAACGCAGGCTAAGAATAGTGGTTCAACACTCGGCAGGAAAACTCTTGTCATCCAGGTGGAAGTCCAGAGACTTTAGAGTCTTTATAGTAATTTTCGGAAACTATGTTAATGTAATACTAGTGCTTTGAAATGACAGCAAAAAAGGTCCTGACTATGACTTTGTGTGTGACAATTTGGGAGTAAGAATGTGTTCATCAAGCATGGAAAGTAAAGTCCCACATACTTTCAATCAAAGGGCTGTCAGTGGAGCTTTAAATACCCCACACAACAGATCCTTCACTTGGTTACTGTGTTTGCATGCTACCAGCTGGATGGACTGCATTCTCCTGGACTGGTTTATGCCACTGCCCTACTTTTCTTGTGACTACAAAGCATGAGTTGCAAACACAACCAAAAACAGGCCCTCCCTGTTAACCAGATGCCAGGAAGTCTTTAGACTTTGTTTCTTTAGGTGGTTATTTATGCCTGACCAGTATAAAAGCAATGGGGATTGTTCATTTCAACTTATCAAAGAGTCTTGATGGCAGTTATAATGTACAGTATGTACTCAAGGAAAGGTACTTCACAGCTGCACTGTGTGATATGCTACTATATCAGTTCACGTGTTGGCAGGGAACAATAAAATAAAGAACCTGCTGAACACACAAGCTTAATGATGCCACCGTTCTCAAGTTCATAGAGTTTGTATCCTCTATAGTTTTACCGCATGTTAACAATCAGACTCTTATGTACATGTATATATATTCTTGTTAAAAACAGCATGTTATTTGATATGGATGTGACGACCTACTTATTTGGGCTCGGCAGAAGCAGTGACTACTTTTAAACTCTAAATATATCTTTTACACCCACAGTAGGAACCAAGAATGGTCTTGAGTGACAGATTAGTCAGCTGCAATAAATTTATCTGTGTTCCAGTAATTAATTATATATTTCTGACGGCAGTATGCAGAAAGTCGAGGACGATTTGTTGGCAAAGACCTTAGTCACAACTTTAATCTTAAATACAAAACGTTAATGACAACATTATTCAAGTATTTTCTTAAAATGTTTTTATATTGATTTGAACACCAAATAAATAAAAAAGACAGAAAATGTATTTTGTCATGTATATATATATATATATATATATATATATATATATATACACACACACACACACACTCTTTCTTTATAATAGTAAAAAACATGAGACAGTGAAGTAGGGATCCAGTTTTACTAGAGGGACATGTTGATTTAGATAAAGTAATAAAACATGGCTTCAGGTTACAATGGAGAAAAATCAATAGTGCTTTTAAATTAGCCTACATCTTACCAGTTGTTTGATATGCACCACAGCATACGTCAGTGATGAAACACGCTGCACTGGAAAGGAGTATAATAGTGTTTTAACAGTTGGCTTGGCAACAGAAGAAAGAACATAACACTAGGGTGATACCAGTAGCAATTACTCTTAGTTCAATACAACTCAACCCCTGAACACTACTAATCTTAACCAAGAAAATAAGAAAATAGGTTAGGCCACACAAATGTAGGAGTCAGTGTAAACACCATGTTACTACTTAAAGACAAAGACAAAGCATAAGCTTATGGTACCACGGTTGTATCTGTTTACGACGGTATTTGAATATGAAGAGCGTCTGGAGAGGGGTTTTCAACCTACTGTGGAAATGAAAGAAAATATATCATTGCTAACATGGCTTTTATTAGTGGCATTTTATTAAAACTTTTATTAAATGCGTAGTCGTAGTCATTTTATACAGACATTGTGCTCATGAAGAGTTGGCGCTCAGTCCAATTTAAGGTCATAAGCTTCGTCTGGCGTGAGTGCTCAGGCCGACATATTGTGTAAGTGACTGAGAGCGCAAGAAGGCCAATGCAAACAAGCTTACAGACACAAATAAGACTAGATTAAGTTTTAGTTTAGAGGAGATATATATATATTTTGCTCGTAACTGCATTTGTGCCTATATAGCAACAGTTCGGACACAATGTACTAAAGATAAGCATAAGAAGTGCAAATCAACAGGAAACATCTGGAGGTTAAGACAGTTGAAATAGCCTTGTATGGTTATACATACACACACACACACACACACACACACACACACACACACACACACACACACACACACACACACACACACACACACACACACACACACAGTGGGGCAAAAAAGCATTTAGTCAGCCACCGATTGTGCAAGTTTCCCCACCTAAAATGATGACAGAGGTCAGTAATTTGCACCAGAGGTACACTTCAACTGTGAGAGACAGAATGTGAAAAAAAAAATCCATGAATCCACATGGTAGGATTTGTAAAGAATTTATTCGTAAATCAGGGTGGAAAATAAGTATTTGGTCAATAACAAAAATACAACTCAATACTTTGTAACATAACCTTTGTTGGCAATAACAGAGGTCAAACGTTTACTATAGGTCTTTACCAGGTTTGCACACACAGTAGCTGGTATTTTGGCCCATTCCTCCATGCAGATCTTCTCGAGAGCAGTGATGTTTTGGGGCTGTCGCCGAGCAACACGGACTTTCAACTCCCGCCACAGATTTTCTATGGGGTTGAGGTCTGGAGACTGGCTAGGCCACTCCAGGACTTTCAAATGCTTCTTACGGAGCCACTCCTTTGTTGCCCGGGCGGTGTGTTTTGGATCATTGTCATGTTGGAAGACCCAGCCTCGTTTCATCTTCAAAGTTCTCACTGATGGAAGGAGGTTTTGGCTCAAAATCTCACGATACATGGCCCCATTCATTCTGTCCTTAACACGGATCAGTCGTCCTGTCCCCTTGGCAGAAAAACAGCCCCATAGCATGATGTTTCCACCCCCATGCTTCACAGTAGGTTTGGTGTTCTTGGGATCCAACTCAGTATTCTTCTTCCTCCAAACACGACGAGTTGAGTTTATACCAAAAGTTCTACTTTGGTTTCATCTGACCACATGACATTCTCCCAATCCTCTGCTGTATCATCCATGTGCTCTCTGGCAAACTTCAGACGGGACTGGACATGCACTGGCTTCAGCAGCGGAACACGTCTGGCACTGCGGGATTTGATTCCCTGCCGTTGTAGTGTGTTACTGATGGTGACCTTTGTTACTTTGGTCCCAGCTCTCTGCAGGTCATTCACCAGGTCCCCCCGTGTGGTTCTGGGATCTTTGCTCACCGTTCTCATGATCATTTTGACCCCACGGGATGAGATCTTGCGTGGAGCCCCAGATCGAGGGAGATTATCAGTGGTCTTGTATGTCTCCCATTTTCTGATGATTGCTCCCACAGTTGATTTTTTCACACCAAGCTGCTTGCCTATTGTAGATTCACTCTTCCCAGTCTGGTGCAGGTCTACAATACTTTTCCTGGTGTCCTTCGAAAGCTCTTTGGTCTTGGCCATGGCGGAGTTTGGAGTCTGACTGTTTGAGGCTGTGGACAGGTGTCTTTTATACAGATGATGAGTTCAAACAGGTGCCATTCATACAGGTAACGAGTGGGGGACAGAAAAGCTTCTTACAGAAGACGTTACAGGTCTGTGAGAGCCAGAGATTTTCCTTGTTTGAGGTGACCAAATACTTATTTTCCACCCTAATTTACGTATAAATTCTTTACAAATCCTACCATGTGGATTCATGGATTTTTTTTTCACATTCTGTCTCTCACAGTTGAAGTGTACCTCTGGTGCAAATTACTGACCTCTGTCATCATTTTAGGTGGGGGAACTTGCACAATCGGTGGCTGACTAAATACTTTTTTGCCCCACTGTATGTATGTGTGTATATATATATATATATATATATATATATATATATATATATATATATATAGATATATATATATATAGATATATATATATATATAGATATATATATCTATATATATATATATATATATATATATATATATATATATAGATATATATCTATATATCTATATATATATATATATATATATATATATATATATATATATATAGATATATATATCTATATATATATATATATATATATATATATATATATATATATATATATATATATATATAGATATATATATAAATTGCTGATAACGGAAACTTGTCTAACTGTTACTAACTGTAACTAATGCATGTTATATTGTTTGCTGATGCGAGAACCATTTTGAAGTGTGCTTTCTAGCGGATATCTATGCTGATGATGCCACGGTGTACATCTCCCCATGCGTGTGTTTAATAAAATCATTGCTTGACTGAACTCATCTGGACCAGTATTTGTTTGTTCTCATCCTCATATAAAAGAATTCGGGAAACTACACAAAAGTGGTCCTGTGCAGTTCTCTTAAACCCCAACAGAAGGTGTCCCAACTGTGCGTCGGCTGATTGGGTAACAGGTGGGCTGGAACGGAGAAGGAAGACAGGCTTCTTCGGTTCTGGAGTTCACCTGGAATCGGAGAAGTGTGAAAAATATGGGATGAAAAGCACAGACAGTGGCTGTAGTAGACACTTGGTTTTTAACATTTGGTTTCACTTCAGTTCTTTGAATAAGTTTGCTTTTTGCTGTGGCTGCCTGATGAACTAGCAGCAGCAGCAGCAGCAGCAAGAGAGGCCTACAGACTAGTTTACCACATACTTTGGACACTGCCGCCATCTGGGAACAGACACTCTCTGCAAGTAAACCAGCTGTCCGTAGCTAATGCACTGCCAATGGAGAACCACGTCGAACCCAAAACTGACTAGGACTCGACCAGTTTTTGTCAGCATTCCTGGGCATCTCAACACTCACATACTTAGCCAGGCAAGCTCTAAAAGGAGAAATCTACCTAATGTGGCAACATCAGCATGACCCTGCTAGCTAACACAGCTCCAGGGCTCACCTTCAAACTGCATCCCAGAGGAACTCTCATTAGGTTACAGCTTGCTCTCTCACCCTCTGTCTTTTTTCATCCTTCACACAGGACCCTTTTCTACCTTGATAGCAAAGAGTGTTAATCCAAATCTACACTGGGGGAAATAATTATGTGATAACCTGCTAAATTTGCAAAACTGATTTGCATGCATTGAGTAAAATTTGAATGCTTAGCAAAACATGACTTGGCTAGAACAGAACTTGATGAACATGGTGCAACATCATCATCTACACAGATGTAAATTCTGGGGCTAAGAATTGTATACACACGGCTCAAAGGAATAGTTTTCAACCAGAGTAGAGCACCAAGTTCACCAAGACCACTCCAGGATGGCGCATCAATATGTACCACTGCCATAAGGTTTGCTTTTTCTCCCAGCACAGTCTCAAGAGCGTGGTGGAGATTTTAGGAGACACGCAGTTACTCTAGGAGATATGGGCTAGGCCTCAAATGTTCTTTAACACCACAAAAAGGATCAGTATCTGCTCCTTTGTGTAAGGAGGAACAAGATGAACATGGCCAGAGAGCTTCAAAATGACCAAACAATCAAAAACAGACTTTATGATGGTGGCCTCAGGGACCAAAGTCCTCTATTGGGCCCTGTGTTCACTGCCCAGCACTTTGGAGCCCGATTGGCATTGCAATAGAATACCAGAATTGTCAGGTCAGCCACTGCCACCATGTACTTTTTACAGATGGACAGCAGGTTCACCCTGAGTACATGTGAAAGATGTGAAAGGGTCTGGAGAAGCAGTGAAGAACATTATGTTGCTTATAACATTGTTCAACAGACAGGTTTGAGGGTGGGTCAGTGATGGTCTTGGGAGGCAGGTCACTGAAGGTATGACCTCTACAGGCTTGGTAACATCCCCCTGTAATTCAGTGTAGGGAGGAAATCCTTGGACTCCCTGTGAGACCCTACCCCAGTGGGTCCTGGGTTACTCCTGATACACAACAATGTTTGTCCTCATGTGGAAATTCCTGGATGATGAAGGCCCCTCCACACTCACCTGACCTAAATCTAACACCTCTGGAACATTATGGTTCAGCCCATCCAAGGCTGACAGGTTGGAGCTCAGAGTGTCCAGGAGCTCAGTGATGCCCTGGTTCAGATCTGGGAGGAGATCCTCCAGAACACCATCTGTTCTCTCATTATGAGCAGGTCCCGATATTATCAGGGATAGCCTGCCGCATCATTTGCCTTTGATTTTCGGGATGTCTTTGAAATTAGCCCTCTGAAGGTTGATAATTTCCCTTCTCATCAAATGATATAGCATCCATTCATTCCCGACACATTAGTTAGTCCGTATCAGTACAGATATCCAGGATGATTTTTCCCCCACTGAGATGTGATGTGTTTTTTAAGAGTTCCTTTAATTTTTTGTATAGTTACTCCATTGACATTACTGTCAGCCTCAAGGACCTCCCAAAGACAAAGAACAGTTGCTAAGTTATCACGCAGGTGAAAATGATCAAAACCTAAATGTTTTGAAGGGGACCTACAGTTTAATGGTTCCAACTGCCTATTTTATTCTTGACCTATAAGAAAACAACAAAACAGGTCACAAAAAAAAGGAAAAAAAGATTTATAAAAATTAGCAGACCCCAAGATAAGTGCACGCACACACCAATCAATATATGAGAGCAGTGCAGGTGGTGTGGTGGACTCTATTGATTGCTTTGGTCTTGCGTCAAAATGATCTTGGTTTTCATTTTCAATAATTAGTTTTTCCAGACTAAGTTAATCACAGACATGACTTCTGCAAACCCATGACTGGCTTTTGTTATTAGTTGTGGCATTTAAAACTAAACGTTTAATCAGAAAAACAACCCACACTGAAAATCAACACTGGCTACACATGTTGTGAGTAGCAGTTTGTTTCAGCTTATTCTGCCTCGACTTTGTGTTGCAAAAAAAGCGAAGTCCCGGGGAATCTCGTAATATCTCTGCCCCTTTAAAATGCCACTGCGGCGCCATGTGACCTCACATTAAGCAGGCCTCTGGGGGAGTTAACAGTGACATTTACAATTTTTTGGCAGGCTTCACGTTTATAAAATTGCTCTCTATCATATATATTTGAACTGCTTTTGATAAGGACATTGTAATGTATGTTGAAGGTCTCAACGAAGTGACATTTTTCTGACCTACAAAAAGTTCTGTTGTTCTATCAGCCTTCAAAGAGGATGCTGAATAAGGAGCGCTTAAAAGCCAGGAACACTGTTATATACAATATGTTTTATTTATCTTAAATTCTGCAGGGCATGCTTAGAGGCCTCAAAGCCTAGTTTATTTTAGTGGTCAATATGTAATATGTATAAGAGATGAAATTGTTTATTTAGCATGGCAGTGCATTTTCCATGTGGATGCTTCAATTAGGAGTCATTAGTCCATTTATGTTAAGCTGCTATAATCAATATTTCAATATTATATGCCCTGAAAACACATTTTCTAGTGAATGTTATGTTTTCTGTGTAAGTGAAAATAGATGTTCTTCCTTCTAGGAATGGGCATCTCCAGCTAAAATGGGTTTCCATTTTCACTAGAAACGTTTGGGCTATTTTTAGGACTTTTACCCCAAATGGATCTCAAATGACTGCAAATAGCTGTGGCAGAATTTTGACCTCGTAGAGTTTATGTTGACCCTCATTTTTGTAGGTTTTGAAGGAATTTCATTCAAGACTTTTTGATACCATAGGGATCTTTGGCTATACGTGTTTCTTCAGTTTACATATTTTAAATCCCCCCAAAACAAAGAAACAGAGAAAATATATGTTTTATGTCAGAAAGCACTCAAATCTTTGGGGATCACATCCCTACCTGTCATAGGGTGGCTTGTGTGTTACACCCTGGACAAAAGACAAAAAAAATCTGTTGCAGGGCTGACACACTGTCAACCCTTCACGCTCTCATTCACACCTACAGTGAATTTAGAATCACCAATTAAGCTAACCCTGTGCATGTCTTTGGACTGCTGGAGAAAACTGGAGTACCTGGAGAGAACACACACAGATGCAGGGAGGATGAAAATGTATGAAAACTCAAATATTCAAAAATGATGACCATCCTTTGTTATTTTATATGAAAGGTTTTTTCTTTTCTTTGTGCTTTGCTTTCCTCAGATTACACAAAAGTGATGTCACACAGTCCGTGCACCAGTCAGAGCTCAGAACATTTGATGTCAGTGGCCAGGATAGGTTTTTGTAATATATAACGGAGCTACTATCAATAAATTCTGATCAAACATTCCCACAGAGTCCTGATGAAAGAATAGATCAAAAACTAAATCGGTCATTGTTGCTGATTTTGTCCTATTATTGACCTATTATGCTAATTTCCAGGACCATATTTTTCTTTTCTGGGTTCTGCTAGAGTAGTTATGGTTAAAAATAATTCCCAGTTGTAAAATTATTGGAATAGTTGGAAAATAATTAGCGAGGAAGCTCCTGGGATGCTCAAGTCCGAAATGCAGAGCAATAGTCTCCTCATTGTTGAAATATCTACTTGATGTAACACAATTTATTTTAAATGATCCAAGGACTTACAGGTTTTAAGATGGAACCAGAATCTAGACGCAGTCATCATTTCTTTTTTTCCATGTAGTCTTGCTTTAGGATATCTTTAGTGTCTTCTAAGGTGGACCAAACAAATGTACTCTTAAGAGGCAGCTGAGCCTCTAATAAGCAAAAGTAAAGTAAATTAAAGTAAGTGAAATAAAAAAGACATTAAGAGGTGTCACAAATGGTGGTGGTTACCTAAACAGAAAGTTTTCTTTTTAATTTCCTTCCTCTTTCTCTGGAAACCTGACTTAATTTATATTTTCACCACTTAGTGAGAATCGTGAAGGTGAAGCTCATAGTTGTGTCCACTTTTCTCCATTGTGTGAGCATCTCTAACCACTTGCAGTTTCTCTTGAAAAGGCTGTTGATAAGACAGCAAAGCAGCTCTTGTCTCTGTTGTTCATGTTTGTGCTCTCCAGTTTTAATTATTAGTGCTGGTTTCTGCCACTGAGGAACGTCTTCCTCAATTATATATCAAAATGATTTTCAGTTATGAGTTTTTTTGTGTTTTTTGTTTTTTTTTTTTACATTTTTTTAGCCAGTCACCTTTTTTCTAATCTCCTTTAAGAAGCAAAATCAGGCAGAGCAATTATTGGTATTAGAGCTACTCCTTTTACAGAAAAGTGCTGGTGTGAGGTCATCACCAGCTCACTTCTCATCTTAATGCTCCCAAATGTGGCTAATGTTCCCCATGGCGATCATTAAAATTTCATCTCATCTTAACATGGAAGCACAGCTGCTTTCCTGCTTTCTTTTGTATTACACTGCAAATACTCTGAAGAGCGTATTCTCTGTTGTTACCGAGTAATTTTCACACTTACATCCACAAGACTAGTGACTTTCAAGTTTTTTCTGCCTTCAAGGATAAGTGTAATGTGTCGGTCTTGTGGCTTTGGTCCAATCGAAGGCTCCTTTCATCTTGCCAATCACCCGCTGTTTGACAAAACCATTGATTTAACTTTCTTCTGCCCCTATAATGAGATGCATTTTAACTACTATGCTTTTTGATCCTTAGACACATTTTTTTTCCGTCTAATCTCTGAGATCCAAGCTTCTGGTCTGAGGATCGGCGTCTTTTCAACATCTAGCTATCCAGTTCAATATGTTTTACTCATTTAGCAGTTTAACAGCTTACCCCTCTTTAATGGAAACGAAAGGACTGAAAGTACTCTGTATTCAATACCTGGATCAAAGCTGAGTAACTGCAGCACAAGAGTAATCAAAGATCTAATTGTACTGTAAATAAAAAGCAGATAAATTATGCTGGCTGGCAGGTGACACAAAGAGCTCAGTTCTTCAAGTTCCATAAATAATCAACAAGCCATTTCCTGTTTTGCATATTCATATCTTTCTGGCTCGTGATGAGTGGCCGATGACGTGAGACCATCAGTGTTTCGAAACTATAAACACGACATGTCTGAGATCTCAGAACACGAAACAACAACCGTTCATGCAGCAGTCTCGACATCAGCTTTACTTTTACTGCCAGCAACAGCAGATAATCCAATAAATGTCCATGACTGGTTTCATTGTACAGGTGTGGGACTTGGCCTTTTTCCCAATAGAAAGAAGGTCATGCTGAGTTATACTGAGAGTTAATAATGGCTTCTGTGTTAAAGAGACTTACACAAAGGACAAATTGGCTGAAACATTAATTGCACATGTTTGGCAATGAGTGTAAACTGCACAGCAGTTTGTAATGAGACTACAGAGTTTCCTCTTGGTATTTCTATGTAAAAAGAAAATAAGTGATGATTATAAAAGTGATTAGTTGATATGGATGGGTAGCCAGGGACTGAAGATCTATTTATTTTGCTGTGATACTTGTAGTGGTGTCTATTTTTACACAGCTATTCTTTAGACTTAGTTCATCTCTGATAAGGTTGCCAGCCAAATGGATTATCTTTTCAACATAGCAAGCTTTATTTCATTACTGTATCACTGGGAATTAAATAAGTCCAGCTATGTCGGACCCAAAGTCACTCTTCAAATAGCAATATGTTAGCTAACAGCCACTGAACTCTTCTGCAGAGATGGGAGAATTATGTTGTTATTTTTTCCCTCTGCCTGCTACAAACATAAGGAAGCTTATAGGTTCATGCTCTGGGTATTAACAGGGGGATTAGCGAGGAAGCTTCTGGGATGCTCAAGTCCGTGAAACGCAGAGCAGCAGTCTCCTCATTGTTGAAATATCTACTTGATGTAACATAATTAATTAATTTATTTTAAATGATCCAAGGTCTTATAGCTTTTAACATGGAACCAGAATTTAGCAGTAGTCAACATTTCTTTTTCCCATGTAGTCTTGCTTCAGGATATCTTTAATCTCTAGACCAAAACAAATGTACTCTTAAGAGGCAGCTGCCCCTGTGATCAGATAAACTGTGAAATTAAGAGTATAATGTGACGTATGTACAGCTGGTTCTCCATTATAATGAAGCTCAGTATTCAGTAGTCTGAATATAGTATAATTTGTTAAAGACACACACAACTATAACCGTGTTGCCTCTGTCTGAGTACTTGGCTTCCTCTCACAGTCTAAAGATATGCATGCTGGGTTAACTAGTGATTCTAAATGAGTTGTAGGTGTGAATTCGAAGGCGGATGGTTTTCTGTCTCTCTGTGCCAGCTATGCAACAGACTGATACCCCATCTCTCACCCCATGACAGCTGAGCAAGGCTCCAGCCCTCCACCTTGATTTTATTCTGACTGCTGGATGGATGGACGGATAGACGGACAACTCTCTGGACTTGTTACAAAAAAAGAATGTGGCAGGCAGGATGAGGACCCAAACTCAGGACTCGCAGACACAGAAGGGGACGTTAAAGAGGCAGCTTTTATTGCACTGAAGCTGAAAACCAAACAAAACCTGAAAGTCACGAAATCGAAATCTAAACTGGAAACAGGAAGGCTAAGAACTAAAAGAGTAGAGACCAGGAAGCTAGACATTGCCAGGACCTTGAAAAACCACAGAGAAACTTATAGCACACGGGACAACACGACAACGTCCAGAGGAAAACACAGGGCTTAAATACAGAAGGGGGTAAGGAGGGAATGAGACAGGAGGAGAGCACAGCTGGGAATAATCACATATAAGGAGACAAAGGAGAAGCAGAACTCAGTATACTGAACACAGGACTATCAAAATAAAACAGGAAGCATGACCACTATAGATGCAGACAAAACACGGGAGTTTAGCACTGTGACTGGGGAAATTAAAACAGAGACAAGACTAGACACTGAGACCCGGAGACAGGATGACTAGTGGAACAGAGGGAACAGAGAGAACAAGAAACACGGAGACAAGAGTAACTAAACGTGGAACATGGGGAAGGCACAGAAACCATGAGAAATTCTAAATAATAATGAAAGCAAATGGTAAATGGCCTGTATTTGTATAGCGCTTTACTTAGCCCCTAAGGACCCCAAAGCGCTTTACACATCCAGTCATCCACATGTGATGGCAAGCTACATTGTAGCCACAGCCACCCTGGGGTGCACTGAAGGAGGCGAGGCTGCCGGACACTGGCGCCACCAGGCCCTCTGACCACCACCAGTAGGCAACGGGTGAAGTGTCTTGCCCAAGGACACAACGACCGAGACTGTCCAAGCCGGGGCTCAAACCGGCAACCTTCCGATTAGAAGGCGAACTCCCAACTCTTGAGCCACGATCGCCCCACGATCGAAAGCAAAGACTATTATTAATTCAAAACACAAACCACTGGGTCACCAACCCAGGACCATGACTTATTTCACCAAAAAGAACTTCAAACAAACAAAAACAGGTCAAAAGACAATAAAACAACTATATTTCCTAAAATTTGCAACAAAACAAAAATTGCCTGTTGCATTAATCATCTGATGATCCCTCAAACCCTAACCACTAGTTTATGATTACTGAGTTCCACCATAGCCCAACATTCAGCCTACTGTATGACTGTAAAATGTTGTTCTTTCCACCGGACATTAAATGGAAAATGTATTTAGTTCCCACACAGAAATGATTAGAAGCTGGTGGAAAACATTCACAGTCATTGCATCTTAGAAAAACAAAACAGTGTCGCAAACAGCCGCGGTTACCTAAACAGAAAGTTTTTTATTTACTTCCTCTTTCTCATAAAGACTCCGGAAACCTGACCTAATTTGTATTTTCACCACTTAGTGAGAAACGTGAAGGTGAAGCACGTAGTTGTGTCCCCTTTATTCCACTGCGTGAGCATCTCTAACCGCTTGCAATTTCTCTTGAAAAGGCTGTTGATAAGACAGCAAAGCTCTTGTCTCTGTTGCTCATGTTTGTGCTCTCCAGCAATACAAACACTTGACACTGTAACAGTCATGACAATTCAACTTCAAAGTGGCCTTTCCCACTGAGCACAGAGCAGATGGACGCTGGAACGACTAGTTTATTATCTTAATCATATCACACAACGGTGTGAAATTCAAGCAGTTTTTTTCATGGCCGACAATTATTAAAATCTTCAATTATTAATATATATTAACATCCATATTAGTTTTTTTCCTAAATTTGGTATAAATATTACAACTTCATCAGAATAAAATAAATCCCAATTTATAATTAGCAGGAGCATTAACACTTTATCACCACTCTGTCTAGTGTACCTCTGGGATACTGCCTCAGAGGAAAAAAAATAGTCTCCTGTGGGTAATTAGCTATTTTATTGTGGTAAAATAATACAAAATAAATGCACAAGTAAAAGCTATTATTTTGAGGCAGACAGAGGACTCTGATATTGTTTTTCATCACCAACCCTCGCTAATATAATGCCTGATTTTATTCCTGCTGCTTCAGTCACCACACAGACCGCCGCTCTGAACGCTTTTCTCTGTACTTCGACATTCTGCATCCGAGTCATGTCCTTGTTCTATTTTGTGTGTACTGTCACAAATATCATCCTATTGCATCAGCTTTGTCTGACTACATTCCCAGTGTTCAGAGCTCTGAAAAACACCTTAGGGTTGTGAGTCTGTTGCTGCCATTCACAGCCTGTTTTCACACCACTCAACCTGTCCAGTACCGCTGGGAAAATCCCTTGTTTCCCTTTTACACACATACCTGCAACACCCGCCTGGAACGTCAATGCTTGTTTATTTTGTGGCTTTAGGAGCACACATACCACACCTGAAAGAATGAATCAGCCCTTTTTTTGTTCCATGAGGCTCATCACAGCCCCTGAAGTACACTAGCAATAACACAGCTAATGTGCCTACTTACTGCCTAACTGCACATCCTACCAGATAAAAATAAGCATTATTCAACAGGCTCTTTAAATTAAAGGTTAAAATATATAATTTGTTTGAGCTTAGCACCTTTATATGTTCTAATCTGATCCTCCTAACAATCATCACAGTTACTTCTCTTTTATGATTTGACCTAAGGGTCTGAATGTGGTTTGGCTCAAAGTGATTATTTTTTTTAATGCTATGGTGCCTTCATCATAATGGTTAGACTAATAACCAGTAATAATAAAAGTCTTTTGCACCATCCATCCATCCACCTCAACCCCCTCATTATTCAGACTAGTCGCTCTGTGATAATGTCACCTATCTTCCTCCTTTTCTCCAGTCATAATTACCACAGACAATAGCAGGCTTTGACTGAAAACAGATGTTGATTTGCAGCATTTGCCCACTGATGCTGTTGTTGTTTGGAAAACTATTATGCATTCCCTGTCACTTTATTAGGTACACCTTTTCAACTGCTTGTTGACAAAAACAGTCAATCAGCAGCTCAGTGCAATCAGGCACACAGACACGGTAAAGACCTGCTGAGGTTCAAGCAGACCATGGGAATGGAAAAAAAGGTGATTTAAGGTGACCTTTCTCTGTAGGGTTTACAGAGAAAGGTCAGAAAAAGAGAAAAATATCCAGTGAGCCTGTAGTTCTCCGGGTGAAAATCTCTTGTTGATGGCTAGATTTTGTTGACCTGATAGGAAAGCAACAAAGCAACAACAACATAAATAACCACTCGTTACAACGACGGTAGGTGGAAGCGCATCTTTGAACGCCCATAATGCCAAACTTTGAGGCAGATGGGCTTTATCAGCAGAAGGCCAACCTTATCAACTAAGAATCTATAACCACAGTGTGCTCATCTCTTGTTGTGGCTTCTTCCAGTGGTATAACATCCCATGCCACTCGCTCTTCATCTCAAGCTGGTTTCTTGGACATGAAAATTAGTTCACTGCACTCAAATGGTCTCCACAATCACCAGATCTAAATCTAATAGAGCACCTTTGGGATGTGGTGGAACGGGAGATTCACATCATGGATGAGCAGCTGGCAAATCTGCTGATGCTATCTTGTAAAAATGGACCAAATCTCAGAGAAATGTTTCTAGCACCTTGTTGAACCTCTGACATGAAGAATTAAAGCAGTTTGAAGACAAAACGGGGTCCCACGAGGTGTACCTAATAAAGTATGTAGTTTTCTTTGGAGTACAGTAGTATAGTGTATATGTTCTATGCTGTGGTGTGCTGGGGGGCAGCACAGCAAAGAAGGAAGTGTCCAGGCTGGAAAAACTAATCAGGAAGGCTGGCTCTGTGGTTGGCATGAAGCTGGACACTCTGGTGACAGTGGCAGAGAAGACGACATTAAGTTGGACATTATTGACAATGCTGGGCATCCTCTGCACACAGCCATAAACAACCAGAGGAGCCTGTTAAGTGACAGGTTGCTTCTCCCAAAGTCAAGAACCAACAGACTTAAAGACTTTGTCCCAAACGCCATGAAACTGTTTAACTCCTCGCTGGAGGGGAGAGGGAGGGGAAACGGGGACAAAGAGAGCGCTGTAGTGCCTTTTTCACTGTGCAATATATATATTTTTTAATATATAACGGTGCAATAGACTCACAATAGTTGAAATGTGCAGTTCTCTGGTATTCTTATTCCTATTTATTATATTTATCCCTATTATATACTCTGTATTTATATATGTGTATATGTGTATATGTGTATTGTGGAGATACAGAAATTATTTTACTGCTAGAATATAACCTGCATTATTAACATTGCATTAATAATATATCCTACAGCCTTGATATTGCATTAAAGATGTTTATTAAAGCTATTGCCACCACGTTAACCTTTTATTAGAGGTGCAGCTATGATTATTTTATACACATGCATGTTTGTGCTCATTCAGTGTTGCTGCTCAGTCTATTAAAGAAGGTTTTAAGCTTTGTGAAGCACTATGTCTTCACAATCTATTGTGTGGGTGACTTGGAGCATAGAAGGATAGACAGCATACACGCTTACAACACACATATAATCCAGAAGCCTGCCAGGCCAAAGGCCCGAAATTCATTTCTTCTAACTGCATTTCAGTTTACTTAGTAACAGATGACAGAAGACCAGTTAAGAAAAGGACAAGCCCTTAGAGACCATCTAGGCTTGAAATTTATTGCCATGTACGGAAGGTGTTATAGAAGGAGGAACTTCTGTGTCTGTTTTTAGCCATCTAAGATGTACCATTTACTGTAATCGATGTATTTGATCTGTAATCGACGCAAGAAGGACGCGTTAACCCTGATGTTATAAAATCATTTTCAAGTGTATTCTTAGCACGAGACGTGTGCTGATGTGATACTTCTTCTCCTGCGTGTGTACTAATAAACTCATTGTTTGATTGCACTCTCCTGGGCCTCTGTTGGTTTGTTTCATTGCTCAACATTTTCGAACTCGTGACAGTTTGGCTGAGGCAATAAAGGTGTTTTTGGAGGTGTTCAGGGAGAACCTGGAGGCCAGGAGGTGGACAGACGATCCCGGTGGTTCGTTTGACTACAAAGGGCGCTGCTAAAAGGTAAGACACAAACCTCTTAAACTGAAATTGTGCTGTATTGGATTATAATTCTAAAATTGTAGTCAATGAATTACTGGCTGATGTTTGTCTTGAGTTTTGGGTTAAGTTAAAGTGAAACTGTATATATGGTATATTTCTGCTCACATTCTGCTGTGTTTCCTGGAGGAACCTAAGTTTCATCTAATCTAATGTTTCCATAAAACATATATGGTAGTATGCAAGTGATGCAAGTATTTCAGGACTCATTTCAATAGCTGGGCCCACGTCCTTATTTTAGGTTTAACAGCATTTTAGTAGGTAAAGGTGAATGATTTGGACATGAATTGAGCTGCGGTTTGGGGAACGCCTCGAAGGATACCGGCAGCAGCTCCCGGGCCTGGCAGATCCCCATCTACTAAATAGAAGTGAAGAAGTTAAAGAATTGAAAAGGGGAGGGAGGGTAATGTAAACAAGAATGAACAGCTTGTAGAACAGGGGGAACTTATGTAGAAGAGAACCGGAAGGAGCGTTTATGGAGGCGTGGTCCTACTCCTGAAATTCCAATACTTGAACTCCAGTTAAGTAATTTTAAGACGATTAAGGAAGTAAAATCAGATCAGTATTTGACCACCAGAATTTTGTCATCATCTGTGTGGATTTGAAAACTCACTAAGATCTTAATGTTGAGAAATTTAATTTTGGGAATATTTTTTAAGTCCCCTATCTTCCTCTTTCTGCTAAGAATGATGAAACTCATTATTGTACTCAAAGCTATGATCAAAATAAGAGAAAGTTCAATGACACCCTGGCAAGGTTTCTGTTACAACACTTTTTCCATTGGTAGTGACAGCAACTGTAATATAATAAATAATAATCTGAATATGATTTCATTTTATAGGACAGGAGAGAATAAAATATAAAATAAGAAAATGAAAAATGAAACCAATTTTTTTTTTTTAAATTTGTTCCTGGATTTGATTTGATTTGTTCACCAAGTCAAATTGTCCTCCAATGATGAAACACCACAAAGTGTTACAGTAAACTTTTTGGACAGATAGAATCTTAGAAACTACGTGATGTCACTCTGTAAAATCAGCTCATGCAGCGGGACACAACAGCTTGTGCAACACAGTGTGTCTGTCTGTTGAAATAACTGCACTGCGTGAACCGCACACATTGTTTGTTTGGTCGTTGCCTGGGGTGTACGGAAGTTGAAAGGAGGCTTTTAAATGGGATCAATAGCATCACCAAGACGTAACTGACCTGGTAAAGGGATAAATAACTAACATGAAGTTAGGTCAGACAAAATACCCAAAAGTCAAACGTTGGAGTCAGGCATTTAAGCACAAGTGAAACCGCCTCAGAGTGATTTACATACATTAAGCAACATCAAAAGAACTCTTTGTTCACCTTTGAGTCATTTTAACTTCCAAAGCTCACGTCTCTGCTTCTGAAATAAACCAGTCTTCTCCATTTAAACCTGTTCAATTTAAACTTGACCCTGCTCTTGGATGGTAGAGCAGGGTCAAGCAGCAGGTGATAAATACAAAAAAAGGGCCTCTGACCTCTGATATCTCAGAGTGTTTTTGAGCTGCAGCAGGATACAGAATTATCTCTAAAAGTAAAGCCTTTCCAGTCTTCAAGTCAGCCACGGGTTATTAGATTTTTTTATTACTGTGTGCAGTATATGACTATTCAAACAACATCATCCACATTGCTGTTCTCACCACATGCTGTAAAAGGAGGGACCGCTCTGTCACTGGGCCATCTCCCTTGACCAATGCTTATCTCCACTGACTCATATTAAAGAGGCAAATGTAAAGAAGCATTGGGCATTGATGACTAAATATAGTAAAGAAAACCTACGATCAAACAGCCTGACGGAGTCCGTCTGTACCGCCCATGCTGAAAAAAAGGCCAGTTGTTACCAGGGAAACCATGTTTGGCGAGAGTGGGAGATAAATTGCAGCAATATCTCACTAATAGTCATTTCTATTATCTGCACTGGATGTTTAGATTAACAGGTAAATAGGGGATGTGCCAAGAGACAGCAGCTTGGAGGTAAGGTGCGCAGAGGTGATCAAACAAAACAGCAAGGAAGACGCACTAGGAGGTAAGCCACGCTGCTCATGAAAAATGCCAAGAATGGGAAGTCTGTTGCAGGAGTGAGGATTTGTGAGCTGACAAAAATTGTCACTGTGGACTTGTCCGAGTTGCTTAAATTGGTGTAAAATCTTTAGTTTCATCACAGCACTATAGAGAATAGTTAGAAAAAAATAGTTCCTCTTCTCAGACACTGGACTATAAGAGCTGAGCGTCTGACACAGATATTCACTCGATGGACGTTGCCCCATAAAGGGTAAGAAACTACTTTCATTTTAATATTCCTCCAATAGGTTGATTTATAGATTATAAAACTTTCCTTACCGCTGTCTTGACTTTCTATTTCCTTTATACGATGATGCAGGAAACAGATACAGATAGAACTGTGTTGTAAAAGTCGTGGCAAAGTAAAGCTTTGAGACGCTAATTTCCCTCGTGTAGTTAACTCATTAAGTTTATGAGGGTTATCATTTTCACAACATGTCCAGTATTTGTGTATACAGTAAGAACAAGGGCTGGGACTTAATGATAAAAGCACTGCTGCACTGTATTTACAACAAGGAACAAGCAATAACACAGTATTATGGTTTGTATACAAACTCGTGTGCCGGGTTAAAACACTGTCTTCTCATTAAGAGATAATACACAACCACAATCAACTCTGAAGTAGTGATGTGGAAGAAAATTAAGAAGGAATATAGAAAAAACAGAATTACAGCATACTTTGGGATGCCTCCTACCTTTTTTTGTAGGAAAAACATTTATTGTATGAACAGCACATTTTCAAATGAAGTGTCAATTTTATACTCATAGTTTAAAATAGTTTGCTGTGCTGTGTGGTAATCTCTTTTCATTCTTTCTTATCAGCAGAGCTCAAAGCCCTGGAGGAAACGATGAGCTGTGGTTTATTGGTGGGGACAGAAAAACTGCTCTGTCTCGTTGGGTTTGTTCCAGGACACTGAGCCAATAAGAAGCCTTCGTCTTCTGTGGTCGGTGCTGCCCCACAGATAAAACCTCCTTGTTCTACAGTCTATTCATCCCCGGGGTCGGGGATATAATGTGACACATCTCAATTCTTGACCGACCAAGATTCACATGGAGCCCACCACGCAGCGGTGCCACACAGCACTTTGTCTCTCTGTCTACGTCATTACCTTTGTGCTGGGCTTCCCGGCCAATATATTGGCTTTCTACACTTTTTGTAAGAAAGTAAGGCAGAAACCCACCCCGATTGACATCCTGCTCCTCAACCTGACCATTTCCGACCTCCTCTTCCTCATCTTCCTGCCCTTCAAGATGCAGGAAGCAATGAACGGCATGATGTGGAACATGCCCTATGCCCTCTGTCCGCTGTCTGGCTTTATCTTCTACATGACCATCTACAACAGCACCTTTTTCCTCACTGCAGTCAGTGTAGAGCGCTACTTGGGTGTGGCTTTCCCCATTCGGCACACTCTGAAGCGGCGACCTGTGTATGCTGTAGCTGCCAGCATTTTCTTCTGGATTTTCTCCACCGCCCAACTTAGTATCGTGTTTATCGTGCCCTTTATCCCCACTGAACGCCTCAACGCCTCAGCTCACCCTAGCAGCGATAGCAGAAAACAATGCTATGAGAACTTCACCGAGTCTCAGCTGAACGTCCTCCTGCCTGTGCGCCTGGAGCTTTGTGTGGTGCTTTTCTGCATCCCTTTCCTGATTTCTAGTTTTTGCTACATCAACTTCATCAGAATTCTCTCAAAGCTGCAACACATTGACCGGCGCCGGCGCATCCGAGCCATGGGCATGGCTTTGGGAACCCTGGTGGTGTTTGCTCTATGTTTTGGACCCTACAACGTCTCACACATCATTGGTTTTATAAACAAGAAAAGTCCGGCGTGGAGAGACAAGGCCCTGCTGTGCAGCACCTTCAATGCCTGTCTAGACCCTCTTATTTTCTACTTTTCTTCCTCTGCTGTGAGAGGGAATGTGAGTAGTGTGATGGAAGGGGTTAAAAGCCGTCTCCAGAGGTGCATGTCTTGTCACCTGCTCCAGGCCTTGTGCGGGGGAATTACCAAGACTGCACAAGATAAGGAACACACACAAGAGGAGATCAATGCTATCTGAGCTGACAGAAAGGGACCTGTAAGCGGCTGCCTTTACTGTTGTCTTAATTCTTCATCCCTGGGAGCAGAAAATTAATGCCATGTTAATGTTTACACATGTGAGAAAATGACTTGGCTTTATACAGTGCAGTGTATTTTTGTTTGATGACATTCCTTTTTGGAAATGAGACAAGACAGGTAACCTTCAGTCTTCCTAAGCATGCCATGCCAATTTTGTATGCAGCGCATCGGGTAAAACCTCAGAGACAGCCTACTTTGAACTGTCACCAGGACATAACAACATTTCTCGCATAGTGTAAGAGAAGTACAGAGACCCTTAAATGCAGGCAGGTGTTGTGGAGCATCGCAGCAGAGACTGTAACAAAATGAATATCTAAGCAACAGCGTTGCACGTCATCTCTCTGCAATTGGAGATTAAATGTTCCAACCAACATCCTTAGTCGTGAACAGGATATTGCTTGCAACAATACGGTCATTATGTGTCAAGCAGTGGTGGTTGAAGAAGAAGTAGCAGAAGAAAGAGAAAATGTGTGGCATCTTCATGCAGATACAAGCATGCTGAAAATAGAGAGCAGTTCGCTTTGTAATTGTACATATGTTTGCATTTGTAAGATGATGGCTGTTCTTATATTTATATGGGATATATAAAGAAAGAGAGATGTATGAATGTACACATATATATGCATAACGGGGGTTGTAATAATATAATAACACATAAATAAAGCTTATTTTCATATTCAAATAAGATTATACATTTTGCATGATGTCTGACTCATGCATTATTTTGTAAAGAAACCACGCCAGCAGGTGTAAACAGTGTTTGTGTGGACACACACGTGTGAGTGTAAATGACGGGAAAAGGAAGAAAGGACTGATGGAAGCAAAAGCAAACCGCACAAACATTATTTTCATAAACAAACTGTACAATAATAAATTGAGTTAATTAATAACCTTAACATTGGCAGCAGACAGGTACGAGGTGATTGTGTGCGTATGAGTGAGTGGAAGAAAAGAGATAAGGACTAATTTGTTTTGGAAAGAAGGGGGATGAGAAATATGAAAAATGCCCGTAAAGACCGCCTGCATCAAGTGATCAACAGTTGCCATCGGCATATCAGTGATATCATATGTAAATGTTTTTATGCACATTTTATGTATTTACACATAAAAGCAGGATGAGTAATAGAAAGCTTACTGAGCTGCCTCTTTGATTTTTGATGTCACTAATCTGATTATACTGAAGATCCATCAGCTCACTCAGCTGTTCAATGTTTATCATTTCTGCCAGTATTTGTTTTTTTTTTATTCTTGGCAGTGTGGGCAGGTCTAAATTTAAAATGAACTTCCTCCAAAAAGTGAATCAAGATCTCACCCCACACGCTGCAAACATAAACAATGCTATCACACAAGCAAGCGCTGGCATCGGCTGTAATCCTATTTAGCGAGGATTAGGCCTGCACAGAGGTTGAGCCGATCACTGTATCTGTTTGACAGGTGGATCGTGCATGAATCATTCATTTTGACAAACAGACCCCAGTGAATGACTAAGACGTGTGGGTTAACAGCCATTGACACGACGCACAAATCCAAAAATCTGCGAGTCAGCATGCCATAGGATAAAAAGTTACAGGGATGAGTCACTTGTACACATCAGCGATTACAGATTATACACTATGAAAGAGCACAGCAGAATATACATGCATACAGATGTGGTTTAAAATCTGGAGAATTTTTCACATGAAAAAGTGAGACGGACCTATGCACGTCATTCACTGATAATTGTTTTTTCTTTTCCTGATGAGTTGAATGTTGTTTGTAAAAGGTTGGTCTGATGAGAAGAGCTCAGCTGAACAGCCGGCAATCCTTTCTCCTTTTTCATTTTGTCTTTCCTGGAACACAATATTTGGTTATTGCATCACTGTTGACTTTTCCTTAATGATGTGTGATAGGTTACAGGGATAAAACAATAAGAAAATCAGCCTTGTGTGTGTGTGTGTGTGTGTGCTTATGTGCGTTTGTCAAAGGCTGAAGAATACAGTACTCACGTGGCAGATTTCATTTTCCCTTCGCCCAGATATTTCTGACTGCTGTGTGGCACACGATTGAGAAAATTGATGATCACAAAAATTAAAAACATTTTTTTTTAACAACTACATGCAATGCTAAACAGAATTACTCTTACCATTCAATAAAAACCAAACGGTCGTTGCAGAGAGGAAACACATCTTTGCAATGTTCAAGTATAAAATCAGCTCATTAGGTGGGGCATCTGTAAAAAAAAGAAGAAAATAAAGACTGATTAGCACCGACTTATCATGTTATTGAGCGTGACAGATTTAAATCAAGGAGGTCGAGCTGGCTTTGGCTGACGGACGTTCTCCTCCTCCCTGGGAGGAGAGGTGTGTAAGGATTGATTGGAGAAAATCATTAATTTGTTCAAGTATGCAGTATTGCAGGCAATCTGTTGCTTTGGAATGATCAATGTGTGACCCAGATTAAGAGTGAAGTGGTAGTGAATACTGAGCAAGTGACGGGTAGTATGTCAGGACCTGTGGTTCGTGAAGACATTGTTTATTAAAGGGATTTTTCCTATAGATCACTAAAGAAGATTAAAAAGAGATTTGGGGTATTCCAGTAAAAAAAAAGTCTGCTTTGACAAAGTAACGGGACCTGTGGTTAAAGCCCCTCTGAGCCTGTGATGAATATAAAAAAAATCTCCTGATGAATCTTTGTTTTGTAGGCAGAGCTACTGCATTACAAATATCAGACTGATAAAGTATAAGTGTGGTGTGAATGAGGGTCCAGGGATCATAGGTTTGAGCCATTTTATTCAATATTTGTCACACCACAACACACCAACCCCTGAGTCCCCGTGTTTATAACTAGGTGGGCGTGATCAAGGATGCCGTGCAGTTGCGTCCACCCTCCCTGCACGGCACCGCAGACCACGCCCCACCACAATAAGACACAGGCCTGTATACATAAAAAAACTAAAGCTCCTCAAACAAATTTTTAAAGTAATGACATGAGCCTGTAATTACCTTTCCTGTGAGGTTATGTTTTAGCATCTATAAATGAAGCAACTGTCTCCTGGGCTAAAAAATGAAATCCACTGTGCAAGAGCTGCGGTTCCTCAACTGGCCACTTGAGGCTGGCAACAAAAGTGAAACTCACAAGCTTACTTTGACTCATCACAGGCATGAATGTCATGGTTTGAGTCTAAGGTTTTTTCTGTAACTAACACAGGGTCAAAATTATACATAAAATCTAAAATATATACATACACCCCCATTAATATTTTCTGTGACAGCCTTTGAGTCAAATATGATATAAAACTGGCTTCACTCTGGACAGTAACATGGTGTTCCAGCAGATTCCAGTTCATAGCAGGCCTGAGTGTTGGTGGTTTCTGGGTTGTTCCTGAACATCCCATCCAATTTCCTCTCATCATCTTGAATTACTGACACATCAGAATAACTGTATTCTTATGTATGCTATGCACAGCTCTTTGAACAAAAGCTCTTGGAAGTTGTTTTGAAATTTCTTCTGGAATGGACTTTTGCCTGGAAACCAACCAAGTTAAATGAAGTCTACTAATTCTCCCAAGAAGGCCGGTCAAATATCCATACAACAATTACACCAGGAGCCTGGTTTTGTCTACCAAAGGTTTCTGTTCAAAGTGCAACTTGCAAAGGGAATATTAGTGGGTGTGTATATATGTGCAATAAACTTGTTCACCAAATTCTTGTTTTTTAAAGTCATTAAAGATGCATGCTGTACAACCATTCCACCCTGGAAAAAGAACAATTCAAAGAAATCATTAACAGCCCAAACTTACCATCTGATCTGATATAATAATAATGGATTGGATTTATATAGCGCTTTTCAAGGCACCCAAAGCGCTTTACAATGCCACTATTCATTCACTCTCGCATTCATACACTGGTGGAGGCAGCTACAGTTGTAGCCACAGCTGCCCTGGGGCAGACTGACAGAAGCGAGGCTGCCATATCGCGCCATCGGCCCCTCTGGCCAACACCAGTAGGCGGTAGGTGAAGTGTCTTGCCCAAGGACACAACGACCAGGACAGAGAGCCCGGGGATCGAACCGGCAACCTTCCGGTTACAGATACGCTTCCCAACCCCCTGAGCCACGGTCGCCATCATTGTAGCTAAAAAATCTCATGTTAAAAAACTTTAAAACAAGCAATCAATAAATAAAATCACTGTTACAATTAAATTAGGAGTGGAAAGGGTAGAGAGGTGGATGCTGTCGCCTGTGCTAATTTCAATTATTGAGCTGGACCTCTCAACTGTGTTTGTGGCGTTGTACTGATTACCAGGTTTCTTTGCCTGCCTGCATACAGCCTATGGATACACCTTTCTAATCAAGCCTGTGTTAGTTGATAGCTGAGCATTCCACTCCGTCGTCCAAATATGGTCACTTCTGGCTCCAGAAGAACAATATGTAATAACAAAAAAACTAAAATGCTAATATAGAGGCTTCAAACAAGGGCTTCACAAACCAGAGGGTGACATTGCAGTGCTAATGTCCATCTAATAAAAACTGTGCTTTTAGCTCATTGTTTTCTTGACTGTGTGTTTTTATATGTTGTTGTTCTTTTACACATAAATCTGCTAATCCATTTTACTTTCTGCTCTTTTAGACGCTTCAGGCATAAGCTTTCAAAATCCCAATTCTTCTACCTCAAACACTTAACAGCACAAAGCTAACAGACAGTGAGTGAACACAGTCTTTGGTTTATTGGCTAAAAAGCAGGCTGGTTTTGTCAGAACTGAAAGTACAGACATTACCGAGCCCACATTTATCAGATGTCAGAAAAATATCAAGATAAGAGCATTATGTGACATTAATAAACAATGGGCACCTGCCAGCTAATCAATAGTTTACATAAAAAGTCGACTGCATTCTCAAAAACAAAAAACAAAATCTAATTAAGGTTGTGTGAAGTGCTAACAACAGGCTGAAGCTAAAACATTTTAATTCATTCAGTAGTTTAAATTAGTTCACTTTCCTATTCTGGGTCAAAGTTAGATGAATTCAGCAGCTAGGAGCTGTGTTTGTGCTGTGACATGAGCTCTAAATCTGCTACAGCAGTGATTCATGCCCCTGACAGCCTTCTCCTTAACAAACAGTAGGTATCGTAATATTTAGAACCATCTGTCATGCTGAACCGACAGAAACAAAGATAAATAATTAAAACTTGTGGCATAAAGTCCCATTTTTCATTGGGAGGATAACAATTTGATTAAAAAAATACCAAAAGGGAATTTAAATTATATAAAAAAAGAAAATCCTACATTCATTATCTCAATAGCTGCCTTTGAGACACCTTTCTCCTGTATAAGATTAACATATTTAGGAAATTAATTAATTTTCCTGCCTTATTTACCCCAAGTGAAGGAGGCAGTCAGAGCAGTTGTCATGGCAGGGTGGTCCTGCACCCAACACGTGAAGGTTATGCCTGTTTTCAAGGACTGCTTATTTGGGAGAGAAAAAACACTGAGGAGATACATTTCCCGGCTGTGGTTGTCCATCACCTGGAGACACTTCGACTGGCGCCGAGGCTCAGAGTTCACCAACAAATCTGAAGACAGCAGGGCTTCATTGGATGGATGTTCAGACAGGTTGCTGTGAGGCTTGTCAGCAGGAAGGGTGCAATTGGTGACTGAGAGGTGATCGATAACGGTTGCTGCGCTTTGGTAGGTCCAGGTGAGAGTGAGTCTACTGGGGTAGAAACCTCCGGTGAGACACAGGAGAGCCCACTGATCGGTGTGTGGTTCTGGGCGAATCTGGAGGTATATTTTTGGAGCAGAAGGTGGTGCTAGTAGTAAAAGAAATCGTGTATTAATAAATGCTGCAAAGGGTCTTCTATAGTGCTACACTGAATCAATTACTACTACTGATGTCCAGTATTGCAGTTTGAACTGCATATAATTTGAAAGCAATGTTGCGTAGATTACTAACAACAAGTAGACTTATATCAATAACATTCTGATTAAAAATTTTTTTTCAAATCGGCAGAATAAAGCTTGAATAAGAAATTAAATGAAAATGAAAAAACATGCAGTATCCATTTTTATTCGGTGGAGCCAGCATTGCAATCAGGGAATATCAAAAGGAAGCTTTCTTCCGCATGAAGGATTTCCACATAATAATTTGGCCATCCCTCCCTGCCTTGTTTTCTGGGGAGTTTCAGTTCCCTGGGCAAGATCGATACAAGGCACTGCGTATGGTGCCGGGGTGATTATTTCTAGATCTGTCATGAAACTGCTCAGGCAAAAAGATGAACTCTGAGGGAATTTCACATGACTTGAATTTTTATAGATTGAGCCCTTACGTTCGTTTTATGGTGATACATGTTTTTTGCCGGTGCTTGTATCGAGCTGCCTCATACTGAACGTCGTGGCTCCGGTGTACAAAAGATACAAATGAGACATAATTACCAGCATGGCAACATCACCCGGGCGGAGCGGTCCTAATAAATTGTGGGCATGTTCATTTCTGAAACCAGCGATTTGTTTCTTACCCAAGACGACCAGCTTGGTGCCGTTGCCCCATTCTGGGTCCTTCTTCAGGACGTTCACCTCGCAGTAATACCACCCAGAATCCTGAATTGTAGTGTTAGTGATCACCAGGGAGGAAGTTTGATTCTTCGCCACAACGATTTGCCTGGATGAGTTTGAGATGAGCTGCTGTTCTGACTTGAACCACTGAACTCCATACTTTAGGGATTCAACTTTGAAATGACAGGACAAAGTTGCCGTCTCACCCCGCATCACACTGAGGGATGGAGGATGCTGCCTAACCCTCAGTCCCTCCGGGGTTGCTGTCAGCGCTAAAGACA
The DNA here is from genome assembly GCF_057382095.1 of Aulonocara sp. 'chitande type north' Nkhata Bay. Classification (NCBI taxonomy): domain Eukaryota; kingdom Metazoa; phylum Chordata; class Actinopteri; order Cichliformes; family Cichlidae; genus Aulonocara; species Aulonocara sp. 'chitande type north' Nkhata Bay. Next base: position 21,415,853 of record NC_141354.1, on the reverse strand, counting down.
GAGCCATTAATACAATGTGTCATACAAGCAACTTTTTAAAAAGTGCAGATCAGACCTCTGGGTCAACTACAAATACTTTAAAATGTGTGTTTAGTATGCCTGGGTGACAGCTGGGAGTGAGATATGCCAGACAGAGAAGATCAGACATAAAGCTCAAACAAACAGTGACTTTACTTAGTTTAGTGAAGTTTTTATAACACGCAACTTATTAAATGGCTTCCACTGAGAAAAACAAAAGATAATAGAAAAAAACACTTCTGCAGAAACACTCAAACACAAAGGGTCTCACCAGCTTTGAAGAGATTTATTTGTAGCAGCTGCTTATATAGCCAAGTGTGAGCAGCGATCATTAAGTTTAATGATGAAATACAAGCGATAAGATAAGCGGTAAAACACTCAACAGTAGAGCTGTAAAAAAAATCAGCAACCACAAAAATCCTACTCTACAAAATTTTATCACATTATTTATATTAATTACTTTTAGCAGGAAGGTTTTGTGATTGGCTGCTTGTGTCTGTTTGTTATTTAGAGAGTTAGAAGTGGAGTCTAGTAGTAGCTAAGCAAGACAGGGCAAGGTTGGGCATTTCAAGCTACACCTTCATAAACTCACATCAACTTGAAATATTAGAAATTGTGAGACGTCCACTTGATGTCCTTGACAAAATATTGCAAACTAATTCAGTTCTAAATGCTCTTCTGGATCCAGGGCCTTGGTTTATGCATAGGATGGAAGGATTTCTCACACTTGTAGCAGCTTTTATAATCAATTATTATAATGTCTCATCAGAAATATTGACGATTACTAATGAACACTGTCACGGGTGTTAAAATGTCTAAAAAGTAAATGATTATAATATATTCCTGGTTAAACAAAACCGAATGTGCATGCGTAACAGGCTAAAGGAGCTATAAAAAGATATAACAATAACACATTTTCTAACACAACAGACACATGTTCAGACTGACCTGGTACTTGGTGTGCCAGCAAAAGAAAAAAGCACAGCTGAGGCCATTTTGCCATGCTGCTGTTGTTCCCTGTTAAACTTGAGTGGTGAAATTATTTCTCAGGTACTCTTAAAGTCTGAAGGCTCGGTGAGCATTAAAATTTGATGGTGTCAGCTTTCTTTTTTTTTTTTTTGTTTTGCACTCTATGGTTAGAGGTGATAGTTCATTAATAGGTCATGCTTCAACACAAACCTGATCTCAGACACTGCTGGGGTGAAAAACTACATATGTCAGTGTCTTGGCAAACAAACAGGCACTTTGTCTGCACGTTGACAGGAAAGTGCAACGCTAAGCAATCTATCGTTAGTCTACAGGTTTCTCACACAGTATTTCTACAGCTCTCTAAAATATGTGTGTCAGTATTGAAGGATAAAAAAGAAAAGAAATCCAACAGCACGTTGTAACCTGCATGTGAAGGTAACGAGCATGAGATTTCAGTCATGCAACAAATTTTCCCCTCTTGTCGAAGGCTTGAAGCGCACTAATATGTGTGTTATTACTCTTGTTTTGATTTTGTTTTTTGACTTTTTCCTCATGCGGCAGCTGATAAAAATGAATTTCCTCAGTGCTCTAATGAGCAGCAGTGTAATGAATTCATATCTGTGTCCTCTGAGGGAAGGAAACATGTAATGCTAGGTGAAATAATCATCATTAAAGCTGGAAAAGGGAGAGTTCAAAATATAAGTTCAAGCAGAGGGGAAAGGGCCTGCTTAAAACTTAATTAACCTAATCGAAATGTTAGAGGGTCAACTCTAAAAACACCATCATTACAGCAACTTAAAGGAGCATTGCTTTGCTTTTCGTAAGTAAAGGAACATCAGAAATTGCAATGCATATGATTTGACTTTCAAATTAGACAGCCCAGCTCAGACAGCGACTTCGAAAGGCAGAAAGTTGGTGAGAAACTGCTTATTACTCAGTGATGCTCAACGCTGCACATTGTAAAAACTTGAACATATTAGTCAAAGTGTCACCTTTGAGCTCCTACAGTTGATGAATGAGCTCACTTCTATAATATATGCACTTTATACTTAGTTAGTGACTTATTTAATGTATTAGATTGCCAATTCTAAATTCTAATACTGGCTTCACCAACTCTTTCTTTAAAAAGAAAAACTGACAAAAACTAAGCAGAAACTATATATGCATTTTTAAGCATAGAGTTACATGAAAACATACTGGATACATGTTGAATACAACTTGATGGTTTTCCTCGCTGAAAAGATCAAAGGGAATGGTGCTTATATTGCTTTTTGAAAAGTAATTAGAACAGATTAGAGCCCCAACGCTATTATCATTTTTTTTTTTTGATAATTCATTACTGAATATGTTAAGCTGCGTTGACATTGAAGATAAGAGCCTCAGATGATTGTCATTGACAAAGGGAGGACAAGTGAAGAGTTTCCACCTGTGCATAAGTCTCTAATTTGTAGCTGCAAAATAGAAATTCCCTCCAACCACACTGCGACAGCCATAATTTCCATATTAATGGCTGGTAATTGCTACAGACCATTAAGTTATTACTCACTAATAACATTTGTATAATTTGCGGGAAAATGTGTCCCATCTAACCAGATATTCAGATAGCTTACTAAAAATAAACAAACAAACAAATAAAAAGGCCTCTGAGACAAACCTGCAAACGCAACAAAAACAGATGCTTCGTACTCAGCAGGAAGAAAAAAAGCAAGCTGAAGCAAAACTTGTCTGACCTCACCTCCTTTCTAACCACAGGGGCCGACAGAGAGCCCCGCTTCCGGCGACAAACCACACACAAAAAGTTCTGTTAAAAACAAAAATGATTTTTATTTATTTATTTTTTATCTCCCTCCACTTGATATCATTTTTAACTCCACTTCATGGATTTTGAAAAAAAAAAATAGAAGGAAAGAAATACAAAAATCAATAAAAGCAGAAGAAAGGGAAAAGAAAAAAGACAACTTCAGCAAGTAAACGAATCAAAAAGAAGTATAATCATCGCTTCACAGCACTGAACATCTGTCAGGGTAGAAGACAAATGTTCTTTTCATTCTGTCTCGTGTCCTTACATTGATAAGATCATGAAAAATGTAAGACACACTTGTAATTCGGGTGTGTAATCGGAACGAACCAAACAACCTGCCCTGTGGAGCTAAGAGAACGCACGTATACACACACAGATGCAGACATGCTGCATACTACTCGCGAAGGCTCTTAAATTACTCATGCTCACCGTGGAGTACAATGCACACTTGAACACTGACACTTGGGACACTTACACACACACACACACCATTTATTTCAACAACAGCAGAGTGGGCAAACCTGGAGCACTGAGGGGTGGGAGAGCATTTCTAGAGGTTATCGCCACACAAAAAGAAATGAGGAAAGCAAGATTAAAAGAAACTGAGAGTCTGCAGAGAGAAAAAGAAGGCGAGATGGGTTCCACATTTGACACTAACCCAAGTGTGGTCATTCCTGCAATTATACACGGTGGACTCTCCAGGTAAAAGTTGTGATTACTTTCTAAATGAGACACTTTTCCATTACATTGCAGGGAAGGCTCCTGCAGTCTGAACGCTGTTATTTCCCTCTTGATGCACATAGCACTTGACCAGTGCCAACAATATATCATGCCGCGTATGCCAGCCTGTAGCTCATCTTACACAAAACGCTCGTGTATGGTGCATCTGTAACTTCACCACAGTCTGGTGTCCCCCCTGTTTCATAACTGCAGTATAAATCAGTACAAAAACACCAGTTGGTGCTGTCACTTGTGAAAGAAATCCAAGTTTCCCCTGTCAGTTCTCAGCACCACAACCAATATTTACCCCTCGGTTGACTGACAAGGAAAATGCCAGGCGTGGGATGGTAATTCAGAGAGGCCAAGTAATGGGACTCTTTCTATGCTGGAGATGGGAGGTGGGCGACTTAATGACTAGGGGAGACATGGTGGGCGAGATGCCTCAATTGTGTTGCACAGTCCATGCGAATGTTGCTTTTGCTCAGCTGGCGGAGTGCAGCATGCTGTTAATTAGCCAGACGCTCCAGTTCTTAGAGGTAAGTGATTGACAAGGCTCCATCTGTGGCCACAGAGAGGAAGAGGGCAAACTGATCACTCTGTGGCCCAACATCTTCGCCACAAGCTGAGGTTTAAATATAAACAAAACACCTAACACTCTATCTATCTATCTATCTATCTATCTATCTATCTATCTATCTATCTATCTATCTATCTATCACTTACCAATCCTGTGTACCAAGCTGTACACCAATGCATTTATTGGCTGTGCTAATGGAAAAGTACTAGGCCCTAATAGACTTGCAACATTGACTTTGCCCATGAGAACTGAATGAGCCTGTAGATATTTGGTAAACAATGGATAATTAGGATAATATACTGGAATTCGGCGTGCTTTGGAGTAAAGGACATGAGCAGGGGATTTAGCACAATGAAAATCATTCATATATAATTGTTAGTCTGTATAGCGTATCCCTCTGGTGCACCGACTCTAGTGTTGTCATGCCGTCAGTTTGTCACATTATCAAATTACAGCACACTTAATGTCTTATTATTGTATTGCACACAACGACACCTTATAAGTGTGTATTATTATTACATATGCCTCTAGATGTGGCTGTTAACACTGCAACTGCAAAATCTCCATGTCATATCTCATCATTACTAATAAAATACAGCAGCACTACTGCACCCAATAAATTACACGTACAGCGTAGGAAGGCTCATTTTTTACAGTTTACAGTATTTTAGGTGAAAAAAAAGAAACAACAAATACCATCTTGGATAGACATGAAAAGAAAAACAAATGATTAATTCTTCATTCCCCAGATCTGAACCGCAGCCCTGAACACATAGTTTACTGAGCTGACATTACAACTTGCGCAAATAGTTTCAGAGACGGGCTTAAAATCAATGTGCAATTAGGGGTGTCTTGTATCAGGCATGATAAATTATGCTCTCTGTTCTAAGGCTGGTCTATAGACACTTGATCAATCCAGCTTCTGGGGACCTGGTAAGGCAAGCCAGGGAGAAATTGCTCTATTCCAAAGCCATTCAGTCGAATGTATTGATTAACCATTGCGTTCTGAATTGAAAGTCTGTCCGGGATCTGTGCTATGTAGCGAGGGTGTTTGCAGAAAGGCTGCAGCTGAAACAAAGAAAGAGGTACCTGCACACGTTATTTAGGCTAACATTTATTTCACTATTCAGTCTTGAAGTACAATTATGATTTTAATATTTCACTGCAACATTTCAGGAGTGATGTGCAGTATCTGTCCTTACACCCCAGCTTGGTGCTTAATTACCTGAATCCTTTTAGCAAACAGCACAGTGCTTTGAAATGTACTTCAAAGTCATTTTTAAATCCCCTGCTCTTAAAACAAATTTATAACTCTGTAAAAAAAACTGATGAAAAAAACAACACAACTACAAACATAAAATCCATCAGATAAGATACTACTATATAATATACTGTAAAATGGCAGTAGTTGCTAGTTCTGTGAGATGAGGTTTGTGAGAACAGTTTGATGGCGCCACATTAAATAAAAAAAAGATTCTGTAAACAGATCATCACAACCTTCAGCTACAGGAGCCAATCAACACTTTCTCATCAGGGTGCAGTGAATGTAATTAGGGGCTCAGGAAACGTCTTGTTTATATCACTGTAAACTCATTGAACCCCAGTTGGGTGTTATTTATCCACTTGAAGTAGGCCAGGCTGTGTTTGTGATGAAGGCTATGTTAATTCTATTCATATTACATAGTGCAACCATAAATAGTGTGGTACACCTTCCCCTGGGAAAGACCACAGCTCTCATATTTGGAAATGCAATATGAGTGCCTGTCTGTCTTCTTTCCCTAAATGGAGAGCTCACTGTCTGGTTAGTGTCATCCCATCTCCCTCTGGCTCTCAGCTTTTGGATTTACATTGTCAGGCTATCCTCCCACTGGTCCATGAGACCGGGTGCTCTCCCAACAGCCTCCTCATCCACCCTCAGATTGTTGCACCCAGGGGATCTGCTGTGTTCTTACTAACACCCTCTCCTTCTGCGACACTACAAGTGGGACTTGTTTACAGTACTGTGCAAAGGTTTTAACAGATGTGCTTTAGATGTTCTGATTGTTATCCATCACATACCAATCAGGATGGCTTCAGATGCAGCCAGAGTCGGAGAAAATCCCGTAAGAAAAGCTGTGACTCCCGCCGATTGCACATTTCAATGAGGTTACACAAAACGACAGCAGGCACACAGGCCACAGTTCATTTGATGTTTAGAACACTGCAAAAAGCGTGAACTGGTAGAGGAACTGATGGGTCTTAAAAGCACACAGTGGTCTCGTGAAATATTCAGTTTTTTTTAGTAATTTCTAGTAACTAAAATTTGTATGATCAATAGAACACTTAAAACCTTTGCACAGCACCGCGCATACATCATGACGCATGGAATTGTGTGCTTTTGCAGATTGTTTTTATACACATTCTCACATTCAGTTTAACCCACTCCACGGCAGGTGATATTCCCCGTTTTCCCCCGCGTTTACCCTTTACCCACAGACCTCAACAAAACAGACTATTTGCTTGTTTTTCTTTTTCTTTCTTTTTTTTTTTCAAAATCCATCCACACACAAATATTGACGTGCTTTTTCAAACCCACACTGAGAAACATGACAGTATGTTATTTTTTATCCACTTTTTTTTTTCTTCTGTTTCTTTTTTTTTTTTTTTATGTTTTTCTTTTTTCTTCATCAAGGACAGATTATGTACATAGAGATGTTATACGCCACTGAAAAATCCAGCGGAACGCTTACATGGAACAAAAAAACCGGTAAGTGATAAAACTAATGACAAAAGCATAAGAGGCATGTAGATAGTGACAGGAGACAGGAAAAAATAAGAAACACTGACCAAATGACCTGCTCTTGTGCTTGAAATGGAACCCGTCGTTGTTTATGAAGCAACAAGATGCATGCACAACGGGCGTTTTGTCACGCAGACGACCCAAATACATTGCAGCGGGCAAGACTTTTGAGAACAACATGTATTGTAATGTTTTAGAATAAGGGCCATTTAAACAGAGCTTCACAATCATTTCAGAGTACTGTACACAATAAAAGTACAACAACAGACTTATTTGATTTACCTTGTTAATGGCAGATTTTCAGATATTACACCACAGCTTTAACCATGACTGACATCTCTTGCACAGTAGAATTAGAGGTTATTGCTGGCTTGAACCAAAAATTTGAGTAAAATAACAAATAAATAAAAGAAAAAAACACACACACATTCAGACATTTGATTCAATATCGAGTAATTCCTCTTTCATGTCGGTGTAGTCAGGGCTCAGCCAGGGAGATGTTCAGGCTCGTTATGGCAAATTTGCATATAGTCTCTGCATGTGAGTGGAACAGTGCTTTAGGAGAGAAAAGGGCTCTGCCATATTGAAATATATGCCTTCCTCCCACTGTTTGTGCCATGTGGGGGAAGTGGCTGGATAATTGTGCCATGGGGGTTTGGTAGTGCCCGTGCCTGCATGTCACAGGTACACAGTGGATGGAGTACTGGTGCACCAAGGTGAGGTTGTCCTTGAAGAGGATTCCTGTCAGTTGCAGGGCTGAGCTTGATTTATAGGGGCCATAACTGGGTGGCAGGAAGGACAGGTGGAGCCCGGACTCCTTCACTTAGCCAGCCACAGGTAATGGCTAATTACATCTTTATCTCAGTGCGGTCTGGCAGAACTAGGAATGACTTACAGCCATGACCAGAGGATGACATTTATCTAGCTGGTCAAAACAGAGAAAGACACACTATGATAAGTGGAGGGATGTGCAGTAAATGTGTGTGTGAGATGCAGCTAACAGCATGACAAAAAGAGTCAAATACATAAACTGTTACAAATTATAAATTACATTATCATTCATAGCTTCTGGAGCTGGTTGAAATGATCCCTCAGAGTGTTTCAAATGTGTCTTTAAAAAGCTTGTCATGGTAAAATAGAGCACGTCACTTTGAAAACTTTACACCTTTTTTTTGTAGTTTTGTTTTTTCGTTGTACTTGTTCAATGTGTGTGAGTAAAGTACAAAAGAACTCTTTTTTCCCCCACGCACGACTCTTTACCATCAGATTTTGTTCGTTTTTTTTTTCTCACATGGAATTACTATTCATAGTTATTCAAATACTTATTAACATCATCATCGTCATCATCTGTAGTATTATTAACACCAAAAAAGTAAAAGCAGGTAACCTTGCAGAGAAAAACAGACACAGTGCAGGGAAGGAGGGAGAGGAAGGGGAGGAGGGAGAGAAGGAAGGGAGTGTAGAGGGAGTATGGACTCACAACAGGAACATCTCTAACCGGTACATGCTATCAACAAGCGACAAAGAGGATGGAGCCTCAGCTTTTGAAACAGAAGATATTGTTGTCAGTGGACAGTCTCTTGCTGCTTCAGAACACTGGAGCGTAGTCGAGGCTTCTGGGAGATGTTGTTCTTCCCGAGGCAACTTGAAGTCGCCAGCATGGCCTCTGTACTGCATATATTTACACTGGGTGGGAAGCGTAGGGAGGGAGGGAGGGAGGAGGAGACATAGAGCAGAGAACACTACAGCGATGCGAGGGGGGACTAGACAGAGCACGCTGAACAGAGGGGTAGTCGGGTAGCTAAAAAGGTTTGGGTAGTGAGCGAGTCTACATGCGAAACCTTAATATAAACTCCCCAAATTACATAGAGGGGTAGTTAAGACTGACGCCATCACCACCCAGCCGTTTTTTTTAAATACATTTTGACATCATTCATAGCAGTTTTTCTGCTACACAGTTAAAAATCAAAAAAACATACGTATGTGTGTGTGAGTATGTAAGGTGTGAGATCAAAGGGTGACAATTCACACAGCCACCAACTGGACAATTTTTAAAAAGGGCACATGACCGCCAGTGCCATATCATAATGCATCATTATCATCATATAATTTCATTAAATATCCACCGTAACATTGTGATTTCACGTATAATTTCCATAAGGCAAACATTGTAGGTCAGTCAATAGTCTATGTAATATATTACATAAATGATCTTCCGCTTGTTAGATAATCTATTTTGTTGTTGATCACTAACACAATTATCTTTAATATACACTCTCTATTAACATCAGCCCAGTGGTAATAATGGGAAAAACAAAGAGGCTAAGTACCAAGTCAGAGAAATCTGCAAGGCATTCTGGGAAACAAAAGGAAAGACTGTACGTGTGTGAGGGAAAGAGTGAGAGAAAGAGATAATGAGTGTGAGCTGACCTTAAAATTCAATTGAGGGCGCTGGGTGGGGGATTGGGCGGGTGGGGTGAGGTGATGGGGGGAGTTTTGTGTTTGATGCAATGATTCAATGGCTCCTGGAATAATGCATATTCTTTTTGTTCACAGTGATGGGTTCGCAATTAAAGAATTTCATTTCCGTTTTCCTTCCGTTGAGTGGGAGAGAGGGCGGGGAGGGAGAGGTGGGGTGCTCAGGGACGTTTCCAGGTGGAGTTTGATCATTACACCTTCAGCAGAAGAGCAGCAGAGAGGGAAACCCAAACGCACACGATGACACTTATCCCTGCGTGTAAACCGGTCCCTCGCCCCTGTAGGGCCCCCGGTCCTGGACAGAGAGAATGGAAAGAAGAGGAGAGGGGAGCACAGGGGGGCAGCGGGGAAACGCATTGTTAAAAACACAAAGAACGCTACAACCAAAATGAGGAGTCTATTTCTGTGACAGCCTGTATAAATTTTTAAACATATTACAGTTAATTAACAGAATTAATTCTGATACTCTGGCATAATTACTGTAAACAATGTGTTTTACATTAGGGAAATGGTGTTTCTTGAAATATGAACTACATTTCCTATTTTCTAAGTGCTAGGAAAAGGCAGGGGGGGGGGGGGGTGTATTTGTTTTTGCGATGAAACAGCCGAGCTTTTGGTCTCATTTGATATCACTGTGTACTTAGTAGGGAAATGGTAATCAGCACGTAGTACTGTGCAAAAGTTTTGATCCACCCCTCTGACCCCTACCTGGCTATTTTCAGGAGAATGGTTTTTTTGTTGTTGTTGTTTTTTTGTTAAGCCAACTGTGAGCACTGACCTCTGAACCATTCAAGCACAACTAAAGCTGCCTAACTGTGTCTTTAGGCACTTTTTTAGTAGCAGCCTGTTGATAAAGCATAATGTGTTCCTCTTTATGTAGTTCAACGTTTTAGACAACATAGATCGAAAGACATAAAATAGTATTTTTGCACTAATAAGGTGATTAACAAAGAGCTATTAAGTAAAATCTTGATATAGTGTGCAGTGTGTTCTTAAAAAATCTGAGGAAACTGGAAAAGTAGAGGACAAAAGGGCAAGTGACTGAACAGTAACTGAGAGCCACGTCCTCAAGAAATAGGAAAAATCCATCAAAGACTCGACATAGAAACTGAGAGAATGTTTGGTTGAAATATCTACACAGGAAGTGAGTTCAAAACACACTGTTAGCCAGTGGTGTTGGAGAGCTTGTGAATGCTGATGGAATTACGAACACTGAAAAGTACCATCAGATTTTGAGCAAACATGCAATCCATCTTGAAAGTGTCTGATTTTCAGCGTGGCAATGATACCAAACACACTGGCAAAAGAGTAAAAGAATACCTGGATAGAAAACACACAATCGAGTACTATCAGTTGTGGACCTTGACGTTCCTGAAGGGTCATTTTCACAGAGAACGGAATAAAAAGCGGCCAACATCCAAAGAAGAGCTTTGAATGTCCTTCAAGAACCCTGGAGAACTGTTCTTTAAGACTACTCAAAGAAATGACAAAAAAAAACTTGCTTAAGAGAATTCAGGCTGTGTTTAAAAGTAAAGGTGGTTTTACCAAATACTGACTTTCAAGGTTGTTACAATTTTACTCTAACAATGTAGTTCGTGCCTTATATACTGTATTCACATTTATATTTGCATGTTTCAGTAAATCACTGCACCTTATCAAAAGATAAGGGGTGGGTTAATTTTAAAAGAAAGTAACGCTATTAAACCAACATTTAATATATTCAAATGACACTGAAAAGCCAGAAATGGATGCACGTTTCGTCTGATTCTGACATGTCATAACATTCATAATGAAAGGGGCATTTGAAATGAAATTTAGCAATTAATAATATTACCAGTTTGACATATCCAAATATTCACCATGAGGTCTAAATTATTACATTTCTTAATTTAGCGACACAAATATACTCAGTGTCAAGTTACAACCCATGAAAAGCTTGCATGAAACATGTTCAGGGTTGACATATTAAATGTAAATAACATTCATCACGCTTCACTCCATTTAGCCTGTCAAACAGCGAAACAGTGCAACACTGCTGGCGCTGGAAACCCACACAACGTGTGACCCAGATAAATTATTCATTTTTACACCTGTGTGTTAAAAGCAAGGGGAAAAAAGGCTATTGTGAAACTTAAGAAAGTTAAAGTGGTTCATCTGAAGTTGCAAAGCCATTAAATGCTGGAGTGATAACCTAAAACTGGATTAATAGTACAGGGACAGGCTAAGCAGGAATTCTGTTGTTGGTCCTCCAGGGTGTGTTTTGATTTATAATTTAGTCAGATTCCATCCACAGGTATCACCTCAGTGCTGCTAGGCACATGTGTTGTTTATGATAAGGTGGGCCTGAGATGGGATGTGTAGTCCTATTTTAGAGATGGATCTATGGAGCTTACACGCTGAACCACTATAGATACAGCATAACCTTATTAAAAAGGAACAGTCATGAATAAAAGTTAATACAGCAGCTTATTCAATGTAACTCAGCATACCATCAAGAATATGGTACTTGCAGTAAGGCATTGCATAATGCTTGAATGGGCAACTGTAAGAACCCTTAATTAACCCACTCTTGTGCTTTTATGTAGTCTACTAGGTTTCAAAAATCTAACCTGGTGGCTTATAAAGTATCAGTGTGAAGTGAAACCTAGTACAGACTGCCAATGGTCTCAGTAATGGACTCATTGGTAGGGGGTAATTATGATAATATGCCAATTTTGATGTGATAGTGGTTGTTGATGTTAAAATGCTGCATGTGGCACCTTTAAATGCTGAAACAATCTGTATGAAAGCAGGGAAAGAAAGTCAGGGAAGGCAATGACAGTGAGGGACAGGGTATGAATAGAAATGCCACAAAGGTATCCGATTATGCTGCGATTTTCTGTGCCCGGTCCAGAACAGAAAGGAGTTTGTTGTGTTCTAATGATGGCAGGAGGAGATTAGGAAGGAAAAAGGAGGCAGAAGGACAGATGATGGAGAGATAGGCTGACAGAAGTGGCAGCGGTGGTGGAAAAAGAGAGCAGGAAGATATATGGGTCTGACGGAGGAGTGAGTCATTGAAGGGAGACTGGCCGAGATAATGGGCACGGGAATGAAAGAAGAAAGGGGATAGATGAAGGACTCACTTAAGATGGTAATGCTGAATGCACCAAAGGGGGGGTGGGGGGTGTCGGGAAATGGAAGGGTAGGAAATCGCTCATTGGGGACGGTTAATGTGAATTGGGCTCCGAGAGAAATGACAACTTCTTGGGTAACGGGACAGAGTCGAGCGACAGTCTGTGTGTGTGCGTGCAGACGGGAATGTGTACGGACGAGAGACGGAGAGTTTGAAGGAACTCGGGGAAGAGAGATGGTAATATACGCAAGCAAAGCTTTAATGGGGCGGAGAATAACGAAAATGGGAAGAAGGAGGCAGGAAGAGGCTGTGAAAATGCTGTGCTGTGTGCAGAGCGTAAACAGAGTGGGCGAAGAGGGAAAAACAGTATGTCATTGCATATAATTTTGTGGTAGTGGGTCATGCGTGTTTCAAGTCTTGCACGATGATTGATGTCAAACGTAAGTGTATTTTTGAAATCTCTTTGCATACATATACCCTGCTGTGTGCTGAAGCCCCTGCGTTTAGTTAGTCGTGTGTGATAACTTACTAAACAGCAGCATACTGGCGTTGGAAGCCCCCAGACGGTTTGAGGCAAAGCAGGTGTAGTTGCCAAAATGTTTCTCTGTCACATTGGTGAATAGCAACAGCGAGCGTGTCTTCTCATTTTTGATCCTTAGGGTGTTGTCACTCTCTACCGGCCTGGGTAGCCATCGTGCAGTAACAAAAGCAAAGGGAGAAAGTAGAAAGGAAAGACAAGAAAATTGGTGACAGAAAATAACATCACACTCGAGTCAGTGTGAACAAGAAACATTTTGCTCAGAGAGACGAACGTGCAAAATAGCCCTCATCTCTATGTTCTGTCTCACCTTGTAGTCTCAGCCCATAAATGACTGATACCTCCTATTGGGGCCTATTATACTCTATTAACAACTCTCTCTGGCTAGCAAAGCCTTGTCTAAGTACTTCTGTGTCGTGCTTCGCCTGATGCCAAATCACCCTGACTCCTCTACGCTCTCTGGGACCTTTTACAAACTTGGAGGGGCAGTTTATGTGTCTGTAATATAGAGGAAATATGTTGCCAACAAGCTAATATTTCTCCGGAGATGGCAATATATACATGATTATCTCAGATATATACTAATGCCAGAGGTTAGGTACATCAGCAGCAGCCAAAACCACATCTACAGTACATGGCTGAAAAATGAATTCTCTGTCTGAAAATGTTCAATTTGAACCATTCTCTTATGAGAATGAAGACACAAAATTACCCAAATTTTATGAATAATGTTTCCTTATTCTGGGGGTTTTAAAACAAAAATGCAAAAGAAGATGAATACATTATTGAGTTTTAAATGGCTAAATCTGTTTTCTTTCTCCCCCCTCTTCTCTAACCTGCTGCGCACTGGATGGATTTTAATAATCCTCAAGTCACATTTTAATTATTGCATTTTTTTTTTTTGTTACTGTTTATCGACAGATGGTTAAAAAAAAACAGTGGTTTGGCTGTGGCTTATAATTACTCCCTCTAACCAGACAAACTGTTACTTTTGTGGCGCTGCACTGAGTTGTCAACCAATCAAATCAATGCCACAAAACAAAAACACGAGTTAATGACACCTGCAAGTTGTTTGCTTAACATAACCCCTTGGGGAAAAGCATTTTCTATAAAGCTTCAACTCATGTATATATATATAAAAAAGGATATTTTAAATGTGGATCATAGATCGTATGTAAAAGATGGAGATGAGCAACCATGAGTTTACCCACTCGTGTGTGGGTTTAGGTTGTGAAACAGGACATGACTAAATCTGCATGAGAGCTGAAGTTCCCCTCAGGCATTTGCAGCCAACGCTAGCGATGTCTTTCTAGCTTGATAAGCAGGGCGCACCTGTAATTCACTGTGATATTAAATGGAATGCTGATTTGGCGAGCAAATATCAGGCTTCAAACAGGTACACCTGCCTCAACCAGCGTATACGTGATCTTCGCCCAGTCTGCCTATTCCGTGTAAGTAGAACAGTACCAAATGTTATAACTGAAAGATTCAGGAGGCTTCATAGCAGACAAATTGGCACCTAAATTGACAGTGTTCTCACCTATGATCATCCCTGTACCACTCAAAGGAGGCCGGCGGGACTGCCATGGCTTCACAGCGCAAGATGGCTGTCTTCCCCAAATGGGCTGGCATGTTTTTCATGTCTGTGATCATGGGAGGGTCTGGTAGAGAAGGATAGGAGAAAACACAAACAGAGAGACTGGAATGAGTAATGTGTATACATTTAGCTTCACTTCAACCAAAAAGGCAGGTCTAGCCACAAGGTTAAAAAGCACCTGCAGAGAACAAATTTAAAATGTATACATAATAAAGCATCTAAATCATTAACATATATTATTAATACATCACTGTGGACATGGAGTTCATTTTGTGCAGCGCACAGGTGGGATACTTACAGTTGACTGTGACTATGACCTTACGCTGGTCTGGAGGGGCCACACCATTGTTGGTGATACATTCGTAGTCCTGCGCCTGCTGCCTTGTGATCTCTGTGATCTCCAGGAACTCCCCCTCACGCAATGTCCCATCTATTAGGTAGAAGTCAAAGGTCACTAAAAATCATATGCAAGGTGATGCAGGCAACTGATTTAAGCTTTTTTAGCTGAGGCTAATGTCATTTGAGAGGCCAAGATGCACATATTAGATGACAACATATAATGCATTATTCAAGAACATTTACAAGAAGTGACGTTGGGCTGACCTTGGTTACTACTTAAGTTGTGGTTAACACATTCGCCCTACATGTGAAAGACTCACAGTTTGAGACCAAGATGAGACACAAAAACAGCCTCAGGGGGTCAAAACCAAGCGCTCGGCCCGAGCTTGGATAAATGGGAGGTCTGTATCAGGAAGGGCACCTGGTGTGAAATCTGACCCCATGGCAAATAAAGGAACAGCTGAATGTCCATTCTTTTATTATCAATACTCAAATGGCAACTTCCTCATGTATTTATTGTTTATCGCAATTTAGAAATATTATTTTGGATTATAGAAAAACCTCAAATAGTTAACAATGCAACAATACAGTGCATGATGATACTTATTATGAGCATTAAGGTGTGTATAATTACGAAAAAAATATTATAATTCAATTTTTATCTCCTGGCCCAAATGCTCATTTCTTCAGTTGATGTTTTCGCACATGCAAAGTAAGTAAACACAATGTGACAGCAGTGACTCTTTTACTACTTTTATACTGTCGGGGGAAATTGTAAGCTTTGCTTTCTAAGCGTTGGACACACTGGGTTGGGGGGGGGGGGGGGGGGGGAACTGCTCATTCACCACATTACGCGGCGAGCAAGAATATTTGGCGATTATTTGATGTTGACAAACTCCCAGGTGAACAAAAAAACAAATTAGTCAGTCTCACACTTTCAGTCTTTTTCCTTGGGCGACAAAACAGCCACAGAATCTCTTCAGAGAGGAGAGTCGAGGGGACAGGCTACAAGTTATTGCTCCTTCATGTGAGGGAATGGATGCTGTGGGTGTTATTGGTTCGACAGTGGAAAAGAGAGCGAGGGAGAAAGAGTGCAAGGAGAAGAAGAATGATAGCGAGCGTGCACCCCCTCCTCCTGTAAGCACAGCAGCCAGCTGTCTCGCAGCCTCCGAAACCATTAGGCCTTTTTTTTTTTTGCCTTTACCCCATTAAAGAAGTCAGACTGTGGAACACAACATAATATATAATCTCACCACTAACAAGGAAATCCAGCTCTTAAATTGCTGCACACTTTCCCCTTTCAAAGCCCCCACCCAGTTCCCAAAACACACAAACCAAGTCACTGTCAATCAGCAGACCTTTACTTCCCTTAACAAACACACAAACAGCTCCTGAGTACGTTTGAGAGGAACACCAACGCAAACACGCACACATAAAAAAGACGCTAAACGCCACGATTATTCCTGTCAGAGATTAGCGTGGCGGTTCTAATTGAAGATTATACTGGAGGATTATTAGTGCGGCTACTGAGCTGGAGACGATTATTTGCAGCTGCTGCAGCAGAGGCTGAGCAGCGAGCGACAACCGCCGTGATGGCTGCTTGTGCCACCCGGGTGAGCCGTGGTTGATGGGGTGGGGTGGGTGAGATGTTATTCACTCATTCGATTAGTCTAATAAATATTGCTCTCTTGTGACATCTCTGTCAAGCAGGCAGAGCACCCAGCTTTGCAAGGAGGAGGGAGCCGTGGCAGCGTAGAGGGAAGAAGGAGAAGAGATAGAATCAGACAACTAACACTGGAGAAATTACACACGAGGCTGTTACAGGTGACGAAAGAAATCAAAAGGACAAAGCAAAGAATAAAAAAACCCGAGAGCAATCGAGTTATAAATTGAGAATTACAGACACAGAGTGTGGTAATTTGACAGCGATACCGTGTAAGAGACTGAAAGAGATACACAGATGTACAGATAAAGAAAAAAGGAGAGAAATGGCAACATAACGAGAGAAACAGTGACAGATGTCAGGTTGGTTATTTGATATTAGGTTTTTTTCATGGACTTTTCATCCATAGCATCTATGTATGATGTAATATCGCAAAGCAGTCCTTGCACTCCCCCTTTATTCCCCTCCCTCTCCATCCCCTGAGATCTCTGGACCTGCATTGCACACCTCTCTCCACTTTGGTGGGAGATCATATCTGAGCGGAGCCGGCCCTTGGCACTCCCACAATGGTCTGTAAAATACAGCTCCATGAACCACTTATGGCTTTTGAAGGAGCCTGACTCCTGACCACCAGAGATAGTTGGATTGCACCTTGGAAGAGACAGGGTTTGTGAATAAGAGGGGGGAAAAGGATCAAGAGTTCTGGCCCGCAACAGTGAAACCGTGCTCTATTTCCCCGGCAGCACTTTGAGCTTGACTAGACTACCAGGGCACTTGATTTCTCGGCTCCTCTTATCCATTTCCATTACAAAAACTACAGTCAAGGCAGAGTGGTCTGATGTGAGGTTAAAACAGAGATGGGTGGGCAGTCTAACAAATGATAAAACCAGTCATTCTGGTAGCATACAGCAGCTGTAATGTGTGTCAATTGATCTAAATGATACAGTAGAATTTCAAGGCCAGTGCACCCCAGTGCTTTACACGTGTATGACTAAAATTCCTCAAGAACACTTCAAATTGTTTTTCCCATGTTTTTTCCTGCACTTTGGATCTGCGAAATGTTGCTTGATCAGCAATGGACTTAAATTTCAAGCTCCTTTTTGATCGTGGGATGTAAAAACAAAGGACAACCTATTAACATTTGCTACATTTCACAGTTCCCAGGTCTTTTGGGGGACTCATTAAATATTTGGAAGCAATTTTTTAAAGTTTTACTGTGTTTAGAATGAACAAATGTGCTCATAGCTGGGAAAGTATTATGATTTGAGGAAATAGATTAACAGATTGTTAAATCAAGATATAACGCAGTCCAAGTCTTGCACGTTAACACAAATCCATAAACATTTGTTTATGAAAGCACAGTGTCCGACATATATGCTTAGTGGAAACACTTCACAGTTGAAAAAATAAAGGTGCTTCTGGGAACACTGTTTGCCCACCTGTTGACTGGAAGCCATCAGACTTCTTTCCTCCTTTCCAGTTACCTAATTTCCCCACCCACCTGCACACATGCTCCTTATTCCCAAATTACATGTGCATGATAAATTGTACTCAGTATTCAGTGTTCTTGCCAACATACACAGGTCATCTGACAGTCATCTATCATCTAGTCATCTATCCTTTATTGTACCCATATAGTGTTTAAGCCTGTCGCCCATTTGGATTTGTTTCCCTCTGCTTACCGCCTTCCTGTTGCCAGCCTTCGAACTGAATTGGAGCCAAACAAACCATATTTTAATTATGACGGCACTGCTGTTGAGTTTAGCATCCCAGCCCATAGAACACCTACCAGAAATATCAAAGCCCAATCTACTGCCATCAACTGTAACTAACCTATTTATATATTCTATAAGGATACACAACAATTATACTTATCATCCTGTCCGAGAGTTTTAGTTGACACCAAAAGAATATCACCTTCCTTCCACAGCCATAAGCATCTATTCTAAGACTGTGTTACTGCAGGATTTAATGGATGGTACGTCAAATGATAAGCCTGTGCTGTGCTGGTGTATTTAACTGGATAAGACAAAATGCCTGTATGCCTCTGTGTGGGTCAACTGATGGATGCCAGAGAGAGTGAATGGGTGCAAAAGATTGTATCTGTGCTTCTGGTGAAGATGAAGGAGACGGCGGCTGCAAATAACAGCGCCGAGCGGTATTACTATCTGTATGTGAATAAGGAGTCTGGTAGCTGCAGACGGGACGCAAAGGGGTCAAAGACTTTTAGCATATCCCCCTCATCCCCCTCACCTTTCAGGTGGTTCTCCTCCTCCTATTCTACCACGTCTTGGTGTACTGCATACGCATTTTCTGCTCAACTTTCAACTCCTCTTCTCACTGCCCCTCCCTGCAGTTTCTCTATGCAGTCTCTGAGTAATGGGGACAGATGGCCGGCAGCTTCTTGCTGTTTCTTTGGGCTCGACCCCCCTCCTTTCTCTACCACCCCTGGTCCTCTGCAACTGATGGCTTGGTTGCAGAGACTCCTACGGAATAGCAATGTGGGCCCTATCTCTTTCTCTGCAAGCAGAGGGGTTATAGGGGGGTGGGGAAGCAGTTTGAGTTGGTGGGGTGGTTAGAGAGGGAGGATTATTGCTGAGAGAGGAGAAATGCTGTAGACTTTCAAGAGAGGACAACTGCACAGAGTTTGTGATGTGAGGTTGTGTGCGTGTTTGCTGCAGGTGTGCATTCATGCATGCTTTCCTTTTCTCCTCTATATTTTGTGTGTCTGTGGGTGTGTGTGATCACTCCTGGGTTTGTCCCTCCCTGAGGTACTGTAGTGTACTGTGTAGGTTCATAAGCACTAACTGTACAGCGAAGGACATACTGTTCACAGCATGATAACCCAGTCACAAACAGAAAGAGAGAAGGAACAGGCCTCTGAGTAAGCCCAAAGCTGTCTGTAAGTGCAGCACTACAGTAGGTTGTGCATTTATCGGCAGTATAATTACATCGTGTTCAGTAATTGTTCACACTGACCTATTTATTACTGCTGCTTGCTACTGCATTTGATCTGTGTTGCTACAGCTGTAGTCAGGCTACAAGTTAGCCAATTCTGTTGTGTGAAAAAAAAGTCTGCAAAAAAGTGCTGAAACCAACAATAAAAAATGAAAAACTAAAATAATGATCCTTATTGCTTCGCAGCTTCCTATTATATTCATCTGTCAGTTGCAAAGGATATTATGAAACTTTCTAGCACACATGCTGATATTATAAACAAGAAAGTTCAATTCTGATAATTCACCCATTGTCACAGAGCTCTTAAGCTTCCAGTTTATCCCACAACACAGAAACAGCAAGAAAATAAATTAACATCTCAACCTTTTCTCTGAAAACAAACAGCTGAAACTCTGAGTCATAGCACAGTGGTATATTCAGTACATAGCAATTTTCTTTATGTGTCAAACAGATGAGACAGAAACTACAAATTGCAATTTTGGCAAAAAAGTAAAAGACCAAAAAGTGAACTCTTCAATCTCTAGAGACCAGATAAAGGTTATTTGCTTGACTTTGGACATCGGCGATGACGAAAACGAGAGCTAACATGGAATAATGCTGCGCTGATTAGATCAAATGGACTGACTGACTTCATCTATCAAGATGCGCTTCCTGACCACCCTGAACAAGCTCCAATTCCTCACACCAGAAGAGGTTTAAAATAGCTGATTTGGTGCCAAAAGTGGCTGTTGGCATCACGATGCTGGTTGACAAGGTGGATGAAGACAGATGCTGATGATTACGGGCGGCGCGGTGGGGATAATTACGTATAATGTGTGGTTATTTGGGACAAAACATTGGGACATGGGGAAATGCGGGAGTATGAATTTAAGATGGGGACAAACTAAACAGCTGGGTTTAAGAATGATGACACAGAAGCCAGGGATAAAGACGTGAACATGAGCTGAATGCTGATAAGCTTATAGGCTGGGAGAAAAAAAAGGCTTTAACAGGCGAATGAGTGTCAAGGATGAATGTAAAGGCAGGGAGATAAAGGTGAAGCTGTGAACATTAGATCTCTGTATGTTAAGGCAAGCAAGCACGAAGGGGTAGCTTACATTTCTGTTCTTTCCAGGTGACAGTGGGCTCAGGCCGGCCGACTGCCAGACAATAGAGGTTTACATTCTCTCCCTCGTTCACTGACACATTTTTTGAGATGTTGACGATTCTGGCTGGCACTGAAAAACAGGATCGCACCATTAAAATATGACCTCGAAATACATTATTGATAAGGTACAGCTTTACATCCTATTAAGGTGTTTAACATATGATGCAAATCTCTGCAGCTTAGACAGACACACAATCCGCTGATTAATGATCTATGCTTGAGTGTTTACTGAACTGTGCAACAATATTCTTCCTTCATTCCATTGCAGCAATCCTAAATTCCTGCAAATGGATATTACCATTTCCCTCTCTTGACACTGACTCTAGTTTTGTCTTGAAAAAGAAAGGGCACTTGCAAAAGTGGTATTGGAGGAATTTTTACTTCTACTGTTTCAGTGAGTATGACCACCCCTGAAAACCATTTTGGCCCTAACTCAAAGTGTTGGAGATGCTGTGCATGTAGTTAGTTTGATAACGAGGTGGCCCTTGAATTTAAATAGCCCATTATCATTGTTTTTAATGAGCCTGGCTCTGAGATTGCTTTTTTGTGAGACATCTACCGAAGATACTTTTCTCTATCTTGCTGGAGCTGAATACTTGCAGCAATAAAGTACAGATTGGAGTGGTGGTAAAGCTGCTCCTGCTTGATACACTGACTTGAGGGTGTAATTATTTTGTGTGTTATCAAGCAAGGGTGGGAAATGTGGGCGACTTGGAATTGAGCATTTAATTGGGTATATATGGTCATCTGTGCCAAGCTTTGGACCCTGCAGACAAGAGTGTTACTTGGCTGCAGTGTGATGTGAAATCTCCAGCAAAGCAGATGACATTGTCTCTGCCACCTGTGAGCTTTGAGCCAGACCTCGTGTTTTTATCCCTGTAATTTTTAACCTAATATATCCTATTAAAAGTTTTTGGTCTCAATCTGCCGGTGATGTATGGCTACATTTTGCACTCCGTAGCCCCAAAATATGCATACAATCTGACACATGCAGGGGGAAAAGGCCTTAGATCCATCCTCCAGGCAGTCCTGCATCGATACATCATGTCACTAAGGATCAGTCACACACTCACTCACTTAGCTGCTGACTTGATGACTGAGCTCCAGTCGAGGTCCAGTACTGTCAGTTATTTAGTCAGGCACTTGGACAGCCTCCTGTGTACCTCATCTACTCAACATACAGGCTCATCCATCTGATCTGCCTAACTTTCTGTTTATAAAGACAAGTAATCTTAACAGCCCATATGAAAATAACAAATGGGCTCATCTGTCACTGCACTAGTCTTCCGTCACTGTAGCCACACACACATACACAGGCCAGCTGAGCTTTGAAGACACGAGTAATTTCACATTCATATAAATATAAATACCTTAAACACCAAGACATCATAAACATTAATGACTAAGTTGTCTATCATAGATTTTAGGTATACATTCAATCATGATTTTACAGAAAACTAATGCTGACACACACTGCCATAGAAACCATCTTAATTGCTTCCATGGAAGTCAGACTTCAATCACACCCTCCTGACAGCACTATGTTTGGATGAATAGCAAAAAGCCTAATTAAACTTTTTAATCAGATCCAGGGCAGTTTACAGTACCATGGGTGTAATATATACTTTTTTGCGGCATCACTGGCAATCAAATCTGCACTCTGGATATATTAGAGAAATTATCCAAGAGTACCGGATGCAATAAACAGCCACTTATAATAGATTCCTGTTCTGACTGAACCCAGCTGCTGACCTTGAACAATGAGGTAGACATGAACGATGCGCGGCTTGTTATTGGCCTGGAAGGTGCAGGTGTAGGGCCCCTCGTCGGTTACTTGCACCTTGTCAATATGAATGGAGAAGTCGCTGTTGTTGCTATTGACCAGCGTCACACGCCTATCCAGAGACCACTTATCTGTCCCCGTGAAAAGGATATTAGAGCGGTTCAGCCAGGCCTTGTGGGTCACCTCCTCGTCAATACGGCATCTGCGGGGAAAACAGGAAGTAATTAACAAGTGTAATATAAACAGTATATCTTCTGCTTCTCTCGGCTGCTCTCTTTAGGGGTCACCGCAGCGAATCATATCCATCTCACCCTACCCCTAGCATCCTCTTCCATCACACCAGCCGTCCACACGTCCTCCTTCAAAACATCCACGAACTTTCTCTGTGGTCGTGCTCTTTTTTCCTGTCTGGCAGCTCTATATTCAGGATTGTTTGTCCCATCCACTATCTCTTCCCTGCACATGTCCAAACCATCTCAGCCTTGCTTCTGCGATGCTTTGTTTCCAAACTGCTCAACCTAAGCTGTCCATTTGATGTACCCATTTCTAACCCTGTCCATCCTGGTCACGCTTAACAAAAAATTTTAACATCTTCAGCTCTGCCACCTCCAGCTTGGCCTCCTGTCTTTTTGTAAGTGGCACCGTTTCCAAACCATACATCATAGCAGGTCTGACTACCAGCTTGTAAACCTCACCTTTCGCTTTTGCCGCTATCCTTCTGTCAGAAATCACCAAGACATTTGTCTCCACCCACTTCACCTTGCCTGCACTCTCTTCTTCACCTCTCTTGTCCACTGTCACTTGCCTTGGATGGCTGATCCCACATATTTAAACCTGCTGAAATATTTCATTGGTGTAGGTGAAAGCTGGTAAATTTACAAATAACACACACACACACACACACACACACACACACACACACACACACACACACACACACACACACACACACACACACACACACACACACATATCTATCTATAGCTATCTATATAAAACACATGCTCATTTCAAGCTCCACATGTTTAATCCTGGACTATAACAGATCCTTACTTATCTGCTCTGGCTGCTGCCCTTCACTTCATCCTTGTAAACAGAGTTGTTTTAGCTCATGTTCTCCTCCCTTTAGACCCATTTCTTCTGACTGGCTGCCCTTTGCAAACGGTTCAAATAGGAGATGGGTGGGACTTATGTGCTCAAAGAGTTATGCCCCTGATGACCATATTAGGCATATCCTCTCTTTTAGTACAGTGTTAAGCATCGACGAGCCACCAGAGCAGCCTGCACATTACAGCTGAATGTGTGCTTCAGTCTTTGAGTTTTAGTAAAAGAAACAACAGTCTCTTAAAATAGTACCTCTTCTGGTGTTTTCATAATGATAGCGAGCGCTGATTGTTCAATTAGGTGGAAAGACTGTGACTGCCAAGGCTATAGCCTATGAGTCACCTCATTATCATACTCATCAATCCATTAAGTAACTGTAGGCTATGTAACTGTATTTGTTATGTTTCTCCATTCAATACCATAGGCTTCTTTTACTTGTACTTTTATTGGATTTGTCTGTAAACTCTTTTAATGGTATTATAAATAAAACAGCTTGTTAGCAACACATTACTACAAAAAGCGGTTGTAAATTATTAGTTACAGTTTAGTTACATTGTTTTTCTCTGGAAGAAAACTTTAAATACAGTCTAAAACACACACTCTTTAAGTCTTGATGTAAGCCTGTTGGCATGTTTGAGTAAAAGCGGCTGAAATTCTGAGGCATGGTGCAGAAGAGGTGTAAGGTGCCAAAGGTGAGACTTGGCTTGACCTGGCTTGGCCACTAGATGTCCTTACCCAGCTTCAACTGTTGTCTTTATGTTTAACTGACTTGATCTAGATAAATTTTAACTAAAGTAAATCTTAGATCACTTGCCAGGCCAGCAATGGTAGCACCATAATAGAAAAAACCCCATAAAACAGGTAAACCTGAAAGCTATTAACCAATGCCCTAGAAGACATGTGCGAATGTTCGTGTTCCTAGCAGGTAGAGGAATAAAGGAAGAGAAATAATTAAGACTAAATTATGCTTAGTTTTCTGTTTGTGCATTGTGTGCTTGAATTGAGAAAGAATACATCATAAAAATTCATTATCTGTGTACAAACGCTCTATTAATCTATTTTTAAAATTAATCACTTCTGCACTGATGATGTTGCTAGAGGACTGCAAGCCCAGAGGAAATGAGCACCATAATAGCATCAAATGCGCCTCATCTTAATGGCCCGCATCAAAGCCAACAAAACAGCATTGTCTCAAGCATAACACAAGTATTTGTGCCACTTGGGCACAAGTGATTTTACATTAAAATGTAGTTTATTTATAAAGCTCTTTAGTCTTTTGTATGACAGATATTTGCTGACCGGCACAGACTAAACTTGCACACACATTTCAGAAAGAAACATGCCTTCACAGCCCCACTGTCGAAGCTTTTAAACCCTCTAATTAACATTGGGACCATTCGGTTACTTTGAAACCTTGGTTCTCTGATTGAGAGGCTATTTCGCCACTTCCTTACATATTCCATATGTACAGGGAATTACCTCGGCCCCCAGGCCATGGCTAGTTGATACTTCTTTAAGACACTCCGGCTAGGCCAGCCACGACCCACAGCTTACGCATAAAACAGCTCTGCAGACATGAAACCAGTACAGGTATAATCGGAATGTGTCTCCAAGCAGCCTGAGGCTGGACAGTCTCTCCTTCCGAGAACCAACATTACAAAATAACCAAACGTTCTTTATCATGTCAAGACTATCTCTCAACTTCGTTATTCCCCATGTACGGGGTAACTCTCTAAGATACCCTGTGAAGTGACAGTGCAACCCACACCCAATCACCGGGTGTTGCATGTTATCTGTTAGAATAAGCCAAAGCTCTTGAGCCACCCCTCATTTGTTTATAGTTTTTAAGACAATGGGAAACGTGAAAATATAAATGGAAATACAGTATACTGTATAATGAACTTCTAATGAGTTTGAAAGCCAATATTTGGTATGACCACCTTTATCCTTTAACACATCCTGAAGTATCTTAGGCAAGCTTTCAAGTAAGTTCTTTAACTAGTCTTCAGGAATAGTTCACCAGGCTTCTCGAAGGACTTTCCAAAACTCTTCTTTGGCTGTTGGCTGTCTTTTGTTCTGCACTGTGTCAAAATGATCCCATACTGCTTGAAATGAAATATAATGTTAAGGTCCGGGCTCTTGGGAGTCTAATCCATGAATGATAGTGTTCCATTGTGTGTGTTTTTTTTATCCAGGTATTCACTCCACTGGCTGTGTTCATGATTATTATCATCCTCAAAAATGGAGGTGCTCCCAATTAAACGCCTTCCAATGGTATTGCATGGTTGATCAAAATCTGATGGCATTTTTCTGAGTTTATAATTCCATCATTTTGACATGATACCCAACACCACTGACTGAAATGTAGCCCCACACTATGACTGAGCATCCACTGTGATGGCTTTCAACATTCATCGCTGTATCTCTCTCCTGACCTCCTCTGTACATATTAACAGTAACTTGAACCCAAAAATTTCCAATCTGGATTTATCACTGCGTCAAACCTGTTGCCACTTATTTTCAGTCCAGTTCTTGAGTAATTTGGCACACCTCAGATGTTTCTCTCTCAGCCTTTTCCTCTTGTTTCCATTCCTTAAGAATGGCTTTTTGGCAGCCACCTTTCCACCGAGACCATTTTTGATGAGGCTTCAGTGAACAGTAGATGGATCAACCACTTGCCAAATGCATCTCTCAGGTCCTGTGTCAGGTCTTTGCTGAATTTGTTCTAATTTCTTAAGGACATGACTTTCAGATACTGGTTATCTGCTGCACATAGTATTTTAGGCCTGCCACTTTTGTCCTCTACTCGTCCAGTTTCCTTAATTTTTTAAAGACACACTGCACACTAGGCTGAGATATGTCATATTGCTTGGCTAATAGCTCTGTGAGAATCACTTTGTTGGTGCAAAAAAACTATTTTACGCCTGTCAAACTCTGCTTTCTGTGGCATTTTTCATAGTTTCAACTAAGAAATGAGAACAAATTATGTGTTTTTGCAACAGGCTGCTAGTAACAAAGTGCCTCAAAATTGGTTCTATGTTGTTCTGTAAAGACACAATACTGGCTTATCCCTTGATGTAGGTTCTTCTTCTACAGATAACTGATTCATAGGTCATTAACTGACTTAACAAATAAATATACGATAAATATATAAATACATTAAAAACAAACAAACAATAAAACCTTTCTTTGAAAATGTTCAAGTACAAGGACTGTAAAAAAGTAGCCAGTGTCTAAAGAAAAACTTTAAAAGACCTTGTATGAAGGAAGGAAGGGGGGGGGGGGGGGGGGTCAAAACAATCCTATACACATTACTTTATTTATTAATAGAACCATTAAAGTTAAATTTCCTGAAAAGAATGGGGTTTCCAGCGTTTTTCATTTAAATTTTTTAGAGAGACATTTTCATGTTAATGAAAATTGACAGAATGTACTTGGCTTCAGAATAATAGCTTTGATCTTTGTGGAAGGCCAGTCTTCTTTTAAAGGAAAAGGGAACTTGAGAATTTGCTCAGAGCTGTTGGAGATATGTAGGTTTAAAGGTGATGGAAGTAATGTTGACTTGAATTTTTTTTTGGGGGGGGGGGGCACTATTTTTCTAGCACTGCTGAGTGTACTGCCAAGCCAGATCACATCTATGCAAGGAGGAAAAAAAGCAAGTTGGCTGGGTTTTTTTTTTTGCTTGGTTGGAAGCAGAGAAAAGCTGTGATTTCTGATTTATCACTCACAGCTAGGTAGTGGTGGTTGGATGCAGTGAGGGTCCACCAACCGAGCAGGACTGGACTTCAGAAGGACTGGGTGACTCCAGTGACATTTGACAGATATTAGTCAGTTAGCTACAATAAACAGAGATGGAAGATATGGCACAGGATAGGATGCCTAATTGAAGTTATGTGACAGAGGATTGGCAATTATACTAGTGTGACAGGTGGTGGGAAGGCAAACATGTTTTTCATGTAATCAGTCAGTGCAGGTGTAGGATCAAGAGTTACCTCAAAGTAACGCTTTCGCCTTCCAGCACTGTAATGTTGTCCGGCAGGTGCCCGAATTCTGCTCCGTGCACGCTGGACCCTGCCAAGAAAAATCAGAGAAGAGTGCAATCAGCATCCAATAAAAACACCAGACACTCCGCTAGTGTTCATCTATCTCAGGTAAGATACTTAAAGATCGACCACCTCACAAAATCATTCAGGCCAGAGATGTGTCCTGCATCCTGCTTGCTCTGAAGGGAAAGTAATAAATATACTAAACAAAAGAGTCACAATGTCTGCACTGACCCCCATACTTGAATAATGATTTGGTTTTACCCTGCATTCTGGTGGGCTGCTCGTTCGTTGAATAGCACTGATAATGAGCAAAGGGAAGAGGATTCACGCGGAGCTGCCGGAGCGTGAAATGAAGGGACAGCAACGGTAACAGAAGGGATGCTCATCCTGCCTACCAATACACACACACACACACACAGAAAACAGGCACATGCTTGCAGTAGCACAAACATATATTACAAACTGACACAAGAACAGACACAAATCCTGAGAGCACCTGAGTGCTTACCTGAGTGTCTGACACGCTCAGGTACGAAGAAAAAAAAGTAAACAGTTTGAAGTCATTTCGCAAACTTTTTTGGACCGCACTCAAAGACCTTATATGCTGGCAGTGATATTGCCTACTGAGGCAAGCCGCTCCCCAGTAAGACGCCTGGCTCTGTCCATCTAAACTCTGCCAAAACACAGCATGACACTAGATATCGCGGCTTGTGTCCTCCCTCCGTCTCTGACAATCTTTTCTTCCCACTGCCTGAAAGATGACCTCAATATAGGCTTTTGCTGCTGTCTAGCCTTGAGGTTTAATAAATGGTGACTTTATGAAATGAACCTGCTGCACTGAGTTGCTAAGAAGAACCTCACGGTTTGTTAGGCAGCCACACAAATTCCACGACATGTTAAGCATGCCGTATAAGAATTTTCGAACAGATGAGACCCAAAATGAATGGCAGTGCACCACTAAATAAATGGGAAATGGGAGTTTTAAATTAAAGGAGGGTCTTTGTGAAATCATGTTTTGATTACAAAGAATAATGATAAAGGCTTCTGAATTATAAGGCACATTTTGGACCGCTAATCAAAAGGTTTTCAAACTGCAGCGCAGACAGTTGTGCTAACTGCACTACAGACTAATTTATCATCTCTTAAATAAAGACTAATTGTGCCTGTTCTCTTTGGCTTTTTGTAAATATAAGTGTGGAATAACTTCTGTGGCTGCACAATGGCAAATATAGGCTATAATCATGAATGTGTGTTCATTAAGTCATGCGTTGGCTACATGCATGTGAACCAGTGCATATGCGGCTCATTTTGCGTATAAGCAATCAGAGTGTCTAGGTTTAGGTTGCTCCTCGATGTGAATGTGTATATTTGTCTGCTGACACACCGACAGGGAACAAGAAAGGAGGATAAACTAATGACGTCTCAGAATAAAACTGGCCCTGAAAATCTCCCACTAAAAGCTGTAATCGCATTAATGGGTGCTGCTGCTACGCTATCTAGGCTGGCCAAGGATCCCAGAACTGGCTTCATCTCTCCCTTCCTCTCAGAACAGCTTAAAGGAGGGGCGTAGCGCATTAGCCATCATGTCCAGTGTTTAAAAGCTGTCTGTGGTTTTTACTCTGGAGTAATATTGCACACCGTTGCAGTGCTTATGCTTTCCATCTAAGACTTAGATGGTCCTCAGCTCAATCCCTCAGCTGTTCCCTTTCAAGTGCTCTATACTCTCTACCCACTAGACAATATTTAGGTTCATTCAATTCTGTTGTGTGACATGTCATGAATATGCTACCCCACAGACACAATTACAGACGCACATGCAGAGAAAAGGTGCACTCTATCAAATAATGTAAGCACAGAGACACGCATGCAGCACACACATACACCCACATCGATTGAATAAAAGATGTGTGCATACGCTGAATGCTCCACACAACATTGCGAAGGTTACAAACCAGCAGGGAGCTATTCCCATTTCCCTACTCAATTCCCATTTTCACAGCTCGATTGGCACCTTGCATTCTAAAACCTGTATCACCCTGCCTGCGCTCCTAAGCGCCGCAAAACATGATAACCAGGTCAACACATTCACCACACACTTCCTCTCCCACAGTGAATCACAGGACAAATCACAGACGAGCAAGTCTGTGAGTACACCCACACGCTCTTCTATGGACCAAACCCATCGAGATAAAAGAGGCCACCGTGACAACAAAAATAGAAAAGATTCCCTTTGCATTCCCTGAGGAAAATACAAATGTGACTTCATGTAGGCACACGGGAGTCAAAAAAATGACACAGAGGAACACACCTACACAAACATTTAGCATAATATCTACCTGACTCAAGCACACGCTCACCACTGTATAACCCTTTTTGACCCCTGTCACTTCGAATGCATCAATGCAACGGGACCAGCATTTGTATTTGAGAAAACACTTCTGTCCTGAGACAAAGGTGCCCTCGGAGCAGTGCGGGGACCATACACTTTCCTGAAAAGCATTCTGTAAAAAGCAGTCATAATATTATGAGCCTGACAGGTGGACGACTCCGTGTTGATAAAAATACAGACGGCAAAGCATACAAACCACGTCCACAGGGATGGGCTACATGCCCAAAATTACATGGTGCTTTGTAAGGAAAGGTGAAGAAAAGAGGTTTAAACAATGATGTCAACGTGCATCCATCTATCTATCTATCTATCTATCTATCTATACATATATGTGTGTGTGTGTGTGTGTGTAATAGGGCTGACACGATTAGTCGACTAGTCACTATTATGTCATCGTTGATGACTAATTTAATAGCTGACAAGATCCTGAAGGACACAGGAATAAGCAGTAGGATTTAAGAGCGTAATAACAGACTGAAACAGAAGATGGCAGCAATGCATCTACAAGGATGCCCGCTGCTGTTAAATGCCAAAGAAGAAGAAGGAGCTCGGTATCGTAGCTGTGTCCAAATTCAGGGGCTGCATCCTTCGCATTTATAGGCTGATTACGTGACAGTGACGCGAGGAAGGCTGTCCAAATTCGAAGACTCCAACAAATGCGTCCTCCTTTTCCGCAGATTTGAAAGATGGGTCGGGTGTATCCTTCGTGGCCCAACCTATCCCAGGATTCATAGCGCGGCCCAGCCAATTCCAATTTCCAACAATTGCGACAGCTACTTAGTTTTAATATTACTCTTATTGCTCTTTCTGGGTCACAAAATAAACTTTTAAGATATTTTCAGGCGAGAATGTAGCTGTGTAAACTTCAAATATCTGCTCAGTTTATCAGGACATCACAAAAGTGCACCGACGTTTTTGGAGACGAGCTGACTGGAAGATTAAGGCTCACTAGAGCCGGTGAGAACACCGGACTCCTAGCAAATCATTTTCAGAACCCCC
The DNA here is from genome assembly GCF_057382095.1 of Aulonocara sp. 'chitande type north' Nkhata Bay. Lineage (NCBI taxonomy): Eukaryota > Metazoa > Chordata > Actinopteri > Cichliformes > Cichlidae > Aulonocara > Aulonocara sp. 'chitande type north' Nkhata Bay. The sequence goes on along the minus strand of NC_141354.1, from coordinate 21,384,836 downwards.
GCGGTCCTTTGCTATTCAGGTTAAACATGATATATAGGTCACTTCGATAACTTAAAAATGTTATTGTTTGGCTTTTTTCAGATTAAAGTTATAGTTTTCACATGTGCACATGGATGCATGATCTGATTAGTTGACTTATCGCAAAAATAATCGGTGACACTGACAAAATAATTGTTTCTGGCAGCCCTAATTTGTAAATAGAAATATATGTGCTTTGGGTTCACTGTACTCCTTTTTTGAAATGACTGTCCAAGTCATCCAGTCATGAACACAAACATGCATTACCTGATCTGAATTTGTGTCCTACACGCAGCAGTACATGTGTCTAAACTACCTGATAAAACAATGTTTTCTGATGGAAATTAGTCAGTACCTGCTTCTGACGAAGGAACAAAAAGACTGGCTCCGCAGTGTGAACTGGGAGTGTTGAGTGCAAAACAAAATGTAAACATCATCTTACTGAATGACAGCATGTGTCTCCCACCATGGTGTTTACTCCTTTCAGGCTATTAATTCAAATGTCGTTGGTCAAACACAACAGGCGCGGCCAAACAAAACAATAATGAGGCCTGTGTGGAAACACTATTGTGCTGTTTCATGGCCAAAACAGAATCTTCAGATGTCACTTTTCTCTGTTGCATTCAGCTTTATTGATCCCTAACTCAAATCCTCCATTTTCTCTTCTCCCTCCTGGGGCCCTCAGCATATAGGATAAACTGCACCCACCTGGATGATTCAGAAATCTTGACACCCAGCTAAGGAATGTGCTGTTTGGATGTTTGTGTCTGTGGGTGCCTGTATGTCTGTGTCTATATGTCAGGTTGGGTATCAGACGCCACCTCTCTGGGGACACCTCAGGCCCTCCAAGGTTTGGAGGCCTATCTCCACCCACCACCACTTCCCCTGCCGGTGGCGGACTCCCTCAGGTGTCGGTGTGTTGGTGGTTCTTTGTGTCTGGGGGTGGGCGTCCGGGTACACACCGGCTCACTCCTTGGCGGCCGCTTGTCGGGGCCTGGGGCCTGGGGCTCGCTCGGGCCCCTTTGGAGGTGGGGTGCCCCCGGCCTCTCGGCCTGGGGCTCGGTCACTCAGGCACAGCTGGGGGCCGGCGGAGCTCACGGGCGCGTCACTGCAACTCCCCCTGACTTCTGCTCCGCGGCTGCTGGGCGAGCCCTCATCTGGGACTCTCCTCAGCTCTTACTGGAACAGTGGCGCGGCTGCCCCTCTGTTGGTCTTCCATGGTCTCTTGTGTTCTGGGGGCCTCTGGATGTCTGGAGTTTTGATCTCCTCCATACCCGCTTCACACCCTGGAGGACGGGGCTGTGGCCCCCCCACACTCCCTAGCAGATCATTACATGGAGAAACCTTTGGAATGCAAGCATGCTGATCCACACAGGTATGCACACATGGGTATTCACAGACGCGGACTAAAGCTTTCTTGGCTGCTGCCTCAAAGCACACCGTGCGCTGTCTATCTTGCGTGCTGCACAATATCGTTTATTATTTAGTAAATATTGATATCTATGACTAGCTAGTTTATTGTGATGGTGCTTTGTTTTCTCTATTATTATGTTGCTCTTTGTTGTTTGCTGTCTCCTCTGTTTGTTTTTTTTGTTTGTTTTTTTTTTCTCCATACAGGTGACCCAGGAGTTCTTTTTTTTTTTTTTCTCTCTCTCTTCCCCCCCCTTCTCACCGTCTCTTCTCCCCTTTGGTTTTCTTTCTTTCTCTCCCCCTCTTTCTCTCATTCATTCCCCCTGTCCTATTTATAAAAAAAAAAAAAAAAAAAGACAAAGGATGAACTGAAGCTCTGCCATCACGTAATGTCGCATACTGCTGTTTCTGATGTCATTTAAAAAAAAAAAAAAAAAAAGGAATGTGCTTGCCAACGGGGAATCTTGAACGACCAGCTACCTAGCTTACCTAACATACACACGCACACACAAATATTTTATCTTCACTTTGTTTTACTACACTGAAACAAGGATGGGGAAAAACATTGATGAGAATGAATAATAAAGAACAGAGCCAGCCCTGGTGTTGGTGTGGCCACCGGCATATTGAATTTCCCTGCTCGCTGCTGTCAACGCCAGATACAGTCTTGTCATGCCTACTGGTATCTCTCGTCCTTGCTACGACCTGCTTAGCACACAAATGGAACCTCCTTCCTCCAGAATCATACATGCACATGGATAGACACAAATGCATCCTTGAATCCTGTCCAGATGACCCCCTTAAGCCTTTGTCTGCACATAGCATTGAGCCTCAAGTCTGGATTTGACATTTTAAGAGAATAAAATTGTACGGGGATGTCTAGGGGATTACACAATACTACTGCATTGCTACTCAATTCTGTTTTTATACACCCTGCAGAAGCAGAAACCTCTTTTGCTCATCTGTGGATAACGCATTATCTGTTGCTGCCCATAATGTAGACTTGGTCATAATTCCCTCCACTTGTGGTCCAGTGTTTTTGTCTCTGTGCTCCCCTACATTGTGTCTTTTTGTCTGTAAAAGCATTGCAAGGCTGCTTGCTCAGTACCCACGAGACATCTATTATGTGATTTGTATTCTCTTGACTTTTACATGCGCCTGTTTGTAATTGCACTTGCTACTGGCAGACACTTATGAGTATAGCCCTATTGAGCTGTACAACTTTAGCCTGCAAAGTCCTTGAAAGGCTGTCTTTGTACTGTTCATCTATTTCGCATTGCCCTTGACGATCAAATAAACACAGAGAGGAGGGAAAGCTACTTCTGAAAGCATGATTGGCGTCAAGACGGATAACAGCAGAGGCTATAATGAAACCCATAACAATAATCCATTTTAAAGGGGGCTGCTGTGGTTTTGAAATTGAAAAGAGAAGGAGAGAGGTATAGCACAAGGTGGAAGGGGAAAGCTGAAGATTAATAACCGGGGCGAGGTGAAAGAAAGTTACTGAGAAAGAGAAAAAGCTGTAGTGGAATACAGAATTACAGCATGTACTGACAGTAACTACATCAAGAGAAGCAGATATAGCCGTTTTGTAGCAGTAGTTTTGCGTGATAATACCAGTATTGGCCTTAGTAGTAACCATAAAAGCGGGAACAATAGGGAAATATTAATATGAAAGGGGAGAAAAGTGCAAGGACATAGTCAGAAATGCTGGGGCAGAGAGCAAAGCAAAGGAAAAACACACCCGCATAATTAACACCGGCATGCTGCAGCCAATTAAATATTTACAGAGGCACTTCCCTTCGACACCTTGATGATGAAGAGAGGCAGCCCAAGGATTATCAGATGCAGGGAACTGCAGGCAAGAGACAAGGGGTTGGGGATGGGGGGATTAAACATTAACCAGCACCGATATCACTTTCTCTACCTCGTCTGATCCCATTAACTCTGGACGGCCCAAATCCAACCTCACATCCACCTCTTTGGAGCTCCCCAACCACTAACCCCTTTCCTACCCTCTTCCTCCTTGTCCTCTTCTCCTTCACTTCACTGCTCATTCAAACCGTCTACACCCTATCAATGAAATCCCCGACTCCCCTCCTGGCTGTTTCCACCCTCAGCACCACCTGTCAGGGACAGAGCAACAGGAGAGCAAAGAGAGAGTGATGGGCAAGCAGTGAGAAACCACCTGGATCCCTCACTCAAACAGCACAACAAGATGGATATGCAGGTCGCTTGCTTTTCACAATTGCTGGTGAAGCAAAATGGATGTCGGCGGGATTCCACTTGACAGGAAATCTAAGAAATGTCAGGGAAGTCACGGTGAATGAATTGTTTTGAATCTGTCTGGTAATATCATTTTTCCCTTTCAGACCAAATATGTTTTTTCCTGCTGAAGCAACGCAGTGGAATGACTAAAATGAGTGTTTACGTGACTGAAGCTTATTTTGGCATTAAGTGCTCTAGTAAGCTCATTCTCAGGCATTGAGAGGACAGGATGGACTTTTAGCTGCTCGTCACTCAAGGTCGTGTATTTTTCTGCTGTTGCAGGGACCAGATATATAAAAACACATATGCAATTGCTAACAGTGCTTGAACTCACAAGGATGAAAACCATCAACATGTACAGAAAAGCAGGTCATCACCCCCGGGTGTCTAGCTTGGCCTCACCAAAGATGTGACATCTGCCCCTTTTTATTGTACACATGCTGCATCCACAATTCCGCCTCTGATCGCTCATTCCCACCCAGCGTCTCCCTTCCCTCAGCTCCCTCCCACCTACTAATCCCTCTTCACACATCAATCAATAGAGCACTGCAGAGTGCACAGAGCCATACAGTACTCAATGCACCAGTTGTACAACTTCAATGGGCAGCCACAGATCTTTACCATTGAATCAAGCGTGGCTGGGGAGAAAAGCCGAGCGTGTTAAAACCAGGGACGAGCCCCACACCGCTTTCTTTTACCCCCTATTTTCCTTGGACTGGCGCCTAAACCCCTTAGCACTCTTGAGATCAATATAGCAGTTAAACTGTTACTTCCTTTTTCAGCAAGCGCACACAGGCGCGTGCCGGCCTGCCTTCCTGCCTGCCGTACACAAGGCCCTGTAGACCCCCCTAAATACACCCAGTGCACTGGTAATTTGACAGATTTGTGGTTAAGTGCTGTCACAGCTTTAAAAGAGAAGCTTAAAATACTGATTCACTGCAACTAGCTCGCCATCCAACTTCCTCTGACAATAACATACTTTATTGGCAACAAAAGGAATATCATACCTACAGCAAGACAACCTAACAGCAGCATGATGCCTTCTATGGCGCCAAGTAAATCAAAGCTGCAGATGTGCACCTTGGTGTTACATTCAGTTTATTTTGTGTGTATGTTTTCTATTTTACAGTGGGTCTTCTAAGAGAGATAGTCTGTAGATACACTTGATATCATTAACTTAAGCGTTTCAAAGGTTTCTCCAGAATATTTCACTTTTCAAGTTGTTGCTGCATCTCTCTCTCTTCAATCTGGGTATTTTTTTGCTTCAACATTGATCATTGAAATGAAACCAAAGACCAACCCACTCGTACACTCATGTCTCCAACCTGGCTGAGCGTACCAAAGTAACAAAAATCGAGAGATGCACAACAAGCCAAAACGACATCAAAGCACAGCGCGTGCCAGCGGTTGTGATGTTTCTTTTGGCGCTTGCTGCAGTTTACATAAGCAACAGTGGCAATTATTAGGTGTGAATGTCTGTCTCTCTGTGTTTACGCTATGATTAACTGGTAACCATATGACAGCTTGGATAACCTCCAGACCCTAATATGGATAAGAAAATGGACTGCTGGATATTACAAATCCCTGACACGTCACAAAGTGAACTCTGATCCTATTAGCACCGATCGTTATAAATTTTCTTTTGACATTTCTTAGCTTAATGATGGTTTCCATTGAGCTCCACTACATCAGAATCTACTACAAACACAGTGTCCAAAGTGTAGTTCTTGTGAGGCTCTTGTAAGCCATCACAGTCCAAGTAAAGTAGAATTCGGTGTTTCCATCACGCCACCGGGTGTGGGAATCGTCATCCTACTAAACAGAAAATAGAGGGAAAGCTTTTTGCATGTGGGTCATGCTTGCCTTTTAACATGTGGTTAACAAAGTGACCAAACAGTTCTGCAAATAAAAATAATAATGCCAATGCAAATATCTAAGCAGCCTGACTTGCATTGCTGCAACTCATTGTATTTAGACAATTAGGTGTGGTCAAGACAACCTGCTGAAGTTCAAACCGCTCATAAGGGCAGGGCAGAAAGGGGACTGAAGCAACTGGTTCCAGTAGGTGTGCAATTTTTGAAACTGCTCACCATCTCTAGGATTTACAGAAAAAGAACAGAAAAAAAACAAACAGAAAAAGCACCCAGTAAGTGGCAGTTCTTTGAGCAAAAGTGCCTTGTTAATGCCAGAAGTCAGGGAAGAATGGCCAGACTGCTTTGAGGTGACAGGAAGGCAACAATAACTTAAATAACCACTTTTTACAACCAAGGTATGCAGTAGAACACAAAACATGTTAAACCCTGAAGCAGAAGTCTGTACTCCTGTCATCTAAGAACAGGAAACTGAGGCTACAATTTGAATTTCCAAAATAGACAACTGGAAAAATGTTGCCTGGTAGAGTCAGAATTTAGCACAATCAATATGAAAAGCTAGATCCATCCTGCCTTCTATCACTGGTTCAGACTAGTGATGGTGGTGTAATGGTGTAGGGGACATTTCTTAGAAGACTCTGGACCACTTAGTACAAGCTGAGTATCCTTTAAATATCACAGCCTGCTGACCACGTCCATTCCTCTATGACCACAGTGTACCCATCTTCCAATGGCTGCTTCCAGTAGGTTAATGCCCCATGTCAAAAGCTCAAATCATCTCAAACTGGCTTCTTGAACATGGGAGTAAGTACACTGGAGGCCTCAAATGACCTTCACAGTTACCAGATCTGAATCTAATAGGGCACCACTGGAATGTGGTGGAACAGGAGATTCACATCATTGGTTAGTCAGCAGCTGACAAATCTGCAGCAACTGTTTGATGCTATCATGTCAATATGGACCAAAATCTCTGAGTAACGTTTCCTTATTGAATTTGTGTCACGAAGAACCGAAGTGGTTCTGAAAGCAAAAGAGGGTCCAATTAAGTACTAGCAAGCTATAACTAAATTAGTGGCTGATGAGTGCATATAGTACAATATATCCATGCTTGTTGGACTGAACACATGTACACCTTTAAAGGAAATGTAGCCCAAAGTAAACATATGGACACAGTAGGCTAAGAAAAGAGACATGCATCTGACTATACACTTTACAGGCTCTCCAACTGCGAAAATGATTACTGTTATTAGACTGTGAAGCATTTTCCAAATAGTACTGACATTTTTTTATACTGCACAAATACAGCATGCTGTATAGTAGTGTGAGTGAGTTATGTGTTTTGATTAATTTGGGGATAATAGCAAGGTTCTATAGCACCAAGAAAATAGCTAAATCAGGCTTTTGGAGTGCATAAACAATACTAGTTTTTATCTTTTCTTGATGTCTGTCGACAATAAGAAAAACGTATAAAGCAAAGTTATCCTTCAAGTAGCATTGAGCCTTGATTCAACTTCTGGCAGGGAAGTTGGAAATGAACAGGAGTCGATTTCCCGATGGGCAACAGTCATAATTTCTACATCTGCTCGGAGGCTTTGTCATTTGTTTTCGTCAGTTGCTGAAATGGCTGATCCTGTCATTTTTCTTGCTAGGACATTTCAATGTCACACAATGTTCATTTTTAACTCTGTTAACTTTCCTCTACTGTTACAAATTACCGAACACAAAGCTTACATGTAAAACAAAACAGTGAGTCATTTTTATAAAGTAAATAAAGATAAGAGTTACCCACATTTCACAATAAAATCTGCAATAAAACTCTCACTATGTTCTGATTTTCCATATTTTTCATCTTTATGGCACATCTACTCATGCAACGCTGAGAGACCGAGCAAATATTTCCAGCCACGCGATTAAGTTTCCAGCACAGTGGCGAGGCTTGCCCTATAGTTTACACTCCAGCCTTTAAGAGGCTACAATAAAAACAGCAATTACCGGCCGATTGTGACAGGAAACAAAGAAGTGTAATAGCATGGACACAGTTATTTTTGATAGGACCATTGGCTGTAAAGTGGAGTCAAAAGGAATGAGGCATCAAAAAGTCTGTCAAGTGTTTGGGCCGTATGCGTGTGAAATGGATGACCACGGCAATATAAGCTGCCAATGGTCATTTATGATAGACTTGAAAAGTAGGAATAATGAGAAAAACAGAGTCTGACAAAAGCCTGAAAATTACTGCCACTTCTGTTAATCTGGACATTAACTTACAGTGAAATCATACAATTTCCACGAAAGACAAAAGATACGCTGCAAATACATTCAGTGAATTTCGAACAAAGTCTGGAGTCATTGTGGAGCAGAATAAAAGATTTAATTTAGCTTTTGTTTAGATTTTTTTTTGCATGCATAAGCCTTTACAGCACAACTACTGACTTAGCTTATTAATTTTTCCACTTCCATTCATTTCATTCTGATAATGACATATTTTTGTTGAAATATGCAAAATATGTAATATACTCAAACAGAGCAAAAAGACCAGTTAATTGTAATGACTGAATGGAGGGCAATTAGCTGGTGTCTGAAACTGCCGTGGTAATGAGCAATCTAAAATAAGTCATTCTTTGTCTCTGCCTTTTGCAAACAGCAAAACAGGAGGGAACCAAATTTTGGCAACCGAAAACCGGCAACATTTTTCCATCAACACACTTTAAGCTCAATGAATGCAAAAATAACTGCGTGTGCTGCTGGAATGTGATGGTTTCAAGTGCCCCTGAATTGCATTTAAGGACGTGTGTGTTCGTGAATTGATGTATGTGTGTACATTTCTCGACATGTGTGTTTGAGTTAACATTTTTGAGGGTGTGTATACTCACTGTGGCAGCCACGGGTGTTTGTGTGTGCAGGCTAATGTGTTCTGGACCGCTGGGCTGCTTGTCCATAGGTTTTGCTATCCACACCACAGGGGATGGTAAGGGAGGAGATCCAAGCATGGAAGAATGGATGGAGGCGCAGAGTTCGGGGAAAGAAAAGGAAAATAGTCTGGGGCAGGAGGGCGGAGAAGGTGAGGGCCAGAGCCCAAGAGTAAGGTGCTGTCAGAATAATTCACAGCAGTAGTACTTGCTGCGAAGAACAAAACAGAATTACCTGAGGGAACAGAAATCAGCTAACACCTGCTTAGCAGGGAGCTCCAGAGGGACCGAATGGGAGAGGTAGAGAAAAGGAAGGTAGGCATGCTGCAGTGCACTAAGATGCTGGCAAGTAAAGATGAAGTAAGCATCAGTGTGTGTGTGTGTGTGTGTGTGTCTGTGAGTGGGAGAGGGGCAAAGAGATAATGAATGTGAATTTGTGCATTTGCAAAATTGTATAAATCTGTTTGCTACGCGCATGTTTGTGAATATTTGTGTGTGTGTATTTTAAGTGTGTGTTTTTGTGCAAGTGTTTGCACACTTCTCCCTGTTTGTGTGCAGTTAGATCCCGCCTGGCTGTGCCCACAGCTATCCTTACAGCTGTGGATGGGGTTCATTTGCATTCGGAATCGCAGCAGCTTTCACCATTGTTGCTCCAGTGCTGTGAGTTGTAACCACTAGATCCTGCACACATAGCCGCTGTGCCAGTTTTGTCTGGCTACAGCTGTGTTGGAGAGCACGTGGCAGACATTCAAGCCACCAGCACAAGCTCAGGCCTGTAAGTTGGAGGGAGCTTGCTTGACGTCATTTTCTTCTATGAGCTACCTGGCTTTCTTGGCTAGAATGTATTCTCCTTAACCAAATCACGGGGGCTCCCTTGTCTGACTCTCAGCATTATTGTTGCACACCAGATGGGAGCAGGATGACACCCCGGCTAGCTTTTGGCATCACCAGCGTACTGCCACTGCTCAATTGTAGAAAAGCCCTTATCCATTCTCTCGACAGCATGATAGTCTCGCTCACATGATAACTGGTTGGCCTCTTCATTTTGCTGAGCAAAGAGGCCCACTGAGTTAAAAAATAAATTCAGACTTTGTAGAAAAGTCTGGGCCCCCACACCTCCACCTATTTCACCCTCCAGCCCCTTCTTTCACTAGGTGATGGTATGCTTTTGATATTCCTTTAGAAAGGCCAGTGCATTTGAAAAGAGCAATCAATAGAGAGTCCATTTAATCTTTGCAGCTGAGCAAAACTGAGAGGGGTTTGTGTTTGGCATCCAGAAAATACTGAAAAACTAAAAGATGAAAAGAGAGGTAAAGGTGAATTAATGTGTCATAGTCTGTTTGAGGGGGAAACAAGCATGCAGCCAGTTACTTGGGGTGAAACTAAGCTGTGCGTTTATGTCAACCCTGGTGGACTGAGCCACTTATGAATCTGCTGGCTCATGCTCCTGATGAAGCTGTTTTACCAAAGCCCGAGGCTACCGAGGAATAGGAGGGAGTCAGTAGCATAACTAGAGCTGTGACAGAAGTAATGTGTAATTAAATACAACGCCACTGGCTAATTTGCCTTTCAATTATCTCTACACATGGGTTTCTGCTAGTGATAATAATAATAATAATAAACTTTATTTATAAAGCACACTTAAAAACCAAGGGTATGCCAAGGTGCTTAACAAGTAAAATAGAGTATAGGAGGAGGATAATAGAAATAGGACCAAAGCAAGTACTAAATATGCAAACAGATAACTGTCACTAATACATAGGAAAGCAACAGGTACAGAGCAAACAAGAATTTAAATGAGCATAGAAGTGCATGATATAAAATCATAAAAGAAATATTAACTAGAGGGAAAGGCAAGATTGAATAAGTGGGTTTTTAATCGTGATTTGAACAGTGCAATGGAGTCAGATGCGCGGAGGTCGAGAGGAAGGGTATTCCACAGTACCGGGGCAGCCAGAGCAAACGCACGGTCACCCCGGGACTTCAGTCGAGATCTGGGTTGGGTCAGAAGTAGTTGAGTGGCAGATCTGAGTGTTCTAGCAGGAGTATGTGGTTTGAGAAGTTCACTAAGATAACTTGGCGCTAATTTATTAATAGTTTTGAAAGTAAGGAGTAATATTTTAAATTGAATACGGTACTTTATGGGCAGCCAATGCAGGCTAGCTAGGACAGGGGTAATATGGCAAAATTTCCTGGTACCAGTCAAAAGGCGGGCTGCTGCATTTTGGACTGTTTGCAGTTTAAGAAGAAGAGAAGAGGGAAGACCATAGTACAAGGAGTTACAATAATCCAACCTGGAGGTCACAAAAGCGTGAATAAGCTTCTCCAGGTCCTCATGCGGAATATAATGCCTAGCCTTAGAGATAAGGCGCAGTTGGTGGAAGCTAGATCTCACTACAGCAGACACTTGCTTATCGAGTTTGAGCGAGCTATCCAGCAGTACACCCAAGTTACTGACATAGTCACAAGAAAAACTAGCAAAGGAACCCAGGGCAGCACAGAGTTGGGCACGAGGGATTTTACTGTTGAATGATTTTACTGTTGAGTGATGTGCGATACCACTGATTTCCTTTCCGATCCGATACCAAGTAATATTCAGGGTGGTATCGACGATACTGATCCGATACCGATACTTTGTACAAAAACTTTTATTTATTGTATCTCACATTATAGCGTCATAATGATTACAGGACATCAGATTACTTGTTCTTATCACTTAATAATGCAGAGTTCATCATATAGAAATAAAAAAAAATTGAAGTTGTGCTATTTGAAAACATTGCCTCCCTGCAGCACTGAAGGACTCCGTGAGAGACGTCTGTCTCGCCCTAGCAGCACCTGTCCCTCTCCTCCTCTTCAGTTCACCTCAATATACGCTCGTCGTAGTCTGTGATATGATTTACTCTGAGGTGTTTGACAAGGTCAGTGATGTTGCCACAACCATACATGCCAACCCTCTCGATTTTTCCGGGAGAATACCGAATTTCAGTGCCCCTCCCAAAAATCTCCCGGAGCCACCATTCTCCCGAATTTCTCCCGATTTTCCACCCGGACAACAAAATTGAAAAACCATATCGCAGAATTCATAGCGCGGCCCAGCCAATTCCAGTCTCCAACAATGACAGCAGCTACTTAGTTTTAATATCACTCTTATTTCTCTTTCTGGGTCGCAAAAAACTTTTAACATATTTTCAGGTGAGAATGTAGCTGTGTAAACTTCAAATATCTGAGCCGATCGACAAATCGTCTTCAAACCCCCGCAGTCTTTCATTACTCAGGTTAAACATGTATAAGTCACTTTGATAACTTAAAAGTGTTGTTTGGCTTTTTCAGTGTTTTATTTGTTCGTGAGTAAATCGGTTTGGCTGAGATTAAAGTTATTCGATTAGATTAAATTAAATTTAACTTTATTAATCCCTCAGGATGGTTCCTCCGGGGTTTTCACACAGCTGAATAAACGTCAAACAGAAAACTAATTAAACAGACGGTCGAGAGTTTACGCCAGCGCCCAGTTATATTTTAGATAGCAAGGAGCAGACGGCAGAGTTTCACTCCACCGAGGGAGCTCGTGACGTACTACCCGGCTTTCTTTAGACCGCGAAAGCCGAGTCCTCAGGTGGAAGCAGCCTCTGAATTTGGACACCCCCGCTGTTTCTGGGCCGGCCAATAATAACGGTGACATTTAACGTATTTTATCTGATAAATAAACACTGTAAAATGTATTCATCACCCCCCCCCCCCAACAGCCCTTTTGAATGTCTCCCTAATTCTGATGCCTCAAGGTTGGCAGGTATGGCCACAACACCTCACTTTTTTGCCACATGTATCGCAAACCACGTCTCAGGTGTTTATGGAGGTCAAATACATCCGCACAATTACGCTCAGCCATTGTTGTGAGTGCGCGCGCCAAGGGGCTGCGAGACATTTATACAGCTGTATTTCGCACATAACTGTGAAAGGCGGAAGAGGAAGTAGTTCCTTTGAATGTAGACAATCCGAATGTTATAGTTTCTTTTCACTGTGTTCCTGTTAATGATAAACTACAAATTTACCCTAAATTACTAAAATATCGATATTTTAATGTGAGAATCGATTCTAGAACATAAATGATTGGTATCGGAGGAATCGATATTTCAGGATCGATCCGCACATCACTAGTTTCTGCATTTTGTTTTTGTGTTTTCTTGCAGATATTGCCGTACAACTCCTATTGTGGACGTTATTAATCTTTCAGTGCACTGTTACAAATATAAACAAATTCCTAAGTCACCATAAGTTATTAGAGGGCCGTCTCCTTGGAGCTGTTTGAATTGGATTAATGCTCCTTCATGTGGAGCACTGAAAATGATCTCTGGCTCCTTCTCCCTCATGTGTGAATGAGCTGCAAAACAATTTTACTACTGCGTGCCCAAAAGCATGCACAAGCATGTGAAGGCTGCAGACATCCCTTATTCAAATGCATATAACGATATGACAATATAATAGCAGGTATTAAATTTAGATACACGCATACAATTTATTTGTTCTATCGCCTTGACAGTTGTTGACAACCACAGCAAAAGGAACTGAAGAATAATTAGTTTTTTTCAAGTGCGTTACAATTTCCTGCGTAAAATGCGCCAGGGAACAATGGGACATCAAGACGTAACCATCTTCCTGAGACATAAATTGAAATATTAATAATAAAACACGCACAGCCACCAGGGTGTATTGCAAATGTCAAAAAACTGTGTTAAAATTGGTGTGTATGGCAACGACTGCTGAAAGCATATTCTTTACTATAAGGAATGTTTACAAAAAACAGATTAAAAGTTTTAAAGTTGAGTGCTGCTAATCAAAATGTTTTTATAGGTTTAGCTTAACATAAAAATCAAGACTCGAGACTAACTCTAAATTGCATTTATTACAGCTATTAAGCTAGTGACTAAGGGGCTATAGTGTTATTGCGGTTCAAACCTTTTTTCCAAGGTGTCTCATTTATTTACTCACTCATTATTGAATCGGCACAAACTTGATTCGAAAATGAACCCGACAACACATTAGCCAGATGTTTTTCTTCCCAAATTTGCACATGAGTGTAGAGCAAAGGATTAAAATCGAACCCCTGAGATAAGTTAACCACCTGCACGACGTGATTGTGCTTGAATCAGTACATTTAGGCCTAAATAAAAAGACATTTTTCAACAAAAACAATAACGAGAAACAAGATCAGATTAATATTTTTCAAGAAAACTCAATAATTCTTCTATGCTGTTGTGCAAGTCTACATGTGTTTTGTGGACTTGGAGAAGGCATTCGACCGTGTCCCTCGGGGTGTCCTGTGGGAGGTGTTGCGGGAATATGGGGTGTCTGGCCCATTGCTACGGGCCATTCGATCCCTATACAACCGTTGCAAGAGCTTGGTTCGCATTGCCGGCAATAAGTCGGACTCGTTCCCGGTGGGTGATGGGCTTCGCCAGGGCTGCCCTTTGTCTCCGGTTCTGTTCATAATTTTTATGGACAGGATTTCTAGGCGCAGCCAAGTGGCGGAGGGCTTTCGCTTTGGTGGCCTCAGAATCTCATCTCTGATTTTCGCGGATGATGTGGTTCTGTTGGCTTCATCGGGTGAAGGCCTCCAGCTCGCACTGGAACGGTTCGCAGCCGAGTGTGAAGCAGCGGGAATGAGGATCAGCACCTCCAAATCTGAGGCCATGGTTCTCAGCCGGAAAAGGGTGGAGTGCCCACTCCGGGTCGGGGATGAGTTCCTGCCACAAGTGGAGGAGTTCAAGTATCTCGGGGTCTTGTTCGCGAGTGATGGGAGAAGGGAGCCGGAGATCGACAGACGGATTGGGGCTGCAGCTGCAGTAATGCGGACGCTGCACCGGTCCGTCGTGGTGAAGAGGGAGCTGAGTGTAAAAGCGAAGCTCTCAATTTACCGGTCGATCTACGTCCCTACCCTCACCTATGGCCACGAGCTGTGGGTAGTGACCGAAAGAACGAGATCGCGGATACAAGCGGCAGAAATGAGCTTCCTCCGAAGGGTGGCTGGCCTCTCCCTTAGAGATAGGGTGAGAAGTTCGGCCATCCAGGAGGGGCTCAGAGTAGAGCAGCTGCTGCTCCACATTGAAAGGAGCCAGCTGAGGTGGTTCGGGCATCTGACAAGGATGCCCCCTGGGCGCCTCCTGGGTGAGGTGTTCCAGGAATGTCCCACCGGGAGGAGGCCCCGGGGCAGACCCAGGACACGCTGGAGAGATTATATCTCTCGGCTGGCCTGGGAACGCCTTGGTATTCCCCCGGATAAGCTGGAGGAGGTGGCTGGGGAGAGGGAGGTCTGGGCCTCTTTGCTTAGGCTGCTGCCCCCGCGACCCGGCCCCGGACAAAGCGGATGAAGATGGATGGATGGATGGATGGATGTTGTGCAATTTCATCAACAAGTCTGTAGTTTTCAGGTCTTGTAGGGGTTTTTTGGGGTTTTTTTTAAAGCAAGGTTATTTACTTCCTTAGTGTATCTACCTTGTAGCGATATGGCTGTTGGACTTTATTTCAAAGCTAGTCATTTCATGTAGTTCCCTAAAATTGCATTCTTAGAGCAAGAGAGCAGAAAGTCAGATCCAGGAAACATTACTTATGTCCTTGAAACCCGACATTTTCTTTTTTTTACGACACACTAGCTTAAATGATATCATGGCTGAAAGCTTGCACTATTATTTGCATTATTGCGTAGCCACTTGAATTGACAGCTGGATGCCGACAGTCTGCATCTACTGGTCATTATCTCAGCTACTTAGAGTAACTGAATTTGACAGCATTTCTTTTTGGAGAATTTTTAATACAATTTCCTTGCAAATAATATAGCTTGTGATGTTGAAAAAGCAGTTTTCTCACACAGGCTGCAGTCCTGAACCTTTCTGGACATCACCTGGCAGAGCTGCATGTAAGAATGCAACTGGAATAGACATTTCTTTAACCTGCCAGCTTCCTAGAGCAAACTCTGGGTAATGTGGGATTGTGCTGACATGTGAACGAACG
The DNA here is from genome assembly GCF_057382095.1 of Aulonocara sp. 'chitande type north' Nkhata Bay. Taxonomy (NCBI): domain Eukaryota; kingdom Metazoa; phylum Chordata; class Actinopteri; order Cichliformes; family Cichlidae; genus Aulonocara; species Aulonocara sp. 'chitande type north' Nkhata Bay. The sequence continues at coordinate 21,369,355 of NC_141354.1, read as the reverse complement.
GTGTAGCAAACAGATCGGTGCATTTGCCGTTAACAAGTGGTCATCTTGTGTGCTGCATTCTGCTCACACTAACCAGGTCACTCCCAAAAGAACCAAAAGCATTTCCAGCAGTGTAAATGTGTCTAAAGCAGACAATTTCTTGCTTTATGACACATCACAGGTTAAATGTGGAAAAATATCCCAACCTGACTCCCTCCAAAATGTCCAAAGTCCAAGAAGTCCGTGCTCCAGTTTTGATGGGAGGAATTCAAATATTTCTACTTTGCAATAATTATTATTAATAATTATTATTATTACATTAACTCCACTGTTTGATTAAAATATGGTCACTTCTGATTTCAGAAGAAGCAAAACTAATAAATAAACCTACCAAACAAGAACCGTCATGACATGGTGTTTTTCCTGTGTGAGGAGCTGGTCCTGGATATGAACAGAATTTATGCTAATATAGACAGACCTGTCCTGGTACTGACCTAAAAAAACAAAGAAAGAAGTACGCTATACATTACCAGTAACAATGAATAACAATGTGCCTCATGTGGCCACTGGAAAATGTTGAAACAAGGATAACCAGCAACTTCAAATAGAGAGTCGGAATGACTCTGCCAAAAGTAGTGTAGACCTCAGCAGGTTTAACCGCTGAAACTCTCCTCACCAGTTACTTTTTCTATTTACAAACTCCCAACTAACCCCGAGTGTTCATTTATCACAGTTGTGCCAAAGGCTCTGTGCGTTTGCTGCATAAGTGTCTGTGCAGCAATTCCGCTTGCCTAGAACAACTCCACATTTGTGATGTCTGCATCTGTCTGTGTTTGCATTTGCAATGATGTAAAATCTTTGTAAAACATCTTAGCAAATACTTTGCTATATCCAGCCATAATGTCCCTTTTTCCTCCTTTTGCCATGTCTCTTCAACCTCCTTTTTCTCCCTCACTACTTTCTTATCTTCTCAACCCCTTGCTCATCTCTTCTCCCCTGCAATGCCACAGCTGATCTTCTCCTACGTCTAATTCAGCTGCTTATCTGAGCATACAAGTTCCACAAAGCTCTATGATCCCTGTCACCTCGCAGCCCTCGTGGGAATCACGAGTCAGTGCTGCAGATAGATGACGGCGTAAGAGCTGCCTGGGGGAGGGGAAGGGCTGGGGAGGCGGGGGTGCGGGAGGTTCAGGGAGGTGACAGAAAGTGAGGTGGAGGGCGAGGAAGCACTGCCTGGGAATGCTGAGGTAGTCAGAGAATGGGGCGACGGAAAAAAATGAAATGCAATGAAGTGCAGAAAAGAGGGCAAAGATAATAGAAATCTGAGTCAAAAAATAAATAATGTACAAGGGAAATGAAAGAGACTTGCTTTTGGATGGGCAGAATAAATCCAGCTACCCGTGAGTCTTCAGGTTCAGAATCTTTACGGCATTTAATCTGCTCTCTTATGCTCTGTGTCACCTACCGCTGCAGATTATGTCAAACAAAGCAGAAATACCATGACGTAATTTTAAACGAAAGCAGGACAGAAACAGAGCAGGGATAACAGATCAAAAACAACTAAATGCCTCCAAAAACACAGAGAAATGAGATAAAAATGAGTGAGAGACGCAGCTCCCCAGATAAAGACAGAGGCAGGCAGAATGTCGTTGTTGGAGATTTAGTACAGATGTGTCACACAAATCCTGATCTTTAGTCAGACTCTGACAGGCTCAAGGAACATCTTGCTGCCACGCAGAGCCCCCCCCCCCACCACCACCACCACCATGGGTCCTCCTCATCTTCTCCCCTCTTTGGCTCCCCTATCCTCAAGCTTTTCTCTCTGTTGTCACTTCGTCTCCGCCTCATTTCTCCATTTGCTTCACTCCATTCCTCTCATTTTTCTTTTTTTACTCTGCCTCATCTCTCTCTCCTCTCATTTTCTCAGAGCGCCTACTTGACTCTGTTTTCTCTAAGTTTGTCCCTTCCGTTCTGCTCTTCCTTTTCCTTGTTATAACTCTTCTGCATTCCTTTGAAAGAGATGTTTCATTAAAAAGCTTCATAACTCTGTTACCCTGCCTGCCCCTGCCCTCTTTTCCCTGCTTGCTTTTTTCTCTCCCTCTGTGTCACTCTCCTGGTGGATTTTTGCTTTTCGTCTCCCTTGCCTCTCTTCACTAATGAATTTTGGGCACTTTTCAGCTACAGATGGTGCAGCAGGCAGCCACTGGCGTCAGGGCCCTAGCTTGACAAGAGGGAAAGGCAGAGAGAAAGAAAGACAGACAGAGCGGTACAGCACTAGACAGCCTGCCATCACCTCCTTTCAAAAGTTGATAGAAACCAACACATTGGAGAATGTGACCTTACTTAAACCTCACTTCATCCAGTCCGTGGAGATACTGATATATACACACTTCAGTCAGATGGTCAGTGTGACCACAAATACCCCATACTTTCTTCCTGAGGAGTTTCTCATTTCGCTCTTTTTCACCAGCACTCTCTCATCATCTTTTTTTTTCCATCAGTGGCACTCTGGTTAATTGCAAAGCCTTGTTCCTTTCTGGGAAGCCTGAAACCTCTTTTCCTGCAAGGGAGCCTTCGGGCAAGGAAAGCAAACCTTAACTTGTGTTTTACACTCTAACTTTTCAACCAGCACCACACCCTTATCTATATTTTTTCAGAATTCAGCTTACACACCTTGCTTGATCCATGCATAATTTATTTTGCCCTTGGTCTCTGAGAGCCTACAAACGCATTAAGGAATGGGTAAAGGCATCAGTAATGAAAGCATGCGTGAAGTGTTGGACAAAGACAGATTTGTAACAACTATTTGATCTACAAAATGCTTCGAAGCCTTATTACAATACCTTCATAAGCCCATTTCCTGTTTATTGCAGATTATATCCCATGCAGACACATGCTGCAGATCATATCATATACATCTAACTAGAGCCACAGAAGGGAAACAGGCTAAAACTGATAATTTTGACTGTTTTTAAAAGAAAAAAAACAAATGGCACCAAACATGCAATCTGTTTAATGTAAAACTTGGCTCGCTGCCTTGGTACTTATCAGATGGCAGCGTTGGAGATGTAAGAATGAGAGGACAAAGGGTAAGATGGAAAAAATTCAGAATGGCCAGCAACTGACATTTTGATAAACCAGATGAAATTAAAAGTGGGTAAAAATCATTCATTCAGAACACATTGAACCACTATTGCCTGGTAAAATTTGCCTGGTGCAGGTCAGACTGATGCTTCTATGCTCACTGTTGGATTAGGTCAAGGGTGGCGTCATCAATTTGAATTCAAGCTGATAGGGCTCATTAGTAAAACTCTCAAGTTTTTCACTATGACAAGCTGTAGGAAAGGAAGCAAGATAGTGGTAGCTGGTTATATATTGTGGAGTACAGGTGCATGTATTGCCTTATTCAAACCTAGTCCTGTACAATGAAATAACTGAAATACAATTCTAAATGTTTAGAATTGGGAAGAATTGGGAAAAAATGAAATGAACATTCATTTGCAAATCTGACTATTAATTTATATCATTTCAGGCATTTTTGAGCAGTTTATATCTCACAGCAGCATGTATGTGTCTGCTTCTGTACAACAGATTTTTGAGGAAAAAGGAAAAAAGTTGGGTGGTGGAATAAACCAGAAAACCCCCAGAAAAATCCAGCTAGCACAGAGCCAGCAGCCAGCAAGAAGGTTTGATCTGGGAACCTTCTTACTGTCAGGTAACGGTGCTAACCAACTACAATCCAAGCACTGAGGCAAGACATTTTTCTGTGTTGCACTACTAAATCGGATCCTGGGGTACCCTCACCTGCCACATCATACCTTAACACTTAGACCCCCACGGCAACATTATTTTGTGTTTCTACCTTTAAAAGCCGGAGAGCAGTCAAATGGTGGAAGTGGAAGCTAAATTGGCTAGTCATTCATATGTAGATTAGGCTGTTACGTAGGAATTCTGGAGGGAGGGGAGTGGGGGTGAGTGATTGAGGGGGTGGGGGAGTGGAGTGTTTCAGTTTGCCATCTTAGGCAGAAATCAACACACATGGGTGTATGTCCTTTGTTGCTGACATTTATTGATGAAAACAGTACAAAAAACCCACCATTTGTACACATATTTACAAATAATGATAAAAAGTGAGTGAGTATATTACAACATTATCAGCAATCACTCACAATCCTGGCACTGCCACGGTATCTGTCGTCTGCATTTACCACATGTGTATCTGTAGCAGTGAACACATCGCACAGTGGCCTGATTTTTCTTGCATTCTGTGGGTTTCCCAGGTTTGCTGACCAGCAGTCATTTACAGATGGAACCCTGTAAACCCCCCGCAAGATCACAATTGCAATAAATGCCATTAGTTCAGGGAGGTCCATGAACCAATGAACATGCTCCGTTTGCTGTGCATGTTGAATAGTCCATTCTTGAATGCTATGAAGCATGTCAAGAGTGATGAAACACAGGAAGCTCTGAAGGCGACTCGAGATACTTCTCCTGGCCTTAGCCGTTGGCTCTCCATCTGCAGCGTACGCTTCTATTGGGGTGAAAGGTAGTGTAAATGACTGCTGGTCAGCAAACCTGGGAAACCCACAGATAATTGGAACTACAGGGAGTGCAGAATTATTAGGCAAGTTGTATTTTTGAGGAATAATTTTATTATTGAACAACAACCATGTTCTCAATGAACCCAAAAAACTCATTAATATCAAAGCTGAATGTTTTTGGAAGTAGTTTTTAGTTAGTTTTTAGTTTGAGCTATTTTAGGGGGATATCTGTGTGTGCAGGTGACTATTACTGTGCAGAATTATTAGGCAACTTAACAAAAAACAAATATATACCCATTTCAATTATTTATTTTTACCAGTGAAACCAATATAACATATCCACATTCACAAATATACATTTCTGACATTCAAAAACAAATCAGCGACCAATATAGCCACCTTTCTTTGCAAGGACACTCAAAAGCCTGCCATCCATGGATTCTGTTAGTGTTGTGATCTGTTCACCATCAACATTGCGTGCAGCAGCAACCACAGCCTCCCAGACACTGTTCAGAGAGGTGTACTGTTTTCCCTCCTTGTAAATCTCACATTTGATGATGGACCACAGGTTCTCAATGGGGTTCAGATCAGGTGAACAAGGAGGCCATGTCATTAGTTTTTCTTCTTTTATACCTTTTCTTGCCAGCCACGCTGTGGAGTACTTGGACGCGTGTGATGGAGCATTGTCCTGCATGAAAATCATGTTTTCTTGAAGGATGCAGAGTTCTTCCTGTACCACTGCTTGAAGAAGGTGTCTTCCAGAAACTGGCAGTAGGACTGGGAGTTGAGCTTGACTCCATCCTCAACCCGAAAAGGCCCCACAAGCTCATCTTTGATGATACCAGCCCAAACCAGTACTCCACCTCCACCTTGCTGGCGTCTGAGTCAGACTGGAGCTCTCTGCCCTTTACCAATCCAGCCACGGGCCCATCCATCTGGCCCATCAAGACTCACTCTCATTTCATCAGTCCATAAAACCTTAGAAAAACCAGTCTTGAGATATTTCTTGGCTCAGTCTTGATGTTTCAGCTTGTGTGTCTTGTTCAGTGGTGGTCGTCTTTCAGCCTTTCTTACCTTGGCCATGTCTCTGAGTATTGCACACCTTGTGCTTTTGGGCACTCCAGTGATGTTGCAGCTCTGAAATATGGCCAAACTGGTGGCAAGTGGCATCTTGGCAGCTGCACGCTTGACTTTTCTCAGTTCATGGGCAGTTATTTGGCGCCTTGGTTTTTCCACACGCTTCTTGCGACCCTGTTGACTATTTTGAATGAAACGCTTGATTGTTCGATGATCACGCTTCAGAAGCTTTGCAATTTTGAGACTGCTGCATCCCTCTGCATCCCCTTCTCATTACAGAGATGCACATCACCTAATATGCTTAGTTGGTAGTAGGCTTTCGAGCCTATACAGCTTGGAGTAAGACAACATGCATGAAGAGGATGATGTGGACAAAATACTCATTTGCCTAATAATTCTGCACTCCCTGTATGGCACGAAACCGCTTCCAAGACATCATGCAACACCTACGCTTTGATGACAAGTCCACCCGCTGTGATCGAGCAAAGACTGACAAGTTCGCTGCAATTTCCAGTGTGTGGGGATCATTTGTCACCAACTGCATCACGTGCTACAACCCTGGTCTACATATCACCGTTGATGAACAGCTTTTCCCATCAGAGACTCGGTGCTGTTTCCTGCAGTATATTGCAAGTAAACCTGACAAGTTTGGGATCAAGTTTTGGGTGGCTTGCGACCTAAAATCCAAGTACATTTGCAATGTCTTCCCATATCTTGGCAAGGACCCCAATCGTCCCACTGGGGAGAGACTTTCTGAAAATGTAGTAATGAGGCTGATGGAACCATTCCTAGACAAGGGCAGAAATGTTACCACGGACAATTTTTTCACATCGCTTTCACTTGCGCAAAAACTTCTTAGACGGAAAACCACCATCCTCGGCACAGTCAACAGGATTCGCAGGGAAATTCCTCAATCCACTAGACAGACAGATCGCAATGAATTCACCACTCAGGTATGTTGCAGGTCTTTTGTGGTTCTATGTTTATGTGTTTCATTGTGTGTAAAAGGGCTATGGAAATAACAATTTATCTTATTTCTTAGGTGTTTTCAACCTCTGCTGCCACGCCATGCCAGGATTGTGAGTGATTGCTGAAAATGTTGTAATGTACTCACTCGCTTTTTATTATTATTTGTAAATATGTGTACAAATGGTTGGTTTTTTGTACTGTTTTTATCAATAAATCTCAGCAACAAAGGACCTACACCCATGTGTGTTGATTTCTCCCTAAGATGGCAAACTGAAACACTCCACTCCCCCACCCCCTCAATCACACACCCCCACTCCCCTCCCTCCTGAATTCCTTTTTAACAACCTAATATACATATGAATGACTAGCCAATTTAGCTTCCACTTCCATCATTTGACTGCTCTCCGGCTTTTAAAGGTAGAACGGTAGAAGCCTGGGAGTCCTTAATCCCTGGTTATAACTTAATTAGGTGTGGCAGAAAATCAGTGTTTAGGTCTTCCAGATCGTCTCTATCAGTGGTTTGTGACAAACCTCAGATGATAACACTATATTACAGAGAAGACTACAAAAAATTATTTAGCCACTTAAATTGTTTTGTGTTTTTCTTGACTTTTGCATTTTCCTCCAAAAACTGGAAACTTTTACTTGTTCTTCTTGCCTCAGGCCTCCAAAAACGACTCAACTGAAACAACATTAGAAGAAAAAAATGAAAAAAGAAGGCTGAAAATGCCTCAGTGTAAGATCTGCTTACAGCTTGATGCCATTTACAACACTGAAAGCAGTAATTACCAGTGAACTTTACTTCATATTGAGAGATTATAATGTGCAAAAGTTAGGAACCACTGATGTAAAACTTTAAACATTAACATTAAAAACAGAAAATGAGCAGGACAAAATGTACATTTCGTGTGAGCTTTTCATTTCCAGATAGAGCTCAGATTTGGTGACATGTAAAATGTCTACCAGTTATACTGAGCCTTTGTGTAATCACCAGGTAAGCGTGTTTTATTTCCTCTAGCCAAGTGTAACATAATTGTGTGAATAAAGATAATAATGTAAATATAGGACGGAACATTATGTACTATATGGTCAGTACATTCTGGGGTAATACAAAGTGACTTTTAAATTTTGAGATATTTAACCTGCTGAAAGGGCATCGTTCAACACTATTCTATGCTCTATACATAGCTATATATAGCACTAATGGGCATATGGGTTAATTGCGCCAAATGAAGGGCATCCAAGCTGTGGTGACCTTGATAGACCTTATGTTATATATTTTAGGGCCAAACAAACCTACAGTCTAAAGATTTGCTCTCCTCTTTTCACCTACTTTCCTCCTCTTATCCCCCGTTTTCTCCTGTCTCTCTCTCTTACCTTTGCAGATTGCATCGTCATCATCATCATTTCCCTTGACAATGCTGGTTGCTTGCAATGCAGCACTTGAAAACCGTTCTCCCAAGCAGAGGTCTGAAGTTCAAGTCTTTTTATATATTTCCCAACTTTCTAGAAAAGTGGGCAACATCACCTTGCTGCGTTTTTATACTACTACTGACATTTATAGACAAAGTACCCATGGGGGGAAGAAAAATGGGAAGAAAATCCCAGACACTGGGGTCTTCAGCAGGAAAACAGTCTCTTCAAGTCTACTGATGCAGACTTGAAGTTATATTTGTTCTCCTTGGTGTTACATGATTTTCTTTGTGGCTTCTGCACTAAAATTTCACACCTATACCGTGCTACATCCTCAGTTATTAGTAGATCATATTATGTAACATTGTATGTAACCAAATTTCCTTTATAATTTGTCACTATGTTTTCTATTTATTACTATTATTTATTTATTTATTTATTTATTACAAACCCCCCCTTGCAATGACTATTTCTTAAACTAAAACAGTAGATAGGCACAGATGTAATCTTCTATCACAGACTTAGAGATTTGTGAATTCCCAAATCTCTAAGTCTGGAAATACAATTTAGAAACAGCTTAAAACAATAAATAAGCAAAGGAAATTTATTAGTGTGACTCTAAAAACAGGAGGAAAAGATCATTTTCAAAAAGTCTGTAAAGTGCTTTACATCATTTTAAAGCAAATGGCAGTAACATTGTTTAGAAAAGATAAAAGACATGAAGAACATAATACAGGGAGACTATCAGCCACAAAATGAACCAACAGAAACTAAAATGAGCTTTTAGAGGTTTCATAAAGATGTGAACTGATTTGGCTTGTGAATCTAAGTAGCAAAAATAGCACAGTGGCAATGCTTTTTTTTTGCTTATTTGAGTGCATTAAATAATTAAAATCAATGCATTAGATCTACATGCTGTAAATGTATAATCTCTACAACATGGAGCAGTCTAGAGATAAAACCAGCGATTACTTTATTAACAACCAATGTTCTTTTTTTTATCAGTTGACAGTGATTTATTCTGTTTTAAAAAATTGATTGAACAGCACGTTTGAAGTCCTTGCTCTATTAAGCCATCAATAGTCACTCTGCCTTGACATAAAACATGCATATTTTTACATTTTTAAAAAGCCAAAAGATAATTTTTTGCACTTTTTTTTGAAAGATGGCTTAAATTATTCACTGATTATCAAATTTGCCAAAGCACAAAAAGCTATGAAACTTACTGATTTACAATATTGCCCCAAAATGAAGAGCAGAGTTTTTAACACAATAAGTACCTTAGAAAGCTTTTACAGCATGTTCCCAAACGACTTCCTAGACTATGGCCTCGGGATCTCTATCTACTGAACTAAACTGTACCGTATCCAGCGCTGAGAGCAGATGATTGTACTTCATTGCTCAGCTTGCCTTATTAACATATCACACTCCTCACATGCAGACACGTTGTAACTCCTTCAGTCTTTCTCTGAGAGGAATAAGGACACCACAGAACAAGTCTGCTCCAACTTTTTTTTCCCCATCTCATCTCTCATCATTGCTCACCCCCTCTGCCTTTTTCCCTCTGTCGTTTTCTCATTCTCCATCATTCCCTGAGGTAGGCGGCGGTGCGGGGGAAACTGACAGCCATCATTGCATCGTTTGTCGGCTCGGCTGCTAATCTGCATGGCGTTAATAATTGATTGAAGGCTGCAACCACAGATCTATGATGGACTCTCTCCCCCGCCATCTCTCTCACTCTCATTCGTTCCATCTTTTCTCCTCCGCCTCTAAATATACTCCCACTTCACTTCCCCCATGCTATCAAAATGCATTTTCAAGCATTTTTCTTCATTCTCTCTCTCGTGATGAATCAACTGAACCATCCTAATTCTTTTCTCACACTCTCAGTTTCTCTCATACATATACAAACACACTGGGTGCCCCCCTCTGCCTCACCGTGAAACCTTTACAACTCCTTCTCAGCTTCTTCTCCACCTGTTCAGCTTTTCATTTGAGTCTTTTCAAGTTGTTCAGCTGTCTCTACCTTGTGAGGTGGCTTTATGTACTCTTTCCCCAACAAACAACAACAGAACAATGCTGCACCAATGCCACCTGTCCTACCAGGCAGAATCGCAAAAAAGTACCTATATAGCACAAACACACACACACACACACACACACAAAATCACATTTTTTTTACTTGACAACGTAATCCTGCCATGCTGCTGTCTGTGATTTATGAGACCCAGTTAAAAGGATGTGGGTTCCGTCTTCCCCTCACCTCTCGGTCTCTGTTCCTCGCTCTCTTCATATCTCCAAGAGTTGTGGGTGTGCGCGTGTTTGTGTGTGCGAGCGAGCATGTGTATGTTGTGAGTAGGGGTTGTATCTATACCAAGCAAAGGGTGAATCAAGTCCCTTCAGTCCCTTGTGATTTCTAACCAAAAGCTCTTTGACCAAAACACTGCAGTGGTCATCACTCAGCTGCTCAGCATACTGTACATGTGAACACACATGCAGGCCAGCACAAGCCAATGAAAGCATGCACACCAGGGTGTTTCTGTGCATCGTATATATATATATGAAGATAACAAGTAAAAGATTGATGTCTCGTTTGAAATGTTTGTTGTTTGTTATCTGTATTTTCTCCCCTCACTCCCGACACTGCCTGAGCCTGGTTATGGCTCTCTTCGTGTTAAAAAGAATTTTTCCTGCCTGCTGTTGTAGGATTGCTGGATTATCATTCACTCTGTCTTTTTCAGGGGCTCCACCTTACTATAAAAAGATTGTTAATGTGAACTGCCATGTAGACTAAATAACACTGAACATAAGTGAATTTTACAAGTGCATGCATGATATAGTAAATAAATGATTCCACCACCTTCTTGCACTTTATTTGAACATGAAAAAAAACCCCAAAGTTACCATTTTTTTATGATTATTTTAATAGCAGAAACAAAGACTAACCAAAAGATCTAATAATATGCCCTCTACTTTATTTTAGTGACATCGTATTATATTCCTAAGCTCAAGTATTATTTGTCAAAGGCCTCACTCACACAGGCGACTGCCTGGCAACCACCAGTCGCTAGGGAAAAATGAGCATTCCCCAACAGGTTGTGAGTGGTTGCTGGTGGTCACTGTGAAATTGATTGCTAAGTTCCGGTCATGCAGGCCTAAAGATTGGTCACTGACCCCATGGTAACCACCAGTCACTAGGGAAAAATGTTTATTGCCTGACTGGTTGCCGAGGGTTTGCTTGAAGTTGTTAGCAACATATACAATGCTACACTGAAAACCTCCTTGCCATTGCCACAGTCACGCACAGATTATATGGTAAATACCAGCTTGCCTGCAAACACTAACCAACCACTCGCTTAGCAGTTGTGAGACTGTGAAGAGTGCGACCTGAAACTGAAGAGTGTTCGTCTTTAAAGTAGAAGTTGCGCCTTCTGAATCATGCTGGCTTTAGCTGTAAGGTACAATCTTTGGGCTGAAGGTGAACGATCTCTGTTCATGGACTGAGTCAGGAGGTGAAGATGGCACTGCTGGGATCAATACGGTTGCAAATGAGTATCTAATATAATCGATTAGTGTCTGAGTATTAATTTTTCTTTTTAAGCCTTAGAATAACCAAGATGCTTTTATAATGCTCCTGTTCCAACAGATTTAAAAGGTAAAGGAATAACTCCAGGCAAACACACACATACTGACTTGTGGTTCCGTGGCTTACCTCTTTCTTGAACAGAGGTGATTATTAAGGATATTTATTATTTATCTTAAATTAAATAACTAAACAATACACATAAAATGTGCACAAGTGTAACATCAACAAATGGACCTCCTTTACTTTTTACTTAGTCTTGAGGGACTGTGATATCAGGAGCCAATTATGTCACATACTTTCTTCTCTATTAGTGTATGTATGACTGTCAGCTTTTTTATCCTTTGTAGACAAAGCAACTTTAACAATCTCTATTATGAGGTGGTGGCAGCATACGTCACAAGAGTTTCCTTAGAAGTTTCCTTGATTATGGCAAAATCAGAAACGGTTATTTTTGTCATCTTATATTTGTTGAACTTTAATAACTCCTTGAAAGTAATGTTTTTCCAAATAGCTTAATTGATTTTTCTATTGTTGTTGACCAAAGGTCCTTTTATCTTGCCTCACAATAAGGAAAACCCACAACAGCCTGGAGTTCTTGCATACTTTCAGGGAAACGCAAAGCTTGCATTGAGAATCACTGTGAAACACAATGCAGCACATATGTGGAAGCCAACCTTGTAATTGAAAATAAAATTTGAATCCTTGCCTCAACCTTTCTTGTCTGTGAAGCTCCCAGAACTTGTATTTCATCATTACACGGATCCACTTGGATAGTCCTACCTAAGAGTTCCTAATGCAAACATGTGATTCATGATGCACCAAAACTAAACACATTTCAAAGGCTCTTCAGTATTTTAGAATTTATGTTAAGATTTTTCTTTTAGTACTTAAATGGACTAACTCGTGATTAATTATCTGATTGTTAAGTATGCTCCTTTCAGATCCCTAAGATCCTCTATCTCTGGTCTCTTAAATGTTACCTAGAATAGAACTAATGCTGGGCTCAAACGACAGGAGTTTTAAAATCCCATTCAGTTAAGAAATCAGGTTGCATCATGCACACAAAAGGGGAAACTTCAGAGAATTTCTTTCTCAGATCTAAATCATGTACATGCTACAAGATTTGGAGATAATAGCTCAACACACACTGCAGGATATTATTAAAATTAATGTGCGAGAGGGACCTCAACTGATTTAAAGTGAAAGCAATATTTTACAGGGAAAAAACCAAACACTACAGGCTGAATGATTCTGGAAAAGAAAATGGTTGGGAGACATAAATATCTGACAACAGTGGTATGCTAGCAAACATTAGCTTCGTGTACTAAAACATCATCATCCGCTACTCAAGGACTACTGCTGGTAAGGGTTTTCGATCGGCAACTGCATTTAAAAGCCTTCTGTCTAGCTCAACTGTCAAGCTCACTGGTATGCTAACCTGTTTTGAGATCTGTATGTTAAACTGATTCACTTCTGTGTGTTCAGGAAAACTGAACACACTGACAACAAAGAGGAGTTAAGGAGCCAAAACTCAACACCAAGCCATAGACTTCCACCTTGTCGATTAGTGAGATGCCTGTGATCGTCTATGAAGAAATTACCTGATGCCACAAAAGTGCCAGAGGACTAAATCAGCAAAGGTTTATGCCTTCACCCGTGGAGTCAAGCTTTGTCGCAAAAAGATATCCTGTTAGGGATTTTTGAAAAAGTGCCTCAGGGCGATGGTTCGTCCATGTGAGCGTCTGTGGGGGAAAACTGAGCCTTGGAGTTCTTCCTGCTAGAGTATTTCAAGGTGGCGCGCTAAACACTGTTTACGTTTTGCATTAAAAACCTTATTTACCCTGCCAGCTGTTAGTCTGCTTATCCTTGGGCACACTTATATCACCACCATGTGACTTCTCCTTGTGTAGATGATCATGACTTTTAACTGTCAAAACAAAGTTTGTTGAGAGAGGTCTACTAATGTTTTTGAAGCTATTATTATTATAACAACATATCATTTGGGGCAGCACAATGGAGTTACTTTGTTCTGTCTGTGCTTGCATAGATTTCCTTCATCTAGTCCCATTTTCTTCTCACAGGCCAAAGACAAACTGGTTAGCTTAACTTATGACTCTAAATCGGTAAAGATGTGATGCATGTGGTTGTCTGTGTAAGACCTAGAAGGAATGGCAGCTTGTCTAGTGAGTACCCTGCCTTTCACCCAATGTCAGCTGCAACTAATGTGTGACTGTAAGCAGGATAACTGGATAAGAAAATGGATGGACCAATTATCATTATTATTATTATCACATCTAGAAAGTTCAGGGCTCCTAAGCATGTCCAAAAACAGCTTATTGGTAGATAATTTGACTTTAATATTCTCTTAGTGTCATCTGGAAAACTTAATGACAAAGACTGAAGAATAATAGTTCAGAAGTGCAATATCTGATCAAACTTTTTCAAATAACAATAACATCTGTTAGTTCAAGACCTCGTTTTAGGGTAAAATTCTTTTTGTTTTTTGAAAATGTTTATGCTTCAGAGATGTGCTGAGGCTGTTTTTTAAATAAACAACTAAAGTAGAAAAACAAATAATGCCTTGGGAGCCGTCTGTACTCTCACAAGTGTAGCGCCGGAATGCACAGTGAATCTTAATAACAAATCCTAATCATTCAAGTCCATTCCAACATAAAAGTTTCTGATTATTAAAATGACCCGGTGACTGATGCCTTAAAGTTAGGGCAGTATCACTGAATACGATTGTAATTGTCTACATTTATATAAATATAAATCAGCAAGAATAATTCAAATCTCTGCTTCAACATGCACATTTTACCTGGTGAAAGAAAAAACAGGAAGTTATAAAGGGGACACTATTGTCCCCCAGGAACCCCTAGCAGGTTAATTCAGCTCTGGTTTGATGTTTTGTTAAGCTATACACATACATGTTCCCTCCTGCTGCGGTCTGTCACAACTGCACAATCAATCTCATCCTTCCATACCGATGCACTCAACGCATACACGTTTCTGCCCTCGCGCACACATCTTTAGCCTGGAGACACATAAATTCATAATAAGGTCTTAAGGCAGCCATCCACAGCAACATAAGCACATTTAGAGGAATCTAAGCAGCAGGATACACACTGTAGAAATGTGTGTTTGCGTGGGTGTGCCTGTGTGTGTGTGCCAGGAGTGCGATGTGGCTTTGGCAACAGCCAATCTGCCCAGGCTGTTAGTCACGATGCCGTGACACCCCCAGTTCCCAGGCACTGCACGGGTCATTAAGGCACAGCAGCACAGCCGGAGGATGACCACACACACATGAACAGACAAAGGCACACTGATCCATAAGCTCACAGACACTCAAATGTGACTTACTAGAAAGAAGCAGTACTGCTTCGTTGCTACCAGGGTGGTTAAAGGGGACACAGAGAGAGAGATATGGCACGCTGTCCACATAAACGCACATTACTTTCTGCTACTTTCCACAGGGGGAGCCAGTGTAGCCTGAGCCAGCCAAATGGGAATCATCGATTCAATTGCTTAATTAAATCCTGAGCCCCCAAAGGCCCAGAAGACTCAGGAGGAGGCTAATTGAGAAGATGGGATCCTCGTTGCAACCTCTGTGTGGCTGTGCATCCTGACCCTTGCCACTGCATCTCACTCGACCCAAGCGAGACAGCATGGGGACAGAGCCCACGATACGATCTCCAGCCAAAGTCGAGTTAGAGCAAGAGAGGTCAGAGCCACTATAATCAATAAAACGAGAGTGGATTCGAGTTGATTTCTGCTTTCTTCAACTAAAATTTAAACTAGACTTGGGGAAGAAACAGGATTAATAGTCATGAACAGTTAGTGGGATCTCCATGCAGACCCCCAAGAGAGTGCTTATTTACTATAGCAAGAGGAAAAAGGCATTTTCATTAACCTTCTTTTTGGACCTTAATTGCACTGATCTATAGGTGCAATAAAAGAAGCTGCGAAATAATCATTGTCCCAGGGATAGTTGAGTGGTCACCAAAGTGGGATGCTCCCCACCTAGAGGGGAAAGTTGTTTCTGTTAAGGGCATTGAAGGAGGAGGGAACATTTTAAATGGCTTTTAATTAAATTTTAATCAAGAGATAATTTTCCCTTCCCCAAACCATTTAGAAGAAAGAGACGGATAGAGCTGAGTACAAGGCGAAAGAAGGAGTGCCATGGCCATGATAGATTGGATGTTTAAACCCTGCAGAGAGCCCATCACTGGTGTCTTATTAAAATTTAATCGATCAATTGATTCTCAATGAAGCTGCCAGAACTTAGGGGAAGGAAGAAAAAAAAGATGAAGCTACTATAAAGGTGAAGTTCCTTAATTTGGCTTCATTCTACTCACCTATGCACACCCTCTAAAAGAAAGTCTCTAGGGGGAAACTTCTTGTCAGTATTGTTGCTTTTACACAGTGTTTCTCAAAATGCAGGGTGTGCCCCACTGATGGGGCATGGCACCAGCACTTAATGTTTTTTTTTTTTAATTATATATCTATACAGAACATGAAGCACACAAATGAAAACAAAGCCTAATCGAGGCTATCATTTTGATGTTTATTGCACAAAGATTCATAATGGATGCTTTATTGTTAGTGACTGACAGAAATTGTGGGGTGTAGGCTGTAACTGTTTTTGCCTTGGAAAAGGAGCACAGCAGAATAACTTTGAGAAACACTGTTGCAACATCGGGTCAAAATGACAAAGGACTTTTTTTCAATTTTTTTGCTCTTAGATTGAACACAATTAATGCTGCAGTTCTCCGAAGCTCACATATTATTGTTGACAATGCGACTGCCTCCTCTACAGCCAGCACCTTCACTTGGCCACCAAAAGAGACCCGACCTTTAAACAAAGCCCGGTACTCAATACAACTTTATTACTTTATTGACTTCACTGGCTTAGCAGTGCCAGTGCTGCACAGTAGACATTTTATCCTGAATGTCAGACTACTGATGTCATGGTTCCCGGGAAACTGGACCCATCTTCATGAAACCACAGAGCCATGTAATCATCTAACCCCTCTCTGCTCTTTATGAGATGCTTGATGAGATGGGCAGGCTGCATTCTTGCCTGAAGCCTGACCACAACATTACATTTTCCTCACTGATGTGCTGCGATATAAGAAAACCCCACCAGTAATCACATTATCATATTTATGCAGCATCTGTGTGACTTAGAGTGGAGGAGTGACTAGCTGCGAGTTGAATGCTGCATTGGATTACTTTTCATCTGAGTGTTTCATGCTGTTACGACTCGCTATTACTATTATCACCTACTTTGCTAGGCAGGATAGCGGCAGAGCAGCATATAAAGTCAAAATGTCACGGGAGTTTTAGTGGGTAGAAGAGGTTTTGAGGGGGAGTGTGGTAAGAGGCTTCAGTGCACAGGACAGAGTGTGTTGCTGACATGGTGTGTGACGAGGGTCATCGCGCTGACCCATGCTCATGAATAAGACATGGACTGAAAGGGCCACTGGGGCGCCCACTGTCCATTTGCCATTTGCACGCTTGGCCAAAGCCATGGAGGACGACTGGTGAGGGAGCGCTGTAAGGAGTCTCTAGGAATACAGCGCTGGGATACAGAGTACACAGAGAAGGGATACAGAGTACACAGAGAAGACTCCTGCGTGCAGCTGTGCAGTTTGTGAATTGAGGTTTTGAGGTCTACCACATTACCATAATTAATAAGTGGCTTGCCAAAAACATGTCAATTTAATTTGTATTTTTAAGGGAAAGCATCTGGGATTGTGATTAGTATCATTCTGTTTCTCCACGCAACTCTCCCCCCTGCGCTGTAGTTCACGGCTGTAGCACAAAGTGCTCCGAGTTCCCGATCAGTGTGTCAGGCTGGTGACAGCAGACTCAGAGATGCAATAAAAGTAGAGAAACTGCTGCAAGGCAAGATTTAGTAATGCAGTGCATTACATTGTCTGTGCTTACTTTGGATACAGATATTTGCCTTAATCATTCTCAAAGTTGGCCTTGAGCACACAATTTGATGTTCTTTAATGATTTTCAATAACAACCAACGTCTCGCAGTCACACAATTTGTGAGTTCAATATGAAGGCAGATGGCAGAGGGGGCTGCATGGATATCTTGAATGTTGAGGTAGCTTTGGAAATTTGAATAACATCCTAATTATTATAGTTAGTATGTTGCTTTACGTCAGACTGTCAAGCCAGAAATGGTTAATTACTTTCACCAGAAATACACCCAACCTTACCCCCCATGGGAGGTCAAGCTAGCATCGATCCACCACCATCCTCGGGGGTGTTGCCTTTTTTTTTCTCCTTTTTCTCTTTTTCATCTCCTTTTCCACCCGACCAAGGCAGATGGGAATCAATAGAAAATCAAGGAAACAGCTAGAAAATAAGTTGGTCGTGAAATGTTCCAGACTGAACTTTTACTTCAAAAGGAACTTCTGAAACACAAGGAGAGACAGGCACATCAGTCACAAGAACTTTGAAGCCTGGGCCTTGTGGATGTGAAGCAGCAAATTGAGGTGAAGAGTCAGAAGGAGGATGCCGGCTGCTCAGATGGAGGATAAGAGGTCAAAAACACTACAGATGAATGGGACAAATAAGTGCTCTGCTGTTAACACAACCTGACACCTGTACAGAAAGGCTAATCCTTGTTCAATGTGGTTGTTTCTATTTGCTGGAAAAGGGCTATCAAAGAGGTTTGAGGGCTCTAGACTAGCAGTTTTGACTTATAATGAATACAATAAGGCAAAAACAAGCATCTCTCTTCTTGGAAATATAACAGCAATCGTGACAATCTTGTTTTACAGCAGCAATAGACCTGCCTTCCCTCCTTAAGGCTTGCTTAAATGTAAACAGCTTTAACTGGATGACACGGCCTCTAACCTCCCAGCCCTTGGGTCTCCTTGCTCTCACTTTTAAAGTACCTTCCAACTGAAAAAATGTGCTTTTCAGGAGGTAGCAGGATAGTTCAAGTGAGCTGTTAACCACTGACCTTGTGGCTACCAGTGCCAGTTAGTAGGATGACATGTCTAATCCAACTACACTTGGCCAAACAAATTAGGTAATAAAAGGGCAAAGAACTCAGAGGGCTGCAAGCCGAAGCCACAATAGCTTTTGTCGGACATTCAATTTTTCATTGCCATCACACCCACACTGCAGTGGAGATGCTAGAGAAGCAGCTGGGGCCTCATACTAAAATATATCTAGTATAATGAAGCGCTGAAGTGTGATGGAAGACCATTTTTAGAAAATCTAAGACTCACTGTGTCTGTCTAGTCAAGCTTACAGAACAATAAGCTCATGAGCCTGCAAATCAAACAACCCACAGTTCACTAAACTGCCAAGCTTTAACCCATACATACAAAAAAATAAATAAATTTGACATCATGTGCAAACAGTTGATGGCAAAACTACAATTCAAGTCTTTGAGCTGATCTAGGAAACATTCACTGCCTTCACTCTCCTACAACACAAGATGACATGAGGCTAAATGACAGAGATACCCATTAGCAAGTGTTAGGCATTCATTATGTAACAGATGCGTATTTAATGAGATCGCACTACATGTCTGTTACACACTCAAGGAGGAGTTGTACAAAATGGGTGCTCGTGTCAAAGAGCCTTCAATTAGCGCTGAGCAGAAAAAAAAACATCTAGAAGACCGGGGTGCTTGCTCAGCAGGGCTCTGGAAAGATAGCAGCAAACAAACAGCTGAAAAAAAAAGAGAAAGAAACTAAGGTGATAATTGTGAACGTGAACAAGTTGAAGACAGGGCAAGAGCTGTCAGAGGATTCATGGAGGAGGTGAAGGTGCAAGACAATCGGAGGTCCGTGCCCTGTAGGAGGCCGAACTTTGGCACAGTGAGTAATTAAATGTGATAAAAGTAGACTAATCTAAGTGTGGATTGTAACGGAAGAAGGAAGTGGCTGAGAACAGATTAAAGCATGGAGTCACACAGGTGGGGAGTAGGGACAGGTAGCGGTGTTGGAGATGTGGTGTGGTAATTGGCTGGCAGGCAGCTAGACAGTTTGGTGTGTGTGTGTGTTTGTCAGATTGTGTGTGCAATAAGGGAGACAGGATTGATCATCAGATTTGTTCATTCCCGTGGAAAGGCTGGAGGCAGGACAGGGTACCAAGGGTCAGAAGAATTGGGCTTTTCTAAGTCCGTTCAAGGGAGAACAAAGGTAAACAAGGGAGACTTGGAGCAAGAGAGGCAGAAAAAGTGGTAGAGGGAGTGTGGAGATGAAACGCAAGGAGGGAAAGAAGCCAAGAGAACATAGAGAGAAAAAGAAACACTGACTCATGGGAGGATTATGAACCAAAAGAAGAGGAGATAAAAAATAAGAAAAACTCATTTACAGAAGCCAGTCAGAGGCATCTTCAAAGTTTTGGAGTTGATCATAGAATTTTAAGTTGGGCAGATAGATTCCAGCTAAATCACTCTGAATACTGGTTCACCAAGAGAGCACGATATCTCTATTCAGACGGCAAAGGCAGTGGAGGCAGTTTATGTACTTGCAAACACTATATGTCCTAGCCCAGCTCACCCCAATCTTTCCTGTTTAAATTATAACTCTAAATAGTTCAGCACTACTTTGACATGTTTAACAGAGAAGGCAGGAAACTTGTCAAGTTCTTTTTCTTGGGCTTTCCCCTGGAGGGGCAGATGAATTGAAGAGCAGCAATAGAACTTACTATGTGATGAAGATCGAGGTGAAAGTCCATGATTTATAAAATACTCTTCCACTTAACCCTGGGCATAAGTCTTGTCAGTGAACAGTACGATCAAGTACCCCATATGTCTGTCTTTGATGCAAGTACAATGTTTGAGTTCAACCTTCATAAATACTGTCATTTTGCAACTGCACTCTACATTTCACCTTGTAAACCAGCTGTTAAGTGTGCAAACCTTTAAATCCACTGGGATCAAGTAGAGGGGAATGCTGTGAACGAAATGTATTAAAATACGTGTGTACATGTGCCTTAATATATATATAAAAAAATCATTTTTAAAAAGTCATGAAAGCTATGGGATTCTCTTTAGGTATGTCAATCACAGTCATTTTGAAGCATATGCTGAAAAAGAGCTGAAGGAAGAAAGACACCACAATCAAAAAAAAAGAGAAAGGAAATGAAATGACAATGAGTTGAAAGAAAAGGAACAAAAAGGAAGGTGAGAGAAAAAGACACCGTGAATGTAAGCCGAAGCAACCAAGAGCAACAAAAAGATAGAAAAGTAAAGCTTAGATGTTTGTCGCAGTCACATTGGAAATCTCTCTGGAGAGGAAGTGAGGTGATGGGAGAGGTGAGGCTGGTGATGAAGAGAGATATTAATATTGCACTAAGTCAAGCAAGACTTAGCTGTGAAAATGGCCTCCAGTTTGTTCACCAGTACAACTGCCAAGCTATCTGTCATGGTCCCTGTGCCTCCCCGGCCAGCCCAGTGTGGCCACAAGTGTTTGTTGTTTTTCTCTCACTCTGTCTCTCCTACCTGTCTGCCTGGGCGGAGCTCTGATTGGGCTCCTGCCCTTGGCCCACGCACCTGCAGCTGATCTCGAGCGGATTGCAGTTCTCTGGCTCTTAAGGCTGGGGCTCTGAGCTGTTCGTCGCTGGAATATTGAGTAACTCTCGTTAGTATTGCCTGGCTTCCTTGCGATTCTACTGTTCCCGTGTTTGCCTTCGACTTACCCTCGTCTGTGTAAACAGGTTTACCTGGATCAGCCCTTTTGTGACCCCTGGACCCCGTGAGTAGGAGAGTGAGCTGAGCTGCTTGTGTGGAGACTGTTTGGACGAGGAGCAGAGCGAGTGCGAAGAAGTGTGTCTCCCCAGCCAAGTGATCCCCGGGACCCTGGTGTTTCCCCCCCCTTCACGTGTATATAGTGCACCAGTGTGATTAATAAAGTGTCGTTGAACTGTGCTACCTCAGTCTGCGCCTGAGTCCGTTCCACTCCCGTGACAGAATATTCCAGCCACCATGGACTCAGCAGATTCAGCTTCCTCCCCGTCTCCCTCCGCCCCGGTCACACTGGAAGCGATCTTACAACGCCACGAGCGAATGCTTGTTCACCTCAGCGAGAATGTCGCTGCCTTAACACTAGCAGCTGCTCAGCGCACGCCATTGCCGGAACCCTCGCCTACCAGCGAACCCGCCCAGGCGTCATCAAGCTCCGCAGTAAGTGCTGCCTCACCGGTTCCGGTCCCGGCTGTGTGTGAGTTTCATCTCCCCACACCTGAGCTGTTTTCAGGGGATGTAGGGAAGTGTGCGGGTTTCCTTATGCAGTGCGCTCTCCAGTTTCGCCAGCGGCCTCATGCCTTCTCTAATGACGGGAGTAAGATCTCATATTTTGTTCAGTTGCTACGAGATCGTGCGCTGACCTGGGCACAAGCCGTGCTGAGCGCTAGTCCCGAAATTACTTATGATGATTTTTTGTCTCTGTTCCGGAGTGTTTTTGATAAAGGCTCCACTGCTGCGGCGGCTGGGCTCCGCCTCATGAACCTGAAGCAAGGTAAGCGGAGCATGGCAGATTTTTCAGTTGACTTTTGGACACTAGCGACGCAAGCGGGGTGGGGGCAGGAAGCATTAAAGACGGCACTGCTAAACAATGTGAGTGAGGAGATTAAAGATGAACTAATGGTGCGTGAGTTACCCTCCTCTTTAGGTGCGATCATGTCCCTATGCATCCGAATAGACGATCGCCTGCGTGCACGGCGAAGCACGCAACGTCGCTTCGCTCAGCCTCGGCCACCGCGGGACGCCTCACCGGGGCCTGGAGCGGCACTCGAGCACGGCGAGGTTGAGGAGGAGGAGCAGCCCATGCAACTTGGACGTTCGCAGCTCTCACCCGCAGAACGTCAACGGCGTATGGCTGCCGGTGAGTGTCTATATTGCGGCCGTCAGGGCCATTTTGCCTCTTCATGCCGCGCACGGGCAAAAGGGCGCGCTCGCCAGTAGTTGAGAGAATACTGGTGGGCGATATAACTACTAAAAGTTCTCTCCCCCGGCTTATGTTGCCTGCAAAACTCACCATTAAGAATGTTACCCACTCTCTTCAAGCTCTAGTGGATTCAGGTGCTGAGCAGAGTTTCATTGACGCAGCTCTGGCAAAAAAGCTAAACATCACACTACACGCCCTACCCGATCCGCTTGCTGTCACAGCCCTGTCTGGGCAACGCTTGTCGGACATAACCCAAATCACGGAACCCCTGTCTCTTACTCTCTCGGGTAACCACTCAGAGCGCATCGAGCTTTTCGTGTTTCAAGCACCGCGCACCCCCCTTGTATTGGGTTATCCATGGCTGCTCCAACACAATCCGCACATCGATTGGAAGAAAGAGAGAGTAACCGGGTGGAGCATCGAATGCTACATGAACTGTCTCCAAGCTGCACCCGCTCCTACCACATCTCCAGGGCCTGACCAGCCGGTTGAGCCTCCGGAATTGACCTCGGTCCCGCGTGTTTATCATGATTTGGCTGAAGTGTTTAGTAAAGATGGGGCGCGTTCACTCCCCCCTCATAGACCGTATGACTGTGCGATTGATCTCCTGCCTGGGGCTCCGCTTCCCTCTGGTCGTTTGTACAGCATTTCTCAGCCAGAGAGGGAGTCTATGGAGAATTACATTGCTGACTCTCTCGCTGCGGGCATCATTCGGCCGTCGTCCTCCCCGGTGGGAGCGGGGTTTTTCTTTGTTGCTAAGAAAGACAAGACCCTTCGCCCCTGTATCGACTATCGCGGGCTTAACAAAATCACTGTTCGTAACAAGTATCCTCTGCCCCTTCTTTCTTCTGCTTTTGAGTTACTTCAGGGTGCCACGATCTTCAGTAAGTTGGACCTGCGCAACGCCTACCATCTGGTGAGAATCCGTGAAGGGGATGAGTGGAAAACGGCCTTCAATACTCACCTAGGCCATTTCGAGTACCTTGTGATGCCTTTCGGCCTGACCAACGCCCCAGCCGTGTTCCAGGCTCTTGTTAACGATGTTCTCAGAGACTTTATTAACCGATGTGCTTTTGTCTACTTAGATGACATTCTCATCTTCTCCAAATCTAAAGCGGAACATGAGGTCCACGTAAGGCAGATCCTGCAGCGCCTGCTGGAGAACAGGCTCTTTGTTAAAGGAGAGAAATGTGACTTCCACATGGATTCAGTGGCGTTTCTGGGCTACATCATCACCAGAGGGGACTTGAAACCTGACCCGGCAAAAGTTCAGGCAGTGTTGGACTGGCCCAGACCACCCGATCGCCGGCAGCTTCAGCGCTTTCTGGGGTTTGCTAACTTCTACAGGCGTTTCATCAGGGATTTTAGTAAAATTGCTCTGCCTCTCTCTAGGTTAACATCACCCAAGGTGCCATTCCACTGGGACCTGCTGGCTCAGGAAGCCTTCTCTCGCCTCAAGGAACGGTTCGCCACCGCCCCGATCCTTCGCCAGCCTGACCTCACCCTGCAGTTCGTTGTGGAGGTGGATGCATCGGAGTCTGGAGTAGGGGCCGTGCTCTCCCAACGGTTCGAGGGTAAGCTCCACCCCTGTGCTTTTTTCTCTCGTCGTCTTTCCCCAGCTGAGAGGAATTATGACATCGGAGACCGCGAACTTCTGGCCGTAAAGCTGGCTCTGGAGCAGTGGAGGCACTGGCTGGAGGGAGCTGCACAGCCGTTCATTGTCTGGACCGATCATAAAAATCTCGAATACATCCGCTCGGCGAAACGGCTCAACTCACGGCAGGCCAGGTGGGCTTTGTTTTTCACCCGGTTTCATTTCACCATCACGTACAGGCCAGGCTCCCGTAATGTTAAGCCAGACGCTCTTTCCCGGCAATACGCCGCAGTCGGGGAGGAGTCCGACCCTGGATCTGTTCTGCCCACTTCCTGCGTTATTGGAGCAGTTACGTGGGAGATCGAAGAGCTCATCCGGGAGGCACAAGAAACCGACCCTGATCCTGGCACGGGCCCCCCTGATCGACTCTTTGTTCCGGCGGCTGTCCGGTCCCGGGTGCTCCAGTGGGCTCACACGGCCCGTTTTTCCTGCCATCCAGGAGTTAACCGCACCACTGCATTCCTGCGCAGGTATTTCTGGTGGCCCGCCCTCATTAAAGACTCACGGGAGTACGTCACCGCCTGCACCACTTGTGCTCGAAATAAGCACTCCAATCAACATCCGTCTGGATGTCTGCAGCCACTCTCCACACCCAGCCGACCCTGGTCCCACATCTCTCTGGATTTCGTCACTGGTCTGCCACCATCTGCAGGTAACACTACAATATTGACCGTCGTTGACCGTTTCTCCGAAGCTGCCCATTTCGTTGCGCTTCCTAAGCTCCCCACAGCCTTGGACACTGCCCGACTCCTCACCACGCACGTTTTTCGGCTCCATGGCATCCCTGAGGACGTTGTCTCGGACCGGGGCCCTCAGTTCACGTCGCGGGTGTGGAGGGAGTTCTGCTCTGCCATAGGTGCCAAGGTGAGCCTCTCCTCTGGCTTCCACCCGCAAAGCAACGGCCAAACGGAGCGCATCAACCAGGAGTTGGAGGCCGCCCTCCGCTGTGTCGCCTCCCATAACCAGGCCATCTGGAGTGAACACCTGCCGTGGATAGAGTATGCTCACAACAGTCACACGTCCTCTGCTACCGGTGTGTCACCCTTTGAGGCGTCTCTGGGATACCAACCGCCTCTGTTTCCCATGGTTGAAGGTGAGCATACTGTTCCGTCTGTCCAACATCACCTCCGCAGGTGTCGCAGGGCCTGGCGGGCCACTCGGGCGGCTTTACTCCGGACGAAGGAACGGAATAAGGCACTCGCGGCTCGCCACCGGACGGCCGCCCCTGAGTATGTGGTGGGGCAGAAGGTATGGCTCTCCACTCGCTTCGTGCCCTTACGTGCCGAATCCAGGAAGCTCTCCCCCAACTTCATCGGCCCATTTGATGTCTGTGCTGTGATCAACCCTGCATCCGTCCGCTTGGCGCTGCCACGCAACATGCGTATTCATGATGTGTTCCATGTCTCTCAGGTCAAGCCGGTGGTCTCCAGCCCGTTGTGCCCTCCTTCCAGGCCCCCGCCGCCGCCCCGGCTCGTGGGTGGCCAGCTGGTTTACGCCGTCTCGCGCATCTTGGACTCCCGCCGCCGGGGTCGGGGTTTTCAGTACCTGGTTGACTGGGAGGGCTACGGGCCAGAGGAACGTTCCTGGGTGCCCCGGTCGGCTATCGTGGGTAGGGACCTGCTCCGTGACTTCCACCGCCTGCACCCGGGTAAGCCTGGTGGGTCGCCGGGGGGCTCCCGTTGAGGGGGGGGTACTGTCATGGTCCCTGTGCCTCCCCGGCCAGCCCAGTGTGGCCACAAGTGTTTGTTGTTTTTCTCTCACTCTGTCTCTCCTACCTGTCTGCCTGGGCGGAGCTCTGATTGGGCTCCTGCCCTTGGCCCACGCACCTGCAGCTGATCTCGAGCGGATTGCAGTTCTCTGGCTCTTAAGGCTGGGGCTCTGAGCTGTTCGTCGCTGGAATATTGAGTAACTCTCGTTAGTATTGCCTGGCTTCCTTGCGATTCTACTGTTCCCGTGTTTGCCTTCGACTTACCCTCGTCTGTGTAAACAGGTTTACCTGGATCAGCCCTTTTGTGACCCCTGGACCCCGTGAGTAGGAGAGTGAGCTGAGCTGCTTGTGTGGAGACTGTTTGGACGAGGAGCAGAGCGAGTGCGAAGAAGTGTGTCTCCCCAGCCAAGTGATCCCCGGGACCCTGGTGTTTCCCCCCCCTTCACGTGTATATAGTGCACCAGTGTGATTAATAAAGTGTCGTTGAACTGTGCTACCTCAGTCTGCGCCTGAGTCCGTTCCACTCCCGTGACACTATCAGCTTGTCCCCTTCAGGCAAATATTCCATAGCACAAACAGGCGCTCATATTCACGGGAAGAAAAAGAAAATTCTCAAGGCAGATAATGAAGCTACACTTGCATGGTGCTGCATTTGTAATATGTTTACCCATGCTTAGTGTTATAATTCAGGACTGAAGGATTCTCAAGCAATCACAAAGCCTTGGTCACTCCGCTGCCGAGATTATAGGTGAGGCATTGATAAATCTTCCACGAAACCAGCTCAAAAGTGAACGGAATAATTCAATAAGCCCAGAAGGAGGAGAGAAAAGTACTGGCGGGAGAATCTTAATGGGGAAGAGAAAGATGGAAAACTGACATACTGAAAGAAATGAGTAACAAGCTGTCTGTCTCCAGGCACCCTTGACCTACATGTCAGGCCTTGAGGTGGAACCACAAAGGCCCTCCATTTGCATTAAAATTTTGGCTGCAGATTCCTTGATGTCAATCTGGAGCCATTGATGAATCTAAATAAACTAAAGGACAGACCACGAAGACAGATAAAGAGATCATAAGAGATTAAATACAAAGCTTGAAAGAAATGGGTAGACTGAATAATTAGCTGCTATTGATTAAGACCATGCATTGAATTGAGCATTCAGCGGAAATCTGTCCCCACACAGCAGCCTTCCTCTTGAACCCCAAACTCTCCAACTCAGTCCTCCAACAATACCCATGCCCGCCTCTTGGAGGCCGCTCATACTTCCTGTAACTTTCCCCTCTTCAGTGCCAGAAACTGGATCTTGTTGCCATAGAAACAGCCTTGTATAGTAGGGGAGGGGGAAAAATCTCTGCCGCATTGCTCGACTTAGATGAGTGTTTTGTATGTGTGAGTGTGTGCATGTGTGCGCTTGTCTCATAGAGACCTCATGAATGAGTTTGTGATCAAGTACTTGTTGAGGAAAATTTTTTTGTGTGTCTTTATGTTCATTTTGAAAGAGAGAGAGAAGGACACAAAGACAAAAAAAAAGAAGCTGTGTACTTGTTAATTATTTTTGAATGTCTTCCAGAAAGTAAATGCAAACATAAACCGTCCATCATCCTGCTGCGTGTGGCCATGGCCATCCACTGACATGTGAAGATACTGATTAAATTTTGTGCTCATTAATCCATATCATCATTGTAAACGAGATAGGATGGTAGATTGTTGACATCGCTAACATTTGCTGCATGCATAACGGGCCCATTAAGCACCACAGCCTGCTTAAAACCTCTCCGCCAATCCCCAGATTGCTGTGGTGGAATTTAATCTGTTCAATTTACTCCTGGATTCCGAAGACCTTAACAGCCGTTACTGTTGGCAGGCCCGTTCCTCCCACTTCTCTGGCTGAACCCCTCTGGTGGGTGAGATGACATATTGTATTAGACCATCAGAGGAAGGTTATGGAGCCCTGGTCTGTGCTCCCCATTCTCATTCAGCCCCAGACTCGGCTCCCTTGCCTCTCTAGCCGCTCAGCAGCCTGGCAGCCCTCGTCCTCTATTGATCCCACAATCTCATCAAGCATGTTTCCTTGAAGATGCAATTTCCACCACATCAACACACAGGGCTGGGGCACTTTGTTCTAGCCGCACCCGCAGTGTCATTGATCTAGTCTGCCGCTTACTCACTGGCCATATCCCCTCCTCCAAGTTCTGCCATCATAGCACTGTTTCCAGCATCACCTCCGGTTGCCAGCCGCCAACCCCACGTAAAAAAAACACCACTCCCAGCCCGCCAACACTGCTGCGACTCACACCTCTCTCCACCCCACTGCACGTCCACCCGCTGTTCACTTTCCATTGCTGCCTGCACTTTTGAGTGAATGAGGTTCAGAGGAGCGGTGAACCATAGTGCACTCACAAAGCCACACAAAATGTTCGCGCAACCACACACTGTATGCAGAAAGACAGAAATACACACACGAGTGCACTGGCATGTGCCCCCCTCATCAAAGCTGTGGCAGCAAAGGCCATAAGGAACTCAATGGGGAACTTGATGGGTATCCTTGTCCCTAAAAAAGGAAAAGGAAAAAAAAAGTGTAGTGACAAACTCACGTGCACAAACAGCAGTTATGTAGTTTTACTATAAACATTTCTGTATATTTAATTTATATCAGACCCTTATTTCTCCTTATCTCTCTTTGTCCCATATGCTTTTGTTGTATGGTTACACATAAACACACACACATCGCATCCACTGGCCTTTCACAGTGTAGGTCTAAGTCTACACCTCGGGGCCTCCGAGACCTCATCCAATTCTTGCCTCAGTGCACTCCCTCTCTCATGTCTCCTCCCCTCTTGCCCCATTGTAATCCGCTTCTATTTTTCTTCATGTAATCTCCTCACAAACGCGTCTCAGATATGACTAACACATCCTCCCGTCCGTTCCCCTTTCCTTTTATTCCACTCCTTTTTCGCCTTCTTTCTTTAATTACCGAGGCAATCATATTTACCAATTCCCTCCGCTTGTTTATCCCTCCCCGCAACTGTTTGAACATTGAAATTGCTTTATTTATTTGTCTTCTCTATATTCTCTGCGAAAAGGGAAAATGTAAGATGGAATTGCGGAGGATTTAATTGAGTGGGTCAGTGGCTTTGGGATCAATTATTAAATAAGCAACAACCATCAGTGACATGCAGGCAGGCAGTGGCAGTGAGAATTAAAAAAAAAAAAAAAAACAACGCGCACACACAAAAACCCATACACGCTCGAGCTGCCCGCTCGCATCCATCCCTCCTGTTTCTGCTCTTCTTCTTACATCAGCCCCCATACTGGATGTCAAAGCTATCTGTCACAGTCCTTTTTAGAAGGCAGATAAGACACAGATTTTTGCTGCAAGTGGCCTTTGAGGCTCTGATGTCAGTGTTTATTTTCCAGTGCCCACAATTATGCCGCTTGACATTTGACGACAGTGTCACCTTGACTGAAGCCATGAAAACAGAGGAGGACAAACATGAAAGCAGGTGAGAACTCAAACACACGGCGAATATTTTTAGGAACTCGCAAGCCATTCGGGTGAACAGCATGTCTTCCTGATTTTGCCTGATGGCACAGGATGGCTCTTAACTGATGGTGCAAAACTGACACAAGACGGTGGGGGGTCTTGCTTTTCAAACACCAAATCTTAAGCTTTTGCTCCTCTGACGGAGTTTTTCCTGCTGAATATAATATGGCAGAGTCAATTATCAGCTCGCCGTGCATTCACATGAGGGATGTCTGAATGACTGTATACACTAGTGATTGCACAAACTTTCCGTGATTAGATGACTGTTTTAATAAAAAGAAGTCGGAGAGCATCAAGCTGTGTCCACTCTAGAAACTGAAAATCATCCACCTTAACGCACGCGGAACTGGACAATCTTTAAAGCCTGACACTGTTGACACATTTTGGCAATCAGTGCAGAACACCTCTGGAAGCCATCCTGATTACTCAGTGAGGGGTAATGACATTTCTGAGTGTAATTAATCACATGTGGAGCACCACTTACCTTGGTGGATGAGAATCATGCAAGGCATACATACTAAGGCCATTTCAAAAAAGACAACTACTGACTGCTTTTCCCAGCTTGTGTTTCATTTACGTCCAATTACCTGGAGGTAGGAGTGACAAACACAAGTGGGCTCTGTTTCCAAGAATATATTGACCTTGTTTCTCCTTACTTATGAAACAGAAATTAGAAAGCCTCCACTGTCTGACCAATCCCTCCAAGAGTCTCATTGCTGTGCTCCTCTTGGTTTTAATCAGTAAAAGGATGGTACTTGCTGGCCTGTCTGAGGTAATCAACATCAGGGGCCATAAAGCGATGCTAATTGAATGGTCTCCTCATTGTCATGCACATGGGGTATCTCTCCTCACTCCCTTTCTCTCCCAATCCTTCTCTTTCCACTCTGACTCTCCCACTCCCTTTTCTCTTGTATGCCTCTCATACAAGTCCCTTGGAGACCCTCTATTGCTGGCGCTGGCTTTTCCCACCGACAGCTCTAAGAAAACAGGCCTTGTTTGAAGTGGATGTATGAGATGCTGAGAGAGTTTAGCCCTTGTTAGGATCCAAATTTAAGACAAGGGGGGCTTAAGAGAGGGGAGAAACTGGAGGAAATTGCAGAAACATTCTGGGGAAATCGACGGAGCAAGTCAGGTGAACATAAATATAAGTGTGTGCTCAGTGGTACATGCCAGGGCTACAGTACGTGTTTGTTTGTGTGTGTGTGTTTTGTACCAGATGTCACTTTGATTTTAAAGATTTGACTATCGTATGATAGTTGTAAAAGTTGGTTTTGTGAGAAATTTCACTTTGTCTAAAACTAGTTTCTGTTTTAAGAGTTCTTTCCTTGCGATGGCCTCTCACTCAGAGCCACACTGTGAATGCACACAGAGAAAAACCAGGATGTGAATAGAAGGGCCCTGCTTCATATCCAGCTATGCAGACAAAGTAAATTAGGATTATGACAAGTCAGTGACTTGTTTCAAAAGCAAATATTGTGGGAGGTTGTGTTTCCTTTTCCAGACATCGCTCATGTGGTTGCATAACAGGTCCGCTTAACCCGACACTGCACACACTTAGATTGCTGTCTCTTCCACATATGGCGGCAATCCCCGCTGAGACTGTTTCCTCCAGGCTGCCGTGGTAGAAGTATGTCAGATGGGAAGGCAAGGATGTCATTTCCGGAACCAGAGGCAGTGGTGTTCTCGAGTGGAGATTCCACAAATCTGAACCATCACACACACAGCACCCACGGCAACAGAGGAGAAACCGCACAGCAGAGAGGCTGCCTGTGTGTGTCAAACTGTGGCTCAAACAGGCAAAACGTAGCATGCTGCCGACAATTGATTTTCTTTTGTGCGTGCCCATTTTCACCTGGAAATGCAACAACACTGTAATCACCCCCCTCACCATCACCACCCACGGGCCCACCCCCCAGGCAGCTGCTGTTCAGGCTGCCATCTGGAGAGAGGCTGACCACCGCTTATCAGCCCCTGGCTCATCACACAGCTGGCACAGCGGCATAGCGGGGTGGGAGGGAGGAATGGGGGGCAGAGACGAAAGAGAGGAGGAGTTAATGAAAGAGGGAAGGATAGTGAAAGAGATGTAGCTGTGGCAAGATAAAGGGGAGCCAGAGAAAGATGAAGAAGGGTGACAAAAAACACTAAAAGATGATTGGATTATTTGGCTGCCAAATCTAGAGATTGGCAAAGAGAGCACAAATGAAATGACAATAAATAATGGATAATCAGATGTGAAAGTGTGTAAAGGGGTAAAAAATAAATGAGAAAATCAGACAAAGATATCTCAGAATCCAAGGTTGGGTACTTGGAAATGGCCCAATGTGTCTGTCCTTTATGCCTCATAAATTGTCTTTCGGGGCATCATTTTAGGAGTTATTGATCTGAAAAAGACAAACACACCCCCTCAGATCTGGCTAGACGGCCGCTTGTTGCCTCCATTGATGATGTTAACATCCACTCACTCTTTCATTATAATTTTTTCACCGTGTGATCTAAGAAGAGCAATCTTTAAACACAACCTCTGCCCTTTTAGCATCCTGCCCATCACCTCCAGAAGCACGGGGAGGGTGAGATGCTCTTGGAACAGCCTCGTGGGTCTCCGTTTCCCCCCTCTACCTGTAATGAGACTTCATGTTTCTGTGAGTTACTATGTCAGTCAGCTCACCCAGTTGAGGCTGCGGATCTGTCAGGCAGCCAGAGTGAATCAGGGAGTGTGTCATGTGGGTTAAATGGTACACAGTCCACTGTATATCTCCCCATCAGCTGTCACAAGGTGCCTGACATTGACGCACATTAAATCAAAGCCCCCTGCTTTCTTTTGACACCTAAGAACCTTAGCTTTGGTTCTTAATATGAGGACCTCAGTCTGTCATGTGACGGCGCTGTTTGGAACTGTGATTTCCCCGGAGGCTGCAAAACCTGACTCGTACTTTGCCTCCATTGTATTCCTCCTCCTTATTACCTAACACATATTTACATCGAGGTGCTGCTGGAATGCTTGCATAGCACATCGAGACCCAGTTTCACTCCTGCAGGATTTCATGATTAGCTCAGTGAGTAGGACTGGCAAGAAATTATGTGTTTCATATGCACAGCCAGTCTTATTTCCATGATTTCATCGTCCAACTTGGCTCTAAATTGGTCTTCCAGTGCTGGGATCTCCTAGTGGGCCTGCAGCTGTGGGAGCATGTTGAGGCTCCGTGGGCTGGAGCATCACGCAGGAGAAGGTTAGCCAGCACCAGGTGTGGTCTGATTTCCCTCTGAGAGTCCAACTGGCTTGCTCATTTCCTTTTCACTCCTAGCCTTAATTACCAAATTCAACTGGTCATTTGGTTAATAATTCACACTGGCTGTTTCATTTAGTTTTTAAGTCTAGAAGACATGCATTAATGAGATGATAATTAAACAGTACCTGAACTTGCATGCCCCCCAGAAGACTGACACTATCTCTTCTCATGGTTACACTAGATCAGTGAGATGCCTGCCGGAGCCCCCTCCTGTTCTGGAGGCAGGGAGTAAACCCACTTGGTGAGAGACAGGCATGGTAACCTGATTAAATCAGCAGATTTATATTTTTTTCTGTGGTTGGTCCCTGTTGTCTCTTTGTTCCAGTTTGCTTCCTTTCCAGAGTGCTTCTGATGGGAAAGAGGGGAAACAAAAGGAACCGCAGCAGTAGCTTTCTTCTTCTTCCCTCTAAAGAGATTATAAGTGCTTGTGAAATGACTTCAATGAAAAACGCATAGAATTATTTTTTTCCCCTTCATATCAGCCTGCAACCATGAGCTTGAGACGGCTTCCAGGGAGACAAAATGGCTTCAGCCGCACACAGAGTTGCAGCAGACAATGGATCAGCCTTGTTTAAGCCTGTTTCCCCAGCCACTGTTACCATCTGGATGGTCTAATAGCTTGTTAGCCTGAATCCAGCGGACAGGTCCAGCAGGCGGGTGTAGTGAGCAGAGTTGGCTGGCAAAGGCTAAAGGTCAGAGCGTAGGACACGCTTTGACCGCTAAGCAGCCACAGAAATGATTTACAATGATCCCTTTAATTAGTCCGTTCAAGCGTGTTAATACTCCTGCTTTGCAGACCGGAGCTGCCTTATTACACATGCACTGGACAGGCAACACTGATTAACTGCACTCTGTGGTGGAATGTAAGCACTCAAGTACTGAACTTTAGCCCAAAGTCGAGGCACTTGTGCTACCTGATGGCTGTATGCCACAAAATTCCAAAGGCAAATGCTATATGTCTTACTCGACTTTGTTAAGTTAATTTGATAATTTTTCTAACCTTGTAAAGGTGTCTTCTTGACCGATTCTCCTCTGAAATAAATGTTGGCTATATAATATGAATAAAAAAAACCCACATGTATACAACTGCCTTTCCTTTTCATACCTTTCCTGTCAGGTGAAAACCTTGTATATCCAAATGTGGTGATGCTGAATGTTTGTGATAAACTGAAGGATTAAATGTTGCTTTATGGGCTGAGAAAATTGCCCCACTTCTTAAGCTAAATAAACTATTTAATAACCCTCTTGGATTAGCTGGAAAATGCATTGTCACAAAGATTAAAAAAGGGCTGAGCTGTCTGAGCTCATGAAAAGCTGACTCTTTAGAGATATGTGGTTCTCACAGGACAGCTATGCTACAAACATGATTTTATAGAATATGATGCACCTCTGAGAAGTCAAGGGGTTTTTATACTTTAACTACATATTGCTTGTTTTCATATTTTGGTATTAGTGCATTAATTAAAGTGGACGGACTATCATAGCACCATCTATCCTCATTTAGAGTACCTTTGCATGATTCACAGTCAAAAAACAAAATCCGTATTTAACTTATTTTGGTCTTCACACAGCCACTTAGTTTATCCAGTGTCTGAACCAAGCTGTTTAGCTGCTTTTCCCTGAAGTCCACCCTCCCTTTAAGCCAACATTTGTTTTTGTGGAGTTTCTGAAAACAAACCTAAGACTGTACAGACATGTTTTTAGCTCTTTTTATTGTTAAAAGGTGTCTATGAGGGAAATGCAAAGAAATGATGACTGAAGTCATCTTCTGTCAAGAAAAAACAAAGATAACATAGCCAGGAAAGTATTATTCTGCTGTTTTTGAATGTCTGTGTATTAAGTCCATGAACAACAACTTTTACACATGACTCATTCCTTCTCAAATCAACAGAGCCGTGTCTGAGTTGCCTAAGAAATTTGTGGTAGAAAATCTGAACATTTATAATGATCGCTGTGAAATTTTAGCATTGCATATCAACTACTTTTCAGAACATATTTTTTTGGGGAAAAATGGTCCATCAACCTACTTTCATGCCTCTTTTTTTTGCACATTGAAATCTATGGCAATGTTTGAACACTACTATCTCAAAGACTATTAAAGATAAAAGCCTGACATTTTCTCTGTCCATTATTACCATCATATAGAACGGGGATTAATAATTTGGGACAGATCCATCAATAGATGTCTGCGCATTAGGTAGTTAAGATGTGAAAAACATTCAGGCAGGCCTGTAAAGTCACATATTTGAGCACACACGAATAAAAAAAAAAAGTTACATTGCGACAAGCAAATAGTGGCCATTTCTGAATAATATATACTGATATTTCACAATATTGCTAAACTAAAACACTGAATACTATTTAGCAGTAAATTCGTAGTCATAAAAATGAAGAAAATGAAATTTTCATTTAACTTCCAGGTTGGATTGAACAAATATCACAAGCTGTACCATAAGAGCAAAAATATCAGTAGATAATTTAACCCCGATAGAACAAAATTCTGGACTGTCCAGATTGACCTTTTGTTTAATTAACCCTAACCCACTATTATTATTTTTTAAATATATATCATGAAAAATAATTGGTATGTAAATCTTGTTTGTATTAGTGTGTGCTCAAATATTTGACTTTGCGGGATGCTGGACTTTTTTTTTTCTATAGTTGAACTAGCCAATACTCATCAGTTTTTTCATGTATATGTCCTATATTACATATTCTCATTTACTTTGATAGCAAGAAAGACCAGTGAAAATTACATATTCATGTTCAAACTTTGCTGTAGACTTCAATGTGCAAAAACCCCAACATAATTAAAAAGAAATTATGTTAGCTAAATCGCAAATACAACCACTGCCTTCACAGAAGATGTGGTCAGAAGCCATTTTGACCAAATATTAAGTCACACAGTGAATAATGTTAGTGTCATTTGAGTTCTGTTTCTTCAACATTGCCCTTCAGCTACAGATGGAAGAGCCTTGTATTCTATCATTAGCCTGGATTAGCTTCACACTGGGCTGGGTAAGAAAAAGGCTGTTGGTGGAATGAAAAAAGAAAGTGTATCTAGTGTTGTCCTGAACATTCAATTTTAAGTGACGCAATCAAATTGAACTTTTCTACACCATCGAAAAAGCATTTTTGGCCAACCAAGAGTTATCGAGTAATCCGCTGCAGAGTGGTGGAAAAACTTTCTGAGTCAGCCAGAGTTGGTGGGTGGAGCTCCAATCTCAGCTCACAGCCTGAGATAATCATGATACGGTCATAATGAGGTCCGGTTATTGATATTGTGATACCCTCTTTTTGATATTATATAGATTCAAAAGCAAGCTGGAAACTGAACTTTTGG
The DNA here is from genome assembly GCF_057382095.1 of Aulonocara sp. 'chitande type north' Nkhata Bay. Taxonomy (NCBI): domain Eukaryota; kingdom Metazoa; phylum Chordata; class Actinopteri; order Cichliformes; family Cichlidae; genus Aulonocara; species Aulonocara sp. 'chitande type north' Nkhata Bay. The sequence continues at coordinate 21,333,328 of NC_141354.1, read as the reverse complement.
AGCAATGTGAAGCCTGAACCTTTGGCTCAAAGAGGTTATTTATACATCCACTGATCTCATTATTTAAAACTCTGGCCGTGTTGAGCATCACACATTGGAAACAGTAAATATACATAGATATACATAGGATATATAGAAGGAAAAGCATACGCAACTTAAAAAATTCTTTGAATAACTGATTTGCAAGATAGTGATCGTGGCTCAAGAGTTGGGCGTTCGTCTCGTAATCGGAAGGTTGCCGGTCCGAGCCCCGGCTCCGACACTCTCGGTCGTTGTGTCCTTGGGCAAGACACTTCACCCGTTGCCTACTGGTGGTGGTCAGAGGGCCCGGTGGCGCCAGTGTCCGGCAGCCTTGCCTCTGCCAGTGCGCCCGAGGGCGGCTGTGGCTACACTGTAGCTTGCCATCACCAGTGTGTGGATGGCTGTGTATAGTGTAAAGCACTTTGGGGTCCTCAGGACCAAGTAAAGTGCTATACAAATACAGACCATTTACCAGCTACAAAAACATGGTTGGTGAGCTTAATTTTGATTCTGTCCAAATTTTTTTTTATTACTATAAAGCTATGAGGTCTAAAGCTCACACATCAAGACTGGTGCATGATGCTGTCCCTGTCTTTGATGCTCCCTTTTCATTTCTGCTAATTTACCTGGTTAATGTGTATGGCGGGGCATCGTCTGCAGCGCCGCTGCAGGGGAGGTGGACGCACCTGAGCGGCACCCGCAATCACGCCTCGCCGCCTTAACGTCTGTGCTATCTATGCTGTTGTTGGTATATGTCGGGCTGCGAGCTGAAAAGCTACAGCCGGCTGTATGCGTACAGCAACCGTGTGTGAAAAGTGGTCAATAAAGAGATGCTGAAAAGCATGTTCATGGAAACAGCGTCGCGTCTGCCGTGATATGTTTACAATGGGACTTCTGCTCCTGAACCTCTGCGCACAGCGTCTGCAAATCGGGGTTGTACGAAGTCACTTTCATCTTTACGCAGGACTGGAAGCTGTCATCTGTGAGGCGTGAGCGGTGTTTGTTTTTAACATAGTTCATGGTGGAGAATAGCTGCTGACATAATGTGGATCCGAAGATCCATAACTGGCCTACCTGGGGTTGAAAGTGTCGATAAATGCATTCCGTTTCGCCCAGTACACCGGCTTCCGCGAGTGTGACGCTTATTTTGCGTGATGAAAAATTAATAAAATATAATTTTATTTTTATATTTCAATATCACAATAATCTTCCAATTTAGAACTACAAGTTAAAAAAGAACTAACATAAATAAAATACACTTCAGCTAAATCTAATTTATTTTCCCAAACCACGCGGAGCCGCACTATAAGGACTAAAGAGCCGCATGCGGCTCCGGAGCCGCAGGTTGCCGACCCCTGTGCTAATCAATGCATTAAGCCTATACCACCATACAGGTCAGCACATTTTCCCATGTGAATTGTTCTTCCAATCCAAAGTGAGTGATCCAGTTCCACCTGTGCTGAAAATCTTTATTAAGTATGGATTTGTGGGATGCACTTTTGATTTTTGAAAGTCAGTGGTATTGCTTACTCTCCATTCCCTTTGTCCCAAGATGCTCATTTTTACTCAGTGGAAGTTCTAATGAGTTCTTGGCACAGCTTGGGTGGATGCAGGAGGTGCTGATATTGGAATAGGCTTTGATGCCAGGTGGTGAATTGCTCTGTAGAAAAAAAATACCAGTAATATCCAGTAATTGTCCTCAGAAGAAACCTATCCAGCTGTATCAACAAATGTAACCTATTAATATACCGTGCATTTTAGCTGTATAATTAAAATGAGCCCCTAAAATGCTGAAAATTGACTTTTGTGGACTAAATTTTAACATTTTCCTACATTAACTTTCTACTTAGGAGGGGAATCACCACTCAACATTCACTAGACGTAAGGTTTATGAGGTGGATTTCCCATACTGGCCTAGTGAATGGTTTAAAATTTTATGATAAAAATCAAGGTCAGCTTCACATGTTCTTACAGCAGGTCTAAAAAATTTTTTTCATTGTATTGATTTGTTGCAGTAACAGCTGCAGTGTACACATGGGTTTCTGAAAGTCAAAAGTCGGGAGTTAAAAGTTATTGATACTACAATATTCATAACAATTACAGTAGATAATTACCCCTGCTGTGTAATTATTAGCTAATCTGTGACAAAACTGAATGGAAGCAGTGTTGCTATGATAAGAATCACCATAGTTATATGGATAATGGGGATTTCCTATACAGCAAAGAAATACATTAGCTTGGACATAAATCTTGACACAACAATCCTTTCTGCATACAGATGAACTCTTGTCAGAATGAGGGAATAGGGGATATCACTAATTATAGTTATTAAATGCATGCCTGTCAGTGTCAGCCTGCTAGGAGGCAAACATGATGGGCTTACTGACTTATATAAAGAAACCACTCAATTTGCTAATTATCCGAACAGCCTAGGCTACTTATATGACTTCCAGAAAACATGAGTCCTGAAGTGGTAGGCTGCAGCCCTCACTGTAACAAGAAGTCCAATGCTAGCATATCAAGTTGCACAAGTTTAAATGTCACTCAGACAGGAATATCAACTAGGGCTGTGCGATATGACCAAAATCTCATATCCCGATATAAGACATCTATCATCCGATCTCGGGCAGCTCGACTTGCGTGGAGTGTTTCTAGCTGGGCATCGTGTAGCTGGAGTCAAGTGTTTTAACTGATGCGTAAAACGATATATTTTTAGACATAAGTTGTAACGGCCGCCGTTTTCTTTGTGAGTATTTATTACACGGCGTGCTGCGGGGAAAAGCCTGTTCTAATGTTTGAGTCTAAGGTTTATTTTTTAGCACCTGGCGGCTCTTTTTTGCTTCTCATCCGTCAAAACTCTGCATACTATTTCACGTGATTCAGTTTATTTTGAAAAGTCTCAACAGGATCTTGAGCTTTATTGTGAAAGGTTTATGTGGAAAATAAACAAGCGGAAACGCGACAGTTTTACCGTCGTTGTTGCTAATGTCAACGCATAGAAACAGGCGCTTGTCCGTCCATAGTGTGGATATATTAAATATAAGAGAAAGAGAGAACTTTAGGAAATTAATATAGCCACTACAGTGACCATCAAAACCAATGACTGTAGAAAACAGTCATTGATCAAAACGATGAAAAAATATTGCCGTAAACAGTTTATTTTGCGACAAGACGAAACAAACAATAGCATAAAATGAAACGATAGAGGTTTTTATATCGTCATCCGATATATATCGTTATATCGAACAGCCCTAATATCAACTCTCACTTTCATTTGATGGAGGCTTAAAAATGCCTGGTGGCCCAATGGTTAGAGTGAGGATATTAAAAAAAGGAAGTCAATATGAGCGATAGCCGGTAAGACCAAGCCGACGCATGATTGCACACCACTAAAGACCTTCTGGAGAAAGGGTCAAATGTAGCTGAGATCCTGACAGCATTCTTAAAGTTGACAGCTTCATAATGCATAAATAAGTATAATTTAAAAAAAAAGAAAAAAACAAGGCCTGCAACTGAAAATAGCAGCTAATGAAAGAGGCCCTGGAGTTGTGCTGTGGAGAGAGTGACAAATTGATGTTAAAGTGATGGGACATTTGATGTGATAAGAGCTAAAACAGAAAGCAAGTAGGAGGAAGATGCCACTCACTTTCCGTTAGTCTCCATCTTACTGTCCTTCTCTTTCACACACACACCCACACAGACACACTCCACAAGCTCATATTGACCCTTCAGTGGCAATTAAATCCCGTGATCTGTGATCTCTTTGCCACTCCATGTCACTGGTTGAGTTTTCAAAGTCATACAGAGGCTTCGCCTGGCAAATCAAGGAAATCATATACATCCAAACTGGCTCATATGGTATGTTTTCATTTGCTTGTTTCTGGCTCAGCATTTACTCACCATGCAGTAGTCTTGCAAATTAATTTCAGTGTCACAAATTTTCACCTCCAGTGAATGGATCTGGTACAAAGGCATAAATTTAAATGCAACAGGAATGAGGAGAAAATAATGTTTTTATGTGCATGTACCTCAGTAATTAGTAGTCTATTCAGCATGAGAGCGACTGTGCAGAACATAGAGAAGAGGAGCACAAACCTCTGTGCAATGCTCTTCTGTGCCAGTGACGAAGAAAATATGCAGCAGTAGACCTTCTCACAGTTGTTGGTGTTTTCACATTGTTTCTGCTGTCTATCAAGTCCATCACACCACCGTCACCCTAAATTCAACACTCTGACATGCATGCGAATTGGCTAATTTGCTGCCTCCTCTTATTTCCCCCCAGACTCATTTGCAAGGCCTGGCGTCTGTTGAACACGAGCTGGATGCACACCAGCAGGTTCACAGTCAATTAAACAAAACACAATGCTACGGTGATGAATAGAAAGCAAATGGATTTGACAATAATTTGCACCCTTGTAACATCATTTGTGAAACTTTGCTTCTGAAGCGATCTATGATGCAGTTATCATGACAGAGAAAAGGCAGAAAAAAGAAAAAAAAGGAGAGATCCCATGGAGCTGTAGCATCAGCATTCAACTTGTATAACAGCCAGCTAGTTATGAAAAGCCTGGTTGCATGTGGGTGTTCTGCTTTTAGTCAAGTGCAAACATTTTAGCCTTAAGAGGAAGATCTGTCGAGTCCACTGCCAATGCGAATGCACCATCAACACCCACGCCATTCCCCGTAACTCATGTACACACCTCATACATATGAAGCAAGCAAACTCACGCAGCAAACGAGCTCTCCACATATATTTACTCATGCGTAAATAGGTTCATGCTCCAGCATACTTCTACATTGTATTAATGTGACCTTGCAAATTCACACATCAGGCCAATTAGTCTGTTGCGTCACAGCACAGTGAGGAGCACAGAAGGTATTATGAAGCTCATCTGAGTTGAAATTTTCACAGCTGAGGCCCACTGCATCATCAAAAGCCAAAAAAAAGCCTCCTTTACTGCATTAGACTGCTTAACTTGAGAGGCGAAAAAATTACAGGAATTAATTGGCCCATAAAAATCAAAGGCCATATGCGATTTTGACCAACTTCCCCTTTTTCCCTCTTACTTTTCAGATTGCTCCCTGGAAGTCTTGTTTGCTCCCCTTGCACTTATGCTTCCAGATCAACACCAGTGAGTCAAAACAGCAACCCTACAACTCGGTTTTAGTCATGAGGAAATGGACAAAATCACAGGAGGCAAGACTTGCGGGTAAGCCAGGTGGCGCTTGTGTTGGTGCGGCTGTATCCTCCTACATCTTCAGTGTGCTGTGAGCCACAGAATAAAGGCACTGTTCTCCTCTAGAAACCTCAGGACACAACAGTAAAACTTGCATCGGCAAGTCCTGGGGGATGAATTCACAGCGCTTTAATGAGCAGGCTCTTGTTCCCACTGATCATGCCTACTTCAGGTCACTTTGAAAAGTTGTTGCTTGCTCTGTTTCCTCAGTTTTGATGTTCATAGTGAAGTTGCCGAGAGCACAGTAAAAGTGGCCGTGATGAGATTTCTAAAGAGTGATATAAAACAGCAGCTGTGCTGTCAGTGGTCTGGAGATACATGAGAAGATGGTTTGAATGTGAAATTGGAGAAATTAAAATGAGGTCTAGTCTTTGACTTGCATGGGCTGTTATCAAAATCAGCTGTTATGGCCCGTCTAGGGGTGGCCAGTCCACAACATAAGGGTGATCCATCCTCATCAGACCCCAAGCAGCCACATCACACAATTGGTAAAGTTTAACAGTGATTTATTTACAATATATTACTTTGTTAGGTTATTTGACACAAAAGAAGGAGCTGGTTATAACTTCGGGCCAACGCCAAAACAACAAACAAAAGGAGCCCAAGGATTTACCAGACTTACCGAACCAAAAGAATCGAACCAAATGACAGAACTTGCCTCCCTAACTAAGAAAAACAGGAGAAAACTATAATCAAACAAAAGGCAGTCCACTCCTACAAACTCCTGATTAAGGCGAACAGCGTTGCAAAAGGTCTGCTGGTTGGGATGAGCCGAGGATGAATGACTGCCCGTCCATGGCGGTGTCATCATATAAGTCATCTCCAGTTAGTTAGCCAATCTGTATGATCCGTCCTCTGGATCCACCAATCATGGAGAGGCACCTGCACACTGAGATTTGCAAATGAGATAACATTACGACAGCAGTCGTAACACAGTGAACTTTGCTTGCCTTTATTTTTGACCTACTCACAGCCAAAATAATTTAGGGCATCACAAAAATCTACAAACTTTTCACAAACCATTATCATTTTCTTCTATGTCAGCCATATTCGTGAATTATGTTTATGTAATTCTAAGTCAACTTGGTGTGACATAGGAGAAGAGTACCTGCACCCACTTCTTGTGGTAAAATATCACCATTATGCTAATATTATGCTTCCTTCGATCCTTCGGGCGATCGTGGCTCAAGAGTTGGGAGTTTGCCTTGTAATTGGAAGGTTGCCGGTTCGAGCCCCGGCTTGGACAGTCTTGGTCTTTGTGTCCTTGGGCAAGACACTTCACCCGTTGCCTACTGGTGGTGGTCAGAGGGCCCGGTGGCGCCAGTGTCCGGCAGCCTCGCCTCTGTCAGTGCGCCCCAGGGTAGCTGTGGCTACAATGTAGCTTGCCATCACCAATGGGTGGATGACTGGATGTGTAAAGCGCTTTGGGGTCCTTAGGGACTAAGTAAAGCGCTACACAAATACAGGCCATTTACCATTTCCTTTATTGTGACTGAACATAATTTCACACATTTAAGTTAAATAACTGCTTTTATAATAAAACTGGTTCTCTGGTCCCTTGAAATGACCACTCTTCATTTAATCAGAAATGTTTACAGCTCTCTCCTCCGATATATGAGGTATACAGCAAGTACATGATGATGAGTCAAAATCTGTGTATTGCTGTCACGTGCCAAACCTTGTAGCTGACAATGGCGTCATGCATAGGTTACTTGCAATATGTATGACAATGAACAAAACTTCAACCATATTGCTCAGTAATGAGGATGAGAGTGATTCTGGGCTGTCATGTGTGCACTTTGCGGGTCCCCATCTGCAGCAGTAAAGGTCACCACAACATGTCGACAGACCCAGCAAAACCTCTCACCCTGTCACGGTGATGAGCACGCCGTGCCGCTGGTCCCCATTACAGATCACCTCCTCACTGATTAATTAAGCTCATTCTGCTAATTGAAAGTCACCCCTCACCCACTGTTCTACTGTGAAATTGAGAGCAGACTGAGAGATTGCAAGGATCCCACTCTGGAATGTCGAGCCACTGAACTGCCACACGTTATTAAATCAGCCAGCAACTACCACATTTTTCTCACGGTGCTTCCCCCTGTTGCTTGCCTCCTTGTCTCACATTGGTCTGGAGAGCTCCTCCTCTATTACTGCATGTTGAAGACTCCTATGAATGACAGCCAACCCACACCGGCTGCCCTGGGAGCAATCGGCGTAACAAGCCAATTAACTAATTAAGTCCTCGTTTGGAGAACTAACGAGGAACATGGACACTCATTTGTGTAAATAAACAGGGTTTTTTTGACTGGATTTGGACAGCTCAAACGCATGTGTTCTTGCACAGAGGTCAATAAATGAAAAGCAAAATAGCAGAGCGTGTACACAGGTTTCTGCCAATAGTCTCCTCCTCTTGTATGCATGAAGTGAAGAAGCGGAGACAGTGCAATATGGTGATTCATTTATTCTAATGATACTGCTGACATCAGCCAAGCGAAGGAGCGGATCAGATCTGTCTTATCACAGTAGAGAGAGGGGAAGCTCTTAGCCTCCTGACTGTCAACTCATTGGCAGCCGCTGTATCGTAATAGCATGGCTGCATACCAAACTGTAAACAGACGCGAGCTGAATTGTTACTGATTCTCCTGTCGTTCAGTATCAATCTAAATCAGGAGACATGACGCCCATTGATCCAGCAGCTTGGCTCAGGCTTTGATGAAAATGTTCTATAAATTAGAGCCGTATGATGGAAAACTGAATATATAATGTACTCCTGCCATGCTTATTGGATAGTGAATATGCAATGTGTTAAATCACAGTGGCTCTGAATTAATGCTCAAGCTCTGGACAGAGCAGCCGTCATCAAGGTATTTTGACAGTCTTTTAATAGCTCTAAATGGTGATTGATTAAAAAAAAAAAAAAAGCATTTCATCCCACCAATCAAGAAAATTTCAGTAAAAGTTATTTTCAAAGAATTTCATATCATACCTTTTTTTCTGAGAGAGAAAAAGAATGAGAGATCTTCTAGGGCACATGTGCACGCGACCGCACAGCAGTGGACTCATGACAAAGAAATTTTGCGCTTTCTCTTTGAAATCCTCGATCGGTTAATATTTGAAGAGTTCTTTTCCAAAGTGTTATCCATTTTGAATGAAAAAAAATAATTATTCAAAACTCGTCATTTAATATGTCCAAAAATCCAAGGGTACAAAGTGTTATGATCTTCAAATAACACCTTCATTTGTTTCATTTTAATCCATTAATAAATCTGTTAGATATACGTCTCTTTTTTTTTTATTACAGGAATTTCGTTTGTAGTGAATATTTTTGGAACGTCCATCTTCTCTTCGGGATAATGTGACACCTAGAGGGCAGAAGGTAAAACTGATGGGATCAGATAGATGATGCACGCCAAAACATATTCAGGTTGAAATGCTGTATTTGGTGGTGTAGAGATAATTTGTACAGCATGGACCTTTCATGTCTTCAGAAAGCTAATTTCAAAGCACACAATGAGCAGTCCGGCCTGCCCTGTAAAGCTAAGAAACAGACATCACGATCAAGGCCTTAACATGTGTGTTATTAAGTGTCTGGTGTAAATCTTCATGCCACACAGATTCAACCTTGGCAACCACTGAGACTCTGATCAAGTCTGTGGCTAATCCCCTATGACTGAGCCTCCAATATGGGCTGCAAACAGCAGGGGTGTGGAGGGGGGGGGGGGGGGGGGGGCAGGAGCGGAGCAAAATGGAAGTGTGTGTGTGTGTACATGCAAGCATATGTGTGTGTTTCATCATCTGTGTTTGTGTACTCAGAGCAATAGATGTGCAGGGGGAAGCAGAACAGAGAGGATGCAAAGAGAGGGTGAAAGATAGATGGATGAGAGGTAGAAATATGAGAGACGGTTAGGAGAATTGCAAAATTGGATCTTAGAATGAGAAAAAAATGCTTAACAGGAGAACAAACAGAAGGGAAAATCACATCTGATATAAGGATGATGTTGTTGTGACAGAAAATGGCATGGTATGATCACAGGGAAGGAAGAAGCACCAAAAAAGTGTGAGAGTGACCTGTATTGTCGATGGTTGTGATAATGGAAGGGTGGAGAAGGATAAAAAGAGCTGAAGGTTGACTTTTTTTTTGTCTCCCTTTATTTTCTGCTGGGAGTCAGCAGGTTTGGGTGTGGACTGCAGGCAAGCAGATCAATGTGAGTTTCTATAGCCAGACTACTCTCCTCCATCTCTGACAACCTCCACGATGGCGTGATAGACCAATGGGATGGAAGATGAAGGAAGCAAAGCAGAAATGCACCAAAGCAAGAGGGCAAAAGAGTGGTGGAGTGCAAGGCCATTAACATCTTTGCAACCAACATTAACAAGTGCACTCTTTTATTTATTAATATTTAAAGCCCCGGATAACATCTGTTTTCTGCTCCATGTCTTGTCCCTGATGGATTTATTTCACCTGGGCTGTACACAGCTTCATAAGTAAAACATAACTATTATGTAATCGAGAATATTGAATGCAAAATAAGCTCTGCCCTTGGACTGCCACAGCATAAGTTAACAAGCTGTATTAGGTGAGCAAAGGGAGGGTCTCCTTACAAGGTTGAATATGCACATCAGGGCTGAAGACGTTCATAAAAACACACAAATAAAGGCTAACACGCGTAAAATTTAATGTCTCTGTTCTATCCGTGCATGTCACGTTAACGTTAAGCCACAACTCTGTCATTTACTCACTATGCTCTGGCTTAGGGGAGCCACTGAGAGATTTATGTTTCTTTTTTATTTTCCCATACCACCACAGTCTGGGCCTTTCCTCTCATGCAGTGTTATATACTGTCCAGTCAAAACAAGGGGAAAAAAATGTCATGAAAACAAAAGGTTGTGTTTTGGAGCAGAACCAGGCCATTCAAGCCTGCAAATGGGTTTTAAGCCACCCATTGAGGAACCCCAGCATGAAGGAGCCCTTGCATCCACTCCACACTAGGGTGGAGAAAGAACAGTAAAGAAAAAATGTACAAGACAACAGATAAAACCCAAGATGAGGGAGCATTTAACAATGACATTGCCCTTCAGGAAGGTCCTTAACCTGGTCCATTGAGGCAGTACTAAGTCGCTAATGCGCACTGTATGAAAAATGTAAGTGGCTTAAATTGCATTAGATTAGGGTGGTCATGAGGCGAATAAGTGACAGAATAAAACAATAAGTCTCAAAGGGAGAAGCACCAGCGGAGGAAAAAAAGCATGTAGCATGTCACTTTAGTCCTTAGGCCTGCTGCTGGCTCCACACTGCCGACAGCCAGTTGGACACGCGCCACAGCCAGGTGTAGGGGATTTTATGCTTGTTACCTTGTCCCTGAGTTAAATTACAATCCTATAACCTCAAATGTGGTCTTGCGACTTTGTTTTTTTTATTTATTTTATTTACTTACTGTAACGCTATGGCAATTTGTATTACCGTAGCGCCATGTGGCCGCGACAAACCTGAAAATGGATCAAAGTGCTGCACTGCATTTCTCTTTCCACCACTTTCAGCTTTGTTTTTTTTTTCTTTTTTCCAGTACCACGTAGAAATGTGCTTGGTAAAGCTCTCTAACACAGCAAATCAAGAGTTTTCTTTGTCCCCTGCTGTGTCCCTTGATCCCAAACTACCATTCAGCACGCCTTATAGCAGAACTTTGTGTGTAGTGCAGCAACTGCTTCTCAGCACAGTCGTATTTCCCATTATGTGTGTCCTCAACCCTGCGCACCTCACATCTGACCTAGAGCAGCACCATACGGTTCTGTAATGTACACAATTAGACATTCATCGCTGCATTTCACAATTAAATAGTTTCTTAAAAAGATCAAACGTACACATTGAGAGAATACTGTATTACACAGTGGCACGGTGTGTGCACACATTTGTCACTCGCATCATTTGGAATGATCTCTAACTGAGACTAAAATGGCGAAAAAATAGCAACCCATAACTCACAAGACTAATAAAGTCAACTCTCAAAACAGAAACTAGTATGGTAGCTAATTAGAGTAAAGACCCAGAAGCATAATTTATTGCGCAGCTTATCACAATTTGCTGTTTCTTCTCTTTTTAAACCATCATAGTGCAGCAAACTTTTGTAGAGCAGCTCCCATATTCATGGAAAACTTCAGAAAATGATTAGTATGGTCAGTGGCTCATTTTAGGAAAAAAAAAACTTATTTAAATATAAATTTCAGAGGGTTTTTTCTCATTAAACAGCAAATCAAAGTGGTACAGACACTTTTTTAAAAGTTAGCTCAAGGATAATTTTCACCGAATGGTAAAACACAAGAATTAATCAAACACAAAGCTATAAGGAGTATATTTTAATACATTTTTGATAATATTGTATTAAGAGAAGAGAAATGTTTGGTAGAGGAATGGAGAATAAGGGTGCTTCAGTAAAGTAGGGCAAGTATTGGATGCTCCAGCTCACCTTGGGGCTTTGTGTACTTCAATGGAAGCTCATAAAACGGTGCAATGGAAGTCCCGGGCCAACCAAAAATTCCCTATCCACAGAAACAAAACTCTGTAGTCCTAATTCATATGTAACATGTACAAGTCATGATGTAAATGAATAATGACAGATACCACGCCGCTATTAAGCATGAGAAAAAAGACGTGGTGGAAAAAACTAGTTCAAATGCAATTGAACATTGCAATTATCATTAACATACTCCCACTGGAATGCATCTGTAGAGGTTTTTACTATCCTGTTATATCTCAATATTGACTTTTCTGATTATATTCTCTAAAGATGTCATTACACAAGGAAAATAAGTCATTCTAATGAGTCAATATAAAAAAATGGGATTGATCAAATAGATTTTCAATCAGTCTAGTTCATCTAAAAGAGTTTTAAGCCATGTGTATAGACTACAACAACACAATCAGCTAATTAGACCGAAAAATATAAAATTAGAATTGGTTATTATCATTAATCCATCTCCAAGTGGAATGGCTTTAGTTTGGTTCATTGGCCAGTTCCACTTGATGTCTGAAATGATCCTTTCCTAATGATCTCCTCATAATGTTCTGAAAGACAAAAGCAATCACAGACTGTCTCCTCTAGATGGAGAAAGTGTTTTCCAAAATGTAAACTGGTAATGCTGGGATTATTATGAAGGATGTGTAGGCTACTGAATAGGCATAAGGCTTGCTTTTAGGGAATGATACACTGCTTTGATTATGCAACACTTTATTACTACTGGGAGCAAAATCTCAAAGGGGAAATGAAGGCTCAATTACGCAAAAAAGACAGCAAGAGGATGGCGCTTGTGTTTTCCCTAGGCATTAGAAATGTCAGATGGGGGAAAAAATGGAGTAATATTGGAAACTCTAAATAGGAAAAGAAAACGAAAAAGTGACTGTCATAGGAGCCAAAAAAGGCAAAGAGGGAGAACTGTGCTAAAATTTCTTCCTGTTCTTAAACTTTTTTTATACCATAAAACTTTAATAGACAAAACAAAATCCAACTATCTTTAAATATGAGGAAGACTAAACCGTTTTTACACACATTTTGGAGCAGGTGTGATTTGTTCCAAAGTTACGTCTGATTTGGATAGGCTGAGCCCTCCTCTGCCCATGTTTACTGCAGGCCTGGCTGCCTTTTATGCTACAATTCTGGCCAGCAGTTGTCCTTTTCAGTGTTGTCTGTCTGTTCATGATCTCTGTCTCTTCTGTGATTTTCCTGTTTGCATGCTTCCCTTTTTTTTTTGGTGTTGTTTGGCCTCTGTGGCTGTCTCATAATTGCTCTTGCTTTGGGTCACTACAGCTGTGGGTAAGAAGTCAGCTCACATCAGTTTTATTTATATAAGCGTACATCACGTATCACAAGTTTGCTTCGAGGTGCTTCAGAATCGGTACAGTGTGAATGCTGAATGTCAGAATCACAATCCTTTTTAAATCTAATCTAATTATGCTGTAATCGCATATATTTTCCGATTTATATCCAGAAGTTTGAAAATTGTAATGGCTTGAGGTTCTTTTTATGATTTTGTGAATTCTGTACCTTGTCTGTGCCAATTTCTATTTGTCTTGCATCCTTTGTTTTGGTGTCATCTGTTCACCTTCCCATAGTCATGCCTCATGCCCCTGCCCCTGGCTTTCACGCACAGTAAACTCTGTGTATAGATGCACTTTTCTGTTTTCCTTAACCTCTCCTAGGTTTTCTTTGTGCTCACTGCAGTCCAGCCTTCCACTTCTTTGCAGATATCCCAGAAATCGCAGTTCCTCGAGTGGCCTCCTGATGTTGGCTCCAAAAGTGAGTAAATCTTGGAATAGATTTCCATGTCGCCCAACTTTACAGCAGATATAAATATGTTTACAGCACGGTACCAAAATGATTTAGGCTTTATTGCTAATTTACTCCTTCAGCTGTATAGGGTGTGATTTTAAAGTTATGGGCAGTGTGAATAGGATGCAGCTGTAGCCAGCAGCTGTCTGCCTGGCTTCACCCGTATCAATTCAAGTCACTGAACTGGACCGCTCAAACTGTGTTTGAGGTGTTGGTGCTTTTTGGAGCATTTTTAATCGAATTACCTGGCAAATAAAATTGTTTACTGTGTGCTTTACTGCACTAACAGGATTTCTAAGAAATTTGTGCTCCTATTTTCCCGTTTTTGGAGAGTGAATTTCTAGGAGCTTATTTTTCTTATTATGTTGTGTAGCACTAATTAGCAGGTATGATGCAAGCAGTCTTTGGATCTTTGGATAGCGTTAGCTTATGTAAAGCTTTTGTATGGCTGCCTGCGTAAAGATGACATTAAAGACAGATGCTTTGAAAAGGCTGATATATTTATCTAATGATCAAAAAGGGCTCTCTGTTATGTTGTTACCACTGATATGGAAAAATCCTCTATACATACTGGAGCCATTTTTTGGCAGCAGTGCGCTGGCAACAAAAAGGAAAGAAAGAGCCCAGTAAAGCAGTCTTATGAGACTATTCAAGGTACAGTCTATTCAAGGTACAGTGTTACTATCAGAGTCGCCCTGTGTATTACAACCTTTAAACTATGTAAAAAACATTCTCGTTCACATCAGCTCTGCCACAAGCCGAACACATCTCTCAGCACTCATCTAATTATGGGGGTCAGCCAGCACTGCAGAAGGAAGTGGAAAACTTGACAGATTTGCATTCATGTCATCAGTGGAGTTCAGATCATTTGCAAAGCCATCAACTGGATGTCCTTTCATATCTGAAGTCTCTGCTGTCCTATCACTCCTACACACTGGGGATCTTATTGATGGCTCTCTTATTTGCAGTTATTTCAGGAAATTCAATGACTTACTTGCCGGGGTCATGAGCAAAATGAACAAGACAAGCATCTTTGAAGATTATGATAATGGAAACGGAGGGCAAAATTGGAATTGTTTTAAAATTCACCCGCACGTTCCACATCTTATTATCCTTCCACTTGGCAGTCACCCATTTTCAAAGGCGTGATAAAAATACACATTAGGTACATTCACTGCAACTGCTACGCAGAAGAGATTTTTATGGTCTGTACTGTCTGGCATTTCAAGATGAGAAAAATAAACACTCTTCACAGGAAAAACTTAAAGACGGGAATCAGAGATCTACAGGGAAGACGAATGTTAGTCCATCCACAAAATAGTCATTAGGGTTTACTCAGCACGGCAAATGACATGACACGTCCTAGATCATATAATTTACTCTGTTTTTTTGACACTCAATGCTACAAATGGATATATTGAGAAGAAAATTGAAACCTTCCGTTCTTGGTGCAAGATTGACTATTCAGTGCTTGATACAGCACTGAACTAAGGACCAGATGGTACTGACTAAACCATACTTTAAGAGGGAGGATGTTGTTTCAAAAGGCAAACTCATGCAAATCAGGTCTTCAGTGAAGCTGTTGACTCATGCAATTTCACAGTGTTTACCAATAACAAATTGGAATGGAACATTAATAGTGCTTTCTGAGCAAAACGCCGGATAAGGCTAAATGTTCAGAGAAATGTGTTATTACAGCAGACCTCAGAGCTGAAATGCTACATTAGCAAATTATGAAAGGTTTAGAAGATGCTGTGCATATAATGACTGGTGAAGAAAGGGGGCATTGACCTCAGAAAATACACGCATTAAGAAACTGTTGGTCAAGCCATTTGATCTCTGGGAGCAAAACAAGTAGTGACTTAAACATATGCAATTACATCAGCAAGGGTACATCTAAAGGCCACATGTCTAATAGTGTGACAAACTGTTTGCCTCGCCACAAAAATTATTCACCTCATTCTGAACCTGCTGCTTCTTCGGCTTCTTCTTCAAGTCCCTAATTAGAATTGCAACAAATACATAGTGTGCATCCTTGCAACATAGCTGCTTTTAGTAATAAAAACAGTGGGAATTATTTAAATAGAAAGGCAAGAGAGTCTTTGATCGGTTCTTTCAGCAAATTCCAGTTTATAAAATATTGCTTTTCCATACCCCCACCCCTGCTTCCATCCTGTTTGCTGTGGCGGACATCTGGAGTGCAGGACTAGCTAAAGGAGTTTGGAAGGACACAACAGACTGCAGGGAAGAGTGGTAGGTGTATCGTATCTGGGGGCGTGAGGCAACCAGGTGCTGTGAAGTGTGATGCACTGCCCTCCCAGCTGATGATCAAAGACGGGCATAACTGCTACTGATGACCATGGCTGCTGGCCAGATGAATGCAGACTACGATGTCAGCTCTATCAATACAATGCCAGCTAGAAAAATACTATTGGCACTGCAGCAACAACAGCACAAGCACACGGAAAACTGAACACAAAAACTGAATAATGTCTCATTAGTTGTCCATGAAATCCTTTGTCTGCTTTTACTAATCTTGAATTACCTAATTTAGTCCATAATGACCAAGCTTAGGTTGCACATTTTAAAGAGGGTTTCATGACTTGGAATTACTCAGGAAATGGAATTAGAGACAGTATTTGTCCCTGCAGCCAGATATCCAAGCTAATGTTAATGATGTCTTGTGGGATCATCAACTAGAAGGACTCTTGATCTAGATCCAAAGGGATCCACTATGACTTCTAGCACCCCTGGAGCTCTCTGATAACAACTAATAATTCTTTTTTTTTTACAGAATTAGACTCTTCATCAAAAAAAAAATCTTCATAAGACGATTATCTATAGTGTCATGCTATGTGAGCACAGGTCTTCGTGTGTATGCAGATGCAGAACTTTTCCCCCATTGGCAACTACTGAGAAAGCTTTGTAAGAGGGAACTTACAGAAGAAGAAAAAAAGACTGAATGGGGAGAGCTGTCGTGCTTGTCCCACTGCTCTGCTTTGAGAAAGTGGCCCTGTGGCTCACATAAGAAAAGACTATTCACTGAATTGATGGCCTGGGTTAGATCTGTCGTCAGAAAAGACTGTACATAAAGGAACATTATATCACTTCAGCCCATAATCAGAGCTGTGGTGAAAAAAATAACATACTTAATTCAAACACAGTTAACTGTCAATAGTCATTTTCAGTGTTTTTAATTAAAATACACAAACCGATTTGTGAACTAAACTAAACTATTAGGACTGGTTACTTTTATTCCTGTAACTAATCAGCTTTTAATGTAAATACCCTCTAACCTCAGCAATAAATAAATAGCAGTTGTTACATAGAGCTGCGCCCTTTGCCAACACATTTGTTAAGTATTTTATGGTGTTTCAATGCTGTGTCTAGAACTTGATTAGATTTAGATTAGGTCTTAAAAAAAATCATTAGGTTAGACCATAAAAGTTTTTCTACCTTCTCATTATTTCCCGCCTGCTTTTCTACCTGTCAGTGAGGCCAGAGACTGATTTTTAATCAGTTTTCTCTTTTCTGACTTAACCTGTCCTTCAAATCTTGAATCGGTTTTCTTTTCTTTTTATTTATTTATTTTTGGTCTCAATTTTTCTTCGTTTTCACCTCTCTTTAATTCTCTCCTAAACATTGTGATCAAATTTGAGGAAATTTAAAGGTAATATAACATTAATTGTGGACGAACAACTGAATGTAAGGAAATCATCTGCAGAATTACTTTGAGCCAAGCTTAATCCAGCAACAAAACTGATGAATTGATCCATCAAACGAACAAATCCTCAGATCTTTATTTGACAGTAACTGTTTTCCATTAAAATGTCATGTCTTTCTAATTAGCTCCTTCCCAATAAGCAAGCTCCTGGAGTATTTAAAGCCTTGTTATAAATTGTAGAAACAGGTAAACAATATTTATGTTTTTTTGGCCTCCGCTGCACTATGAGAAGTCCAGGAATGTCTTGTATGATTAAGCGCACATCCTTATTTTCAAAAGAGTATGCTCCATAAAAATGTACATTTAAAATACAGGTAATTATTTGCAAATAATGTATGACCAAGACTTAAAGGACAACTATCCAAAAATCCTGGAGATCACATTTCAGTTGTTTTATGTATTTATTTACTCTGATTGATTTGATGCCAGCGGCACATTTCATGACATGGGCAGATTTGGCACTGTGCTGCACCACCTTTTCTTTTGACAACAGACCTTGATGAAGAAAGGAGTTTCACTATTCTAGTCCTGAAAGTGAAACGGTTTCCCTTTTTGGCTTAATATAGAATTTCATTGCCCCTGTAGTTGTCATAATTTTCAGTTTGAAATAAGTTTCCCCAGTGTGTGAAAGCAAGTGGATTCTTTACTAGGGTGCAGAATATAGTTTGAAACGGTGTCGCTGAAAAAAGACGTTGGCACCGTGTGTTGCTTCAATCTCTGATATATCATTCAGTATTAATGCACTCTGAGTCTTAAAGTGATATTCTATATATTTGATCACTAATGGTATCATATGTTTTGTGTTGAAGTTTTACCACAAGATTTTGTTTAAATTATTGCCCACAATACTTTTTATTGAATGGGAAATCTAGCCCCTGATCAGGATCCAGTAACCATCACCTTCCTTACCCAGTACCTGATTCACACCTACTGGGTAAAGAAGCTAACTGCACTCCATGACCGTCTGGCAGCACAAATGAACCATCTACTAATGGATGAAACACACCCATAATGGCCACAACAAAGGCCGCACAATTCTGATTCCCAAGGACCTCAGAAGGCCCAGGTCCGTCCAACTACTGACCAAAAACCTACATCAGCACAGCATGGAAGGTCCTGTCAGAGATCTTAGATGCTAAAATGAATAGGCACATGGCCCAATACAAGGGCATTGAAAGGATTTGGCAGAAATACCAGAGATAAAAAAAAAAGCCCCACAGCTATTAGTAAACAGAGATAAACAAACTTGAGATTCCAAGACCAAACTTACCAACCTGTACACTGACTGGATTGACTACAAGTTGACTACAAACCACAAACATCCTGGAATGCTTAGAACTATACAAGATCAACAGGACCCTAAGAGCCTTCATCATGAATTGAGGTAGGAATGTACAAGACAACATTAGAGGCCAATTTCTAGCCAATTGCACAAGTCGCCATGAAGCGTGGGACTTACCAAGCAGATGCTCTGAACCCCTAAGCCAGATCATTAAGACTGGCTACAGATACCGAGTACGGAAAGGAAGAATCAGGAGCTACTTCCTCTACACGGATGACATCAAGCATGCCTGGAGTGGACAAAACATCAGTTCGGACAAAGCTGGACTGAAAGACAGCCTGGAGGCAACAATCATGGCAGCACAGGAACAAGCCCTGAGCACAAGATTGATAGTGGCTGGGATCTAACACACCAGGCAAAACCCCGGGTGTACGCTGTGTAAAGATGCCCCTGAGACAACCCAGCATATACTGTAACAGCAGGGTGCAAGATGCTAGCAGGCAGGAAATACATGGAACGCCAAGTGGTTGGCATAGTATACAGGAATATCTGTGCCAAGTATGGCCTGGACGTCCCAAGGTCAAAATAGGACATCCCTCCTAGGATAGTTGAGAATGACCAAGTTAAGATCCTGTGATACAGACAAACTAATGATGGTTAACCAACTGGACATAGTAGTGGCAGACAAGCAGAAGAAGGCTGTAATGATAGATGCAGCTATACCGAATAACAGCAACATCAGAAAGAAGGAAAAAGCCTGAGAAATACCAAAGGCCAGGGGAGGGTTGGTAGAAGATGTGGAGGGTGAAGGTAACCGTCCTTCCAGTGGAAACTGGAACATTTGGGGCAGTGACCTCCAAACTGGGTGAGTGGCACAAGCAGATCCCAGGACTGGCATCCCTGTCAAGATCCTTGTTCCTGTACTAGAAACAGCTACGTTATTGCACAGGTCCCAAAAGCTACCAGGCCTCTGGTAGCTTGAGGGGATCTTTTTTTAAATAAATAAAATAAGTAAAGAAGATTTCCTTTAAAGTTTTTTTACATAGATGAGAAAGCAAAAAGCAAACAAATAAAACAAACAAAACAAAAGAGAGACAGCATATAAAACAAAAAATAAAAATATTATAAGACATGGAAAGCAGGATGCAACACAGATTGAATTCTTGACTCAAACATCAAAAGAAGGTTCTTATCCCAAAACTATAGAAATGCATATGCATTGTAAGCTCTCAACATACTGGAAGCAAATACAGAGATGTCAGAGCTGTTACACATTCACTGAATTTAAAAGGTACTATGCACTCTTTACCATGGCCATTAAACTCCATTAGTCCATTAGCAACAATCCACACATGCTGAAACTTTCATTTGACATATAGACATTCTGACGTTTACGCTTTAGGGCACCATGTCTTATAGACATGCCTGGGTGCACTTTATTGTCATGGATGACAATTCCTTATAAAGAGATGAGAGATCAGTGCATGCAGGGTACTATCTCTCCTGCCTGGAGCCGCACTAAAAGCCTCTATGTCTCATCTAAAGATGAAGCTGACATCCCCGGGGACTCACCTTACAGCAGTATGGGGGAACCCCCCCAACACTGCATCATAGCTGTGGAAAGCCCCACCACAGGGTCTACTCTTCCGGAAAATTAACATAACTCCTAGTAGTTACTCTGTCCTTTTCCCCTTTTTTCACATGTGATTCGAAAAGACTTAATTAACTCCCTTTAACAAAGGGCTGTACCACCACTGTCGTTCCACAGACTTCTTGCGGGTGAGTGTGTGGCATGATAGTACGAGCTGAATGTCACGCTCTCCTTGGGCCGATCAATCCAGACGATCAGATATCAGACACCTGAGGGATGGCACTAACCACAGATCACTCACGCACAGACTCACACGGGGATGCACGCAAACAGAATGAAAACACATTGCTGGGTATGTTGCACGCACACACACACAGTCCCAGAGAACAAGTAAACCCGGGCTGAGGCCAAGGACGAGAGCTTGTTCGGAGAAAGACGTGCCGAGCCGAGAGCGGTTCCCCCTAAACATTTTGTCTTTCTCCTCTTTCAGTGATATTATTATCTGCATGTCAGCTTGATGAGATGACTCCCACATTGATAAGACTCTGTTCAGTGCAACTGCTGCACTTGTCACATGCTCACTCACTGAAAATTGCATACCTTGCTCAAGGTCACAGACACTGGTTTTCCCCCAAGGGGAGAAGGAGCCAGACGTAGCGCTCCCACCGTTCGCACGTCTATGTCTTTGCTCAGTTTCTAATTGCCTCTGTAAGAGGTTGTGGCCTGTGGGGAGAAAGTGGTACAGACAACAACCATTTTGTATTTGCCTGTATTAGTCATTCAAAAAACAATCAGCAATGGTAAACATGCGTTTTGCCCTCCCTGGGAGTGTTGGCGGCAATCATTCTGTCGACAGATCATCTGCCTCTAACCTAGAAGGGTAACAAATCCTCCCTTATAAATTTCTGAAAGGGCGTTGTTTACAGAGTTAGGATGAACTATATGCAATGCACTCAATGCTCACTAGTCTCAACAATGTTGTTCACGAAGAAGATTGAATGCCTCATTCATCTAAATAACACTATTGTCATTCTGCCATCCATTGCTCCCATCCATCAGTACCTGGTTTCACAGCAGTCAGTCATTCTCTTTTTTTTCTGTCTTCCCAGCTTAGTCAATATGTTCAGCAATAATACATGAGCCGGGTTTATGTCTCTGTGTCTGTATGTCACCTTCTCCCAGTCTCTTTTTTCTCATCGTCACTGTAAAATGTGCAGCTGCTCTGACCATCTACCTTCACCAATCATTTTTCACCTTTCACTTTCATTTGCACGACTTCCCACCACGGCTAACGATACTCTTCAGCGTTGCTGTCATCAGCAAAGTGTTTTCTCTCGACACTGCCATGACTTCTTGTCTCCATTACAACAAATACACATATTTTCCCCCATCTATCTTACCCCACTTTATGCCTTCACTCTTTCTCCCTTCTTACTTGCACTCAGTTCTGTTTCCAATAAAATGTAGAGAAGCTGACAGGATCCCAGATATTCTCTGTGGCACATTCAGAGTTCCTCTTAATAGTAAAGGAAAGCTATGGTCTGTCTCCAAGTGAGCTACAGCACAAATCCACAAACTTCAGGAATCACATCAACTCACATTGCTCTAATATGTCATTTGTAAAAAACAAAACAAAAAAAGAGTATGAGTAATAGTCCTTGCAGATGTACTTTCCTTAGGAGACTCACTGTCATTAAATGGTGTAGCCAGCTGCAACAATTCTGAGAATTCAACCTTGAGTCACCATGGAAGACACGTTTCTTGGACATTGTTGAACGAACACTCAGGCTAGCTCGTAAATTGGATATTAGGGCTAATTTGCTCTGGGTTTTCCAGATAATTTAGTGGTTGGGGAAATGCTGATGAGTAACAAGCGTTGTAGTAATGCAAGGTGCTGAATCAATCAAAATCTGAGAACGTTCAGGTACTCACTGCACTGCCAACATATAGACCAGACACGTTCCTGTAAACTGGAGTAATCCAATAAGACTGCATCATGGGGATACCATTATGTTCTCATTTGTACAGCTGCAAAGCATTCCCATCAAGGAAATGTGCAGAAATCAATGTCTCAAAACCCCTGTGTCTCTTAGCCCTTTCCTTTTAAAAAGTTTAAATTTAATTTATGGAGAAAATCCAATAAAAGTTTTGTTTTTAGTGTCACTGCTTGGAAAAAAATGCTTCTGCTTGTATTAAGTACAACAGAAGAGTGAATAAGCAGGTCATATCATTCAATCTGAACTTGGGATTTTGTTACGCAGTTAAATTGGAAAGAGAATGAAAAGGCAGAAGATACTGTTGCAGCGCCTGGGAGATGCATAATTTTTTGCCGTCCCTCGTTCGCTTTCTGAAGGGAAATGGGCTTAGGAATTCAATCATCTTTGGAGAGCCAAAACTGTATGTGATCCAGCTCCGCCTTACTGTTTGTGTCCTGCGTGCAAGAATGAAAAGAAAACAAACAAACAAACAAACAAAAAAGATCAAACAGAGAGGGAGAAAAAAGGGAGACACTGAACCAAACACCAGCAGAGCGTAAAACGTAATGCGGCGCTTTTTCAAAGAAGCCAAGGATGTCCTGGCAGTTCGGACATGAATTACTCTTTCAGGAAATGGAAACAAAATTAAACCTACAAAACTTCTTTACTAGAGCATGTCTTTTCACCATCTGGCTCAATCTCTGTTACACCTTTATGCTGCTGCCTGAACACAAACGAATGCTGTGGTATTGATCCAGTCGTATACCCCCTTTTATTATCTCTTCTTCCATCCAAAGGCAGCCTTTCGCTTTGATAGCACCACTGTCGTAGAAAAGCATAAATTCTCAAGCCCATTTGCTGTGAGGGGGCGGATAAATGGATGTGAAATCAAGCCATGAAAAGCCAACATGGCATGGAGGGGAATTTTATCCTGAGCTCATTAGGAAAAGCATGTTTCCTTCTTCGCTCGTAATGGTGCACAATATGCCGATAGATTTTTTTTTTCCTCACGGGTTCCCACATTTTTCATGTATTCTTTTTTAATTTGAGAATGTTTGTTTGGGTTTTTGTTCTAAGGATATTTTTTGGCATAGTAACCGTGGGAGAAATCAAACCTGGCGTCAGCTTGTCAGACTAACAGTGGGCCATAGAGGAAGTGAGGAAGAGGGTCCTGTGTGTCAGGGAGACCAGAGTAAATAGGGCTGTGTGGAGTCACAGAGCTGCCCTGATCAAAGGGGTCTCTCTCAGTTTGCTGTCAGTTTTTAACGTCTTCTCTGTTGCTTCTCTGGCTCTGGCTTCCTGACTCACTAACTAGTAGAGGGATTGGACTAATATGGGTAGAGGCTAGCCTCAAAAGAAAAATCTGAAGACACTGCCTGGAACACACTGATTTTATCAGCGTGTGTGAGTCTGGAGGTGCAGAAGGTTGGAATTCACAACACCTGATACCTTGTGTTGCCTTTAAGATTCGCTGTCATCTTTTAAGGTTTTGAGAAAAAGCTGCAGAGATAAAAGGTGATGCACCAGGGAAATAGCACCTGTTGCTTTCTTTGAATGTCCCCCCACACTTGCTCATCCACCTTTATCTCTTACATGTTCTGTTTTTTCTCCGCATGTGGAAAAAACAGCCTGAGGTCCATATAACACCAGGCATGTTAATAGTTTACTCAAAGGAAGCATTAGTTTTCTTCCATAATAAATGTGAGCCATAAACATATTATACTACTGTAGATTGATTAGCAAGATGTTATGGAAAATTATATGTTATTTTGTATTGGTATGCTTCTTCAGAAGGTGTTTTATATCCTTTGAGATTCATGTACAGGCAAAAAAACAAACAAAAATGCCCATGTTTTATCACCTCCTCCTGCAGGCCGTCCCCAATTAGGGGACTTATACTCCATCCCCATTACAGCTTGGGCTCAGTGTGCATATCTTGCCCTCTTTCCCACATGGCAGGATCATAGTGAGGTGGTGCGTGACTGCTCATGATTGAGCCCCCTTTAGCTAACAGGTGCTATCATCTCTGCAAACCTTTGCCAGCACCTCACACTCATAGCCCTCCACAAAAGGTGTAAAAGATGAACAAATGTATAAATTATCTGATGACAAAGAGAGGCACAGCATGAAATCCCAGACTGAATGAACACTGAAAATGGGCTTTTGGACTTCAGGATAAGAGCTAAAAAAAAAGGTGTTCAATTTCTGCAACAGAGGTGGTTTCCTGGATTTGTGTAGGCAAACCCCCAGTTCCAGAGTTCCAGCTCTGCCGGCCAGTATTAAATCAATCTAAAGATGTTAAACCCACAGTACACTGTGATGAAAGAAGTAGCCCAGGTTTTAAAACTCTACAAACATCTATACATGCTTATAGTTAGTGTGTGCACGTGTGCCTGCATTTGTATGTGTGTATGTACAGTATGTGGTGGGGGAGGGTCTCCATAAACTTTTAAAAAATGGCTTGCTATAGCCTGCCACTGTTACCAGGACAAGGTTTAAGGACCCCTTCTCTTCATGTCTTCTCCCTTATCGCTCTTTCCACTTCTCTGGAACATCCTCCACTTCCCACACTCCAAATCACAGTCTTTGCACCTGTAACCCCTGGGTGAAAGATGATTACACCTTCCAACGCAGAAATTGAACTTAGAGGTTGGCCCTGGCCTCACTGGCACACCTCCACCTCCATCCATCTTGACTATTATGGGGATTTGCTGAAAGCACTATTACATATTAAAGTATATGGGTATAGTTAAAAAGGAAAGTAACGAGCATGAAGATTTATTGGATGAAGTACATATAAATTCAGCACATGAAAGTGAAATAACACAAAACTCTGGTTTTTCTTTAGTGAGTACAGACAAGACACTCTGCTCCCCAGTTCCCCACCATCCAAAGCAGCTTGGAGCAGGACAGCAGACCAAAAGCTGAAATTTCTCATTCTCTAAGCCCAGAGGCTAAATGACAGGTAGTCAATGGCCTGCTTCTCTGCATGCAATTCCTCCCACAGAGCCAGCAACAAACTAATTTTCACCACTAGAAAGAACCACAAAGACTTCCCGG
Organism: Aulonocara sp. 'chitande type north' Nkhata Bay; assembly: GCF_057382095.1. Taxonomy (NCBI): domain Eukaryota; kingdom Metazoa; phylum Chordata; class Actinopteri; order Cichliformes; family Cichlidae; genus Aulonocara; species Aulonocara sp. 'chitande type north' Nkhata Bay. The sequence continues at coordinate 21,308,113 of NC_141354.1, read as the reverse complement.
CCTCCCCATAGTTCTGTTGGAGAACTGAGGGAGCGGAGATGCAAAAAAAGAAAGAAGGGGAGATTGAGGTTGAGGCCACAGGGAAAAAAAAGAAATCGGGGAAAGATGTGATGGATTGAAACGAAGGGGAGGACTGGTTTGAAGTGAGACAAGATAGCGTAGAGGTGGGGAGAGGGAAGGGAAGAGAGAAGGAGGGAGGGAGTGGGACACAGAAAAAGCGACATACTTTCCGGGCTTATTTACACATAGCTGCCAGTATGACAGGTAATTTGGGCAAATTCTCCACAGAGTCTGCAGCAGACGGCGAGGGGATAAAGACGAAAGCAAAAGAGAGAAAAAAGGGAAAGGGAGGAGAGAGGGAGGGGAATGAGGGAACAAGCACTGAAGGGGACGTGTGCAGACTACCTGACACGGCCTGAGTTGGGTCTGAGAGCAAGACAGCAAATGGGTTTCCAGATTCCAATCAGAGAAAAGGAGTGGGATGTGAGGCAGGGGGTACAGAGATGGAAGGATGAGGGTGTGCTGAAAAGACTAGGAGGAGGGTGAAACAGGAGCGGAAGTCATCCCGTTGACAGGGTCTGATCATTTTATTTATCTGCAGCAAGGAAGAGATATCAAAAGCACTTTTTAATTCAATTTCTCTTTTCCTGTTGGGGCTGAAAGATGAAGCAGTAGGAATGGATGAGGCAACAGGAAAGAACGAAAAAAAAAACCCTCCAGATCTCCTGATTTATTCAAGCCTTGATTTATTCACTTGTTTGTCGAACTTGTGCGTCGTACGCGTGTACACGTGTGCCTGTGTGAAGCCAGGTGTGTGTGCATGATTCAGTGTGCATGCGAGCGTTCCTTTTACTGCGCCTCACGATGGGATGAAGCGGGCCTGTTAGATTGTATTTATAGAAAGCTCTTGTTCATTGCATGGCTGTCTGTCAATGCTCAGAGCCAATTTGAAAACACCTGCTAATGGAGCAAATGCTCTTCTTCCAGCCGCTGTGTGTGTGTATTGGTGAGGGGCAATGGAGGTGTGAACGACACAGTCGCTGAGATAACATGACATTTGTCCCCATGGGTGGCCATGCTCTCAGGGGGTCGTGTGGTACGCATTGCACTGGACCCTCCGCTGTCCTTCACTTTCTGTGATGACTCATTCAGAGGAGGAGGAGGGATTACCCTGTGTTGACCTTTTCACAGCCTCCTTGTGTGTTCAAAGCCTCAGTCGTCACTGACGTGACCCATCACTCTGTCGTCACACACATGCACGCAAAGATGGAGCCATGCACGCAAGCTGCACACATACGTGAACATTCTTTTTTTTTTTTTTTTTTTTTTTTTTTTTCTAAATGACATCAGAAACAGCAGTATGCGACATTACGTGATGGCAGAGCTTCAGTTCATCCTTTGTCATTTTTTTTTTTTTTTTTTTTTTTTTTTTTTTTTAAATAAATAGGACAGGGGGAATGAATGAGAGAAAGAGGGGGAGAGAAAGAAAGAAAACCAAAGGGGAGAAGAGACGGTGAGAAGGGGGGGGAAGAGAGAGAAAAAAAAAAAAAACAAACAAAAAAAACAAACAGAGGAGACAGCAAACAACAAAGAGCAACATAATAATAGAGAAAACAAAGCACCATCACAATAAACTAGCTAGTCATAGATATCAATATTTACTAAATAATAAACGATATTGTGCAGCACGCAAGATAGACAGCGCACAGTGTGCTTTGAGGCAGCAGCCAAGAAAGCTTTAGTCCGCGTCTGTGAATACCCATGTGTGCATACCTGTGTGGATCAGCATGCTTGCATTCCAAAGGTTTCTCCATGTAATGATCTGCTAGGGAGTGTGGGGGGGCCACAGCCCCGTCCTCCAGGGTGTGAAGCGGGTATGGAGGAGATCAAAACTCCAGACATCCAGAGGCCCCCAGAACACAAGAGACCATGGAAGACCAACAGAGGGGCAGCCGCGCCACTGTTCCAGTAAGAGCTGAGGAGAGTCCCAGATGAGGGCTCGCCCAGCAGCCGCGGAGCAGAAGTCAGGGGGAGTTGCAGTGACGCGCCCGTGAGCTCCGCCGGCCCCCAGCTGTGCCTGAGTGACCGAGCCCCAGGCCGAGAGGCCGGGGGCACCCCACCTCCAAAGGGGCCCGAGCGAGCCCCAGGCCCCAGGCCCCGACAAGCGGCCGCCAAGGAGCGAGCCGGTGTGTACGTGAACATTCTGATGTGTGCACACAGGCACAGATCTCCTGATATGAGTACTTCTTCCAGGATTCTGGATTCACTTAGATTCACACTGTGAACAGGCCTGGTTAACAAATGCGCTCATGTACATGCGTGCATGCTGGCCATGCACACATACAAATGTGCACAAACACACTCTGCCCTTCCAATTGAAGAGCCTGCACCCCTGTTGCATACCATCTGCAGCCCAAACATCTCCACACAGAGCAGAATGCCTGGTGCTACACAGCAATCTCGCAGAATGAGTGCAAGGGAAACAGAGGTCCATCACATAACAGTGAGGAAACAGGAGGGTGGGTTAAATGAAACAGAAATGATGAGCAGATGGGTTGAGAGAGGAACACCCAAAGGCACAGAAAGAGACATTTCAAGTAAAACAAGGAAATGAGTTTTAAAGAAGACCCATACGGACAGAAAAAGTGGTAATGAAAGCGAAACGAGTCAAAAATCAGAGGAGCAAAAAGGGGTCATATTCCAGGAAATTCCAGGAGAGAGTGCATGGAATTGAGGAGGGGTGATGACCAGAGTGATGGTGGATTGAAGAACGGGTGTAATAAAATATAATCAAAGTGAGAGAAAGGATTACCTCCTTTGCTTCAGTGGAGTATGTAATTGTAGTAAAAAACACAGTGACTTGCTGCGACAACAAAACACAGAGCTTTCAGTGTGATGCTTGGAATTATAAAGATGGTGATAAAGATGGAGATAACAGTAAGAAGATGGCGAGAAAAGATTCAGCTGATTATCAGTGTTGATGATAACAGTGTTGGTGGTTATCATAATGAAGGTGGTGAGGATCAAACGTGGCATAATGTCTTGATGATATGACAAAAAAGATGACTTGATTAAAATTGCTACTGATGCAAGTGATGATAGTGGTATTTTACTGGCACAATTTTAATCACAGAGATTCCAGATTTTACATGTTCTTTGTTTTTTTTCCTTCGCTCCTCATTGTAAAACACAATCCTCCATATGACTTCATGAATATTCAACCACAATTACTGCCCTGGGGTATCAACACTGGTGTCACTGGCTTTCCTTTATTTAAAATCTAATCCGACTGCTAACCCTAAAATTAAATTAAGCCTACATGGCCATTTTATACAGAAGTGAGTTATTACTTTAAGCTTTTAAGCTTTTCCACCCCTTTCCCCTCAGACAGTGAAGGTCCAACCCTAACTCCTGTCACCCATACTGATGAACTGTCCAATAAATAACAGTATATGTCTGGAAGAAATTAAAGAATTTAAATTTGATAAATTGCATATTTTTAAGGAGTTCCACCAAGGTATGGTTAAACCAAACAATATGAAAATGCCACCTGGTGGTCAGATCCTGAAAAATCAGATCCTCTTTTACAGACTGATTAGAGATAGGGTTGTGACGTGGTTCCCTTTATGTTTCAGGAGTTATTACATTGCGTTGTCACTGTTGAGAGTATCACGTCATAAAAGAATTAGGCCTTAACATCCGAGTCATGCTGTATGATTAATGGATAATCATACATGCAGCAAATCAAATTCCTTGAGCAAAATGATGCTACAGGTAAAGAGCTTTAAGTACTACGCCCACATGATTGATAAATGCACAGCAAAGGGTATACAGCTCAACATATGTTGAATTTTACATTATTAAAAATAGGCTGATGGATATGATCTCAGCGAATCATCTGCCTCCACCTCACCCTAACCGTAGCATCCTCCTCTGTCACACCAGCACTCTGCATCTCCTCCCTCATTACATGCATGAATCTTCTCTGTGGCAGGACACTTGGGTCAGGATGAGATGGAATAATAATATTAATTTTTAAATTTGCATACCATATTTTTTAGATAAATATTTGCTTATCTGATTATCTTGCCGTCTCCGACTAGAAGCACTTGGCATGTATTTTTCTACTCTGACCCCAATCTTCGAAGAGCTTAGATACGACCCAACTCTACATTGCTTTACACAAGTAACGTGTGGCAAGGTCATCCGTCAACCCTGTGTAATTAACTGGGTAGCCTGAAAATGCGCCTTTAGGATACCATTAACCCATGCTAGCCTAACAAGCCTGTGCACACATGGACTAAATACACAGTAAACGCACATCTGTGACTGGAGTGAGTGGGCAAGCAGAGAGGAAAATCTATTTCATGAATATTGGATTTCATTATGAGGGTGAAAAAAACAGCTTTGCTGTGGATCATTCTTTAATGACCCTAAAGTCCATATGCATGAATCTTTTAGCAGTGGCTGCCTGTTTGATATGTGGAGGGAATATGAGAAAAAAGGAAAGAGAGAATGGTTTCCCTTTAGGTTTTGATGAATCATGAGACAACTCTCGGGTTGGTTTCCTCAATCGCAGTCTCAGACAATCTTTTAGACAGGGAGGTCATCCTGTTACAGACACAAAAGAAGCCAAGTAGGGTACAGTTCTCAGACACACTTGTTCCCTATTATACTAGTTATGGGAAACCTGCAGAGGAGATCAACAGACAATATGAAATAAATAAATATTATGCATGTCAGAAAGTATTTTATGGATTCTTGAGGCTGTGCTTGCTTTTTTTCTTCCAGGAATTAATTTCAGTGTGATAGAAAAAGTATGCCACTGACAGCCTCTACTCTGAAAACTAATCATGATTAATTGACCACGAGGTCAGACTCGACCACCTTTCAGTTTGGTCTGCCACTGCCAATTTACCAGTTCACAAGCAACCTGTCTTTCTGGCCAGGGCTAAATCTAAATACACAGACCCAATCCGTGACACAGCAGATGTGTGAGTCTGATTTTTAAGCAACTCAAATTTAACACAGATTTACCATCTCATTTTGGAAACGGGGGCTATTGAGGACTGTTTAATCTCTAAATATTTCATTTCATTTGAACCCGGCAAAAAAATCTCCTCAAATCATTCATAATTAACCTTATGATGAACAACTGTGAAATTAAACGAAAGTAAAGCTAACATGCCAGGGAACATGATAAGAGTAAATATTAGTCAATGCACGACAGCTGAGTTGATTTTTCACCCACAGTTAAGCTGCTGCTCAAATCAGGACTTTGCATTTATATCAAAGGCAATCAGCATTCAATAATGCAACCTATAACTGAAAAGGGAATATAAGAGATCAAAAGGCCAGTGTGTGCACGCAATCAAAGGCTTAAAGCTAATACATACAAATTAAACACATTAATCATTTATAATTACAATAAATGCACAGTTTGGCACTGCTTAATTATTATTTTTGAGGAAAACCTTGTATTCCCTTGTTATTGAGCTACTTGAAGTCAACACAAGATGCAGGTGGGGTAACACAGGCATGAAATGAATGCAGCAACCAACCTGGCAGAGCTAATAAATAAAACAACCAACCGCAGCCAAACACAACCCTCCATCTGCTGTGTTTCGATCTCAGCTAACTCTATCTGCCTCAATTATTCTTTGGACAAAGCACAGTCCATCTCAGAAGTGGCCTTACAGTGAAACCACTAACCTTCTAGTTTTGTCCTCACCTTCCACTTTTTTACATGCAGGAACCATTACAGGTGATGCTTTCTGCTGACCTGAATGCAAAAAGGATTACACTGGGGCTCGATTCAGTGTCACCCTAAAGTCAGTTATTTTACAGGCCTCTGTGTGTTGTGCATGAATCTATTTACCAAAAAAATGTCAGTCAAATGAAAAATGATCATTTATGCAGTTTTTTTTTTTGTCTCTGGGATTGTTATAAAGGTCACTGCCAACCCCGTCTTTGAATGTGAAACATTACTTTTTCGGACACAGTTTCCATACACTGGTAAAATAAATAAATAACTAAATAAATAAATAAGGGAACGCTCAATCACAGTACAACACAAATTCAGTTAACCATCAGGCATGAACCATTGTGAATCCATTTAACCTACTCTGGTGCAAATGAAAGTGACAACAGGTGCACGGGAGAGCGAACAACATGACAACCCCCCCCCCCCCCAAAAAATATAATGGTTTTGCAAGGATAAGGAGAGAGCAATGGTCTGTGACCACCACCTGCAAAAACACTCAGCTTTTGCCTCTCCAGTGCTCCTCTTGTCACTTTCATTTGTATCAAAGCAGGTGAAACAGATTCATAATAGTTTGTGCTTCTGAACTGGACAGCCTGGTATCCCTGAAATGTAAGTGCCTTAGTGTTACACTGTCACGATCGATTGTTCCCAAGTAATATTTTTTCCATGTAATTCAAACGTCACACCAGTACCCTTTGTCTTGCAAACTTCCCAACATCTAACGCTAAACTTTGCTTTTGAAATGATGGGCAGCTGCTTTTATTCTTTGCCATGCCAATCTTGTTTTGACATCATTTGGAAAAGCCATCCTCAGTCGGGTAGGTTCAATCATTGGTTTGTTGTTTTAAATGTGAGCTGAAAACACAGTTTAATAGGTTGTAGTTTTTCTAGCCTTTTATACCGGTGTTAGTGTATTCAGGGGATTTATCCTTTAAATTTAGCTGTGGCTCACACTTCTTTGAACTAAAATGTAATCATATATGCATTTCCCCAAAAGTTGATTCTGTTCACGTGGACGTAGCATTTTCAGTTACGCATTTCAGTTTACTGAAAACGCTACATCCAGATGAACACAATCAACTTTGGAGGATTTACTTACCTGGATGATTGAGCATTCATCAAGACCATATATGCATTTAAATTTCCATAAATGTGTATGTTAGCATCTATTTTATTAATAGATCGGTTTTTAGATTAGCTTTATCCAAACTGCTAAGCACCATATTTTTAGTATATAATAATAATAAGAAAAAAAAATACAAATAATGTGTAAAAAACAGGAAATAAACATGGTACCAATTGTTAATATTTTGCATAGCACTTTTTAAATGCATAGATAAAAAGTTCTCTTTCACGCCTACAAGCAATATAAAATTCTCAAACCAGACTACGGTTGCATTCTAGTAAGTGGCCTCATATTATTCCTATTTTATATTCTCTAAATTGTCCCCTGGTGGATTTTACAAATGGTTTTAAGATGCTTAAACTTACATATAGAGCACTAAATGGACAAGCTCCAGTCTGTCTAGCCCATCTTCTCCTTAAACACACTGCTGCTTGTACTCTTCAATTGCAGGCTCAGAATTTGTTAGTTGTTCTTTATACTAGATTGAAGACTTGGGGGAAAGGCAGAGTCTTTCACACACTGGCACCAGCATTTTCGAATAGTCTCCCAATACAGCTACATTTAGCTAACTCTAAGGACTCCTTTAAGAAACAGATAAAAAACTTTTTTGTTCAACCGAGCTTTCTGTTGACTGCTTTTTAAATGATCAATTTCCTTTTATTCTGTTTTATTCCATGTCTTGGTTTTGAATTGCTACTAACTGTACTCGTCTGTTATAGGCCTACTTTTTTATTGTGTCTCTTCCTGCTTCTTTTATTTATTTTATTCTATTTTGTCGCACATCGCTTTGTGACTACATGCCTGTGAAAAGTGCTTCATAAAGAAACTAGAGACTGAGATCATAGCATAGATGTCCTATTTGTACAATTTGGTCAAACCTGTATGTTGGTGCTGTGCTATTGTTTACAAAAAAAATTTGTGTAAAGAAACTAAACTACTTAACAAAACATCCTGATTATAATTTTAATAGCATAGTTGGGAACTGCCAATTTTACATAAATGTGCCACAATAATGAAGAAGACGACTAACAAAGTTAAGGAAAAACCTAAACTCTTGTCTTCTGCCATGAAAGTGGCATTATTATTCTGTGGGGTGGGGAGGGGGGGGGGGGGGGGTACTTTCTGGCAGGTCTGAGGTCCTCGTGTCCAGCTAGAGGGAAGATTCACTGCAAATCAATACCAGGTTGTTCTGAGGGATCACCTTTATTACATGATGAAACATTTCTATCCAGACGGGAGTGTTCTCATCTAGGATGATGGTTAAAGAGTGCGATCTGATATGTCAGTCCAAAATCTCCCACAGGTTTTCAATTGTGTTGAGATGTTGTGACTGCAAAGGTCACAGCATATGAATCACATAATTTCCATAATCATCAAAGGATTCAGAGATCACACACTAAAAGAAAAGCTGAAAGCCGTTATAGAGGTACATGGAGGCCCGAGACCTAGTAAGACATTGCTGCTTGGTTTTCCATTGACTTGTCGCCCATCTGTGTATACAAAACTATTTGTACTACTGTGATATTGAAAAAAGCCATATTACCATTTAAGGTGAACAGCCCGCCAGGGGAGTATATTCACCAATGGATATATCTCTCTTTGTTGGACCGAACATGGCATGAATAAAGTAATTAATATCTCATTAAGCTTGCTGCAAAGGGAGTATGTTACCGGGGCCCCACAGCAAGGGTGGGACAGCTTTTATTAGCGGTTGTGAAGATGTGGTGTTCCCCAGGTAATAAGAGCAGACAGCTTAACAACGCTGATGGTACTTTTATCACATATGTCCGCATCCCTGCAGAAACAAAGGAACCTGAGAAAAGGCAAGCAGATGTCCTTAGGTTATGCACTCGTGTCTTTAAGTACGAGATGAGAGCGGGCTCTGGCAGTGCGGGCAGAGTTAGAAGGGCTGCGGGGTCCCCCAGGCTAAGTACTAAAGCATAACTTGTGAAGCACAAGCTGGCTGGGTTTTACATTATATTAAATGTGGCGCTACTGTAATGCAATTCTATCCACTTCCACGTTTGACTGCATAATTGCTGTCCTCTGAATTGAAATGTTGCAGTTTCAAAGAGGCAGCATTTCAAAGCCATTTAGTCTATATGGCTTGACAGCTTCTGTTGTGCCATCTCTGCTTTCAGCCCGTGCAGCACACTCATATGAAAGGGAATCTTTGCTCATTTAGAAGTCCCATCTTTAAGGAGGGGGGGAAGAAAAAAAATCATCGCGCTACATCAAACTCTATTGTCAAAACGCTGACAACAGACATTTTTAGAATAAAAGCTTTGCTGTGATTCAGGGAGCAGAAATGAGGCATTAAATGATGGACATTGGCAAAAGTGCTTCTTATTGAGTACATGATATCAATCTGATTTTCTCAAGTGAATCATGTTCTCAGCTCTATACCAAATGTTTATGTTTCAGTTACATCCAGAATTCTGCATGTATGAAGTCAGCGCCTTAACACAAGTGTGGTCTCACCATCATAACTCACATTAATTCAGCACACAAAACTGCTCTGATCGTAAAAAAAGAAAAAAAATCTAATTAAAGGAAAATCAATAGCACTAGAACAAGTCCTTCAACATTTTTTGGGGCTTTATAAATGCTCTGTAGAGCTGAAGCGAAATACAATCTTTTACTCAAACTTTTTTTTTCATTTGTGATAAGCTGCCATCTTTCTTTTCTCTCTACTGTCAAAAGAAATCTTAATAGAAGCCCGATGTCAATAAAGCTTGATCATGATGGATTCAAGAGAGGATCAATCACGTCGGCCTGATTGAGAAAGCACCTGCACTGTCTGCCCTGCATTTGTCATGTCTGATTTAGCTGCCTCCCTGTAGCATACGGATCAATTCTGATTACAGATGTCAAACTCAAAATAACAAACAAAGCTAACTGAAGGTTTGATCAAGCAGATATTTACAGTAAACAGGCCAGCATGAGGCATAATAAGGGTTTCTTTTTATTTCCAGCCGTTCAGATATCCGAATATCTTATTCTTCAATACTATGGGGTCTCGCTTTGATATCACCCTGATACTAAATTTGTTTTGTTGTTTTGCAAAGGTGTACGCGCGTCTGCGTGCGTTTGTCTTGATGCTTCCCACATTTTCTTTTGTTTGCATCTCATCATCACATTATCACAAAGTCTATAATAGTTGTTTTTCCAACCTACCGCAGCAGAAATAGCCTTCTTCTTAAAGAGGCATAGAAGCCCATTTCATCCAAGTCATTTCTCAAATGCCAGCTATTCCAATAAGATTTTAGTCTGTCCTAAAATACAGTGCTTGTTGTCAGATAGATATTGACTTGTCAGCAAAAACACTATGTTGTATTAGAGTACTGTTGCCCAACATTAAGCAGCTAATTGCCCTTTTCTGACACCTTCATTATTTCTTAATGGAACTGAAGGTCTGCTGGCCGGATAAAGGTCACATCGATACAGCCTGTGCCCCCTTGATGGGAAGAGAGTGAGATGTTTTGGTGCTGTGACAAAACGATTTCACAAAGTCATTTCTAAAGGGAGAGTTGCTAAAAAACTTGAATTTTAAAGCTATGTGTGGCTTCAAGCACTATATTTAATCTGCATATCAAACATTATATTAACCCAGTAGACTTTGGATGACAGGCTCTGGCAATCATTTTTATTGATACATCTCCGTGTGCTCTACTTTTGCAATAACTGCTGCAACTAGGAGTGAACAGCAACCAAATGAGGACGGGAAGATAGGAGAATTTTATTTGCGTCCCCAGAATCATATTAAATATTGCACTGAGCATAATTTGGGCAAAACCCTTTATATATTTAATATTCATTCTTAAAGCACAGAAGACAAGAAATAAAGTAATTGACAAGGGTTGTAGCACAGCCTTGAAATGTTAAAAAGAAGCTGATTCTTCACAGTGGCACCCCAGGAATGATATTACACAACAAATTAGGTAAGCCCTATTCATCCGCATCCCTCAGTAAATACAGGAAGAAAAATGTGATTGAAGCGCAATTTAAAAGCATGCTATATCCTTGAAATGACTTAAATAATCAGAGTCGGAAAATGTGCCCCTATTTGTTCCGATGCTGGTCCAAACACTAATGGAATTTCGCTCAGTGCATTACAAAAACTGGGAAAAGCTGCAAGGGCTTTTAGTGTTATCCAACTCCACGTTTAATTAGTGAAATATCATAACACAATAATACAGGAAGCCTCTTCTCCCAAACCCAATTAAGATTCTATAGTGCACGAATGTTTAATGAAATCTCACCTAACATCCCAATTAACACAATAGGACCACGATATCACGAATACGGTATTTTCTTTAATCTTCTGATTGAAAATGATTTTGCAGCAATTTTTAAGCATCAAACACACTGTGCTTGGAGAAAGGAATCAGACCCTGTGGAACATTTCCTGCAAGACAATTTATGGGCTGTCACAGACAAATCCTTAGTGAAATTCTGGCTAACTGAGTCTTTACTGTCAGTATGTCATGCTAACATAGACACTTTAATACAAGAAATCCCACCGGCACCTTCACAGCTGGAGCCAGAGCCACATGCCAGCCGCAAACTACAAGAGAATTGTGGCATGTCTCTAAATAGCAGCGCAAGCTTGGGTGGATGGCACCAAGTACTGTCTGCAACTGGGCATCAACATGATTTGTTTTCCTAATTATGTAGCTTTCCAAACAGCAACAACGAAACACGTAGCGCTGACATTTGATTGCTATGTTGGCAACTTAAAAGGCTATCTAAATATGATATTTTATGTAGTCTGGATTCTTGACAAGCACCAATCCACTTGTTATTATGTGGGCACACTGCATGAGCGTCTTATTAGAGGTGTGCTGCCTCACTGGAATGACTCCCTAATCAGTGGCATATCGCATTAGCACCAGCTCCTTAATGCTGCAATATCACACAACGAGTGACCCTGAAACAATTTTACTGCTCCCACTCACAGCAATATCACCCAAACACAGTTTTCATTGGCAGGATAAACCTGCCATGTTTTTTATTCCACCTAATCATCTGGCTGCAGAATCAATCCATCTCGATCACTGCCTGTTGCGGGTCTTTGAATTCCTCCTCCCCTTCCTCCCTCACACCATCTGTCTCTCTGCTCCCTCCCAACAGCCCTCCTTCAATCATTTTTTCATAACTCCTCTATCTCTCTGGCCTGTCCATCCTCATAAGCTCCCTCTGTCTTTTTCCTCTCCTTTTCTGCTCTCGGCATTAAACATACATTACGTGCGCCGAAAGCTGCATGTAATATGCATCCTGGGCACCAGGACTTCATGATGAGTGGGTGCACAGTGACAATGACAGTGGCCACGCCTGATTCGGAGCAACATGTTGGCCGTCTCAGCTGTTGACCGGCTCATTATCATTTAGAGATACTCGCTGCACAAACTGCAAACACCCACACGGTTTGCTGCTAACTCCTGACAGGAATTAAAATTACGTGAAAGTCAGGAAGAGAGAGACTCTTACTATTATAGTCACTATTATAGAGTGCCAAAGTCTGGGAGCTCTCTCTCTCTCTTGCTCTCAGATGGCTTTTTTTGTTCCCATGGAAGACAATGTTGGTATGTGGTGCTCGTTAGCACGCCCTGTGTCGCTTCTCCACCCCTCACTCATGCCTCTTCTCTCTGTCTATAAAAGTCTGGGACACAATTATCCCCATTTTTTGTTGCTCTCGTTCACTCTCCATCTTTCTCGTTCACTGCGAATGAGTGTCTGGAACACAATTACCCCTGTTCTCCCCCTGTCTTTCTTCCACTTTATCCATCCCTCCCCATTCCCTGTCTCTCTTTCCATCTCTTATGGCTTCAGGAGAAGTCTGTGAAGGGAGCAGCTGCTGAAATATTTATTGATCTGTTTTCCTCAGTTTTATTTATTTCTCCCCCTTCCTTCTTGCTCTCCCTTCCCCTTCGCGCAGACCCGGGAACACCTCCAGCGCCACGAGATGTCAGAGGCAGCAGCGCGGCTGAAAATCCACAACATAAAACCATTATTTAGCATTTGTTGCACCCAGTAGTTTTACCTGTGTAAACAAAATAGGACACGCGAGGGATGAAGGCAAATGCAAGAACAACAGACAGACAGCCGCATCAAGCAGAGCAAGAACAGATTGAGCGGTGAGACACGTGGATCGTTCCACATATTTTTATACCAACATACACTGCAGGGGGCTGTTGATGGGAAAGACCAAGGTGCTGCTCTTTTTTTCCACTTTTTTTTTTTTGACTGTGTAAAGGAAGTTGTACACAACTGCTGGCTATTGAAGTAGTAGTAGTAGCCATGGCAACAATGCCCGGAGCCATTATAATTGCAATGGGAACGGCGTTAATACTGGACTAAATGGATTCACAGATGAATCTTACGTTATCTCCGCATAATTAAAGGGCTTCTGTGCTATCATACGCCCCCATGGTAAATATCAGCGCAGTTAACCAGGACTTTTGAGGTTATTCCAACAGCGAGCAATTCAGCAGTCGTTTGAAACTAATGTTTTTCTCCAGCCTTCTGTTGTAGCACAAATGATTAAACTTTCACACACACACAAAATGGGACATGAACACACCGAGGCACAAAAACGCACACAAAGCTAAGTCCCATCGCCAGACATGGCCTGCATTAGTGCCTAAGCCTTTTCCATTGATTTGCCGGCGAGCTCCTTGTCTTTTGGTAATGAGGACAGGGAGAAAAGCGGGACCCTCGTCCCTCCCGGCTCCCTGAGGACAAGCCGCCTGCACTAATCTGAATTGTGTTTCCAGTGACACTAACTCTGTGGCACAAAAAAAGACTAGAAGGAAGCGGAATAGAGGCAAGAAAATCACAAGCTATTCTCTTTCTCTGTTTCCAACAGTATTCATTCCTCCTAAATGTATAACATCTCCACATAACCAAACAAGAAAACATCTGTTTCGTGTTTCTCCTTTTCCCTGCAGATAGCTAAATCTGCACTGTGGACTGAAGTCTCGTGGCCCAAATGGAAGAAATTTGCACTGTTCAGAGACTTATTTGATTTCTCTATGTGAATGCTATTGAGAAGAACATTGAGAGTTATTAATAGACACACTGATGTATATGAAAAGATGTCACGTTTTCACTGGCTTTCCATTGATTTTACTGCTAACACCTTTAGTGGGAAAATTGCTGAAATTCATCTTCCCAATGGCCCGAGTAAAGGGACTATTCCACGGTGTGTGCACACATATGTTCAATAGTCCATATGTCCCTCTGTGGGCACAAGTCCACATGAATACGCAAGCCACTGCTTACTACTGCTTATACACCCACTCAGCTACCTTTTGAATGATCCTTCACTTGGAATAAATAAAACATAAGGATTCATAACACTGAGAAACCAACAATAAAGTTCATATTCAGGCTGGGAGTGGGAGAAGAGGAAGATGAGGGGAGGTTGTAACAAAATGAATTACAGTGGTAATTTTAGTCTGTATAACCACGTGTCCCAGGTTGAAAGCAGTCTGGTTACTTTCCATTACGCTGAACTCCATATCCTATATTTTAACTATAAATATAAGTGTAAACAAACCTCGCAGTGATTATTATTTATAACACTGACATCACATGTAATTGCCAATCCTGCCAAACCAATATGTGAGGCCCATGAAAGTGTTAATCATGACCGACAGGAACAATCTCAAGGGCAGTAAGGTGATGCTGAACCCAACTACCAACCACACCAGTACTCTAGGTAACCATCCTCAAAGGACTTGAACCCATGACCTCAGATAGCTTCAAACTCTATGAGACGCAGATTTCAGCTTCAGCACGACAGATCAAACGGTCATTGCTTGAGGGGTTATTCATCCCTGATAAACTAATTGGATATGCTGGAAAACGGCTGGAAAACCTCACACAGTAAGGCAACAAGAACCAACACAGCAGAAGTCATTTTCTGTTTTGGTCTTTTGGTCATTTAATACTATTGCTACCGCAACTGCACTTTTAATCTGTTTTATGCACCCAACAATCAACTTTGGAGTGTTCTGTTCTTGTATGCCGGAAGCAGAGGCTCCCTACTGCAGACAATAAAGATTAAAATGAACTGGTTGCATTTTACAGTCCCTGAGATGCATCCTTAAAACCTTGATTCAATACAAATACTGCTAGTGGTTGCCATGAATCATAACTCATTGTGCTGCATTCACAATTCAAGTAAAGTTACAATAGCCATTTCATTTCTGGTGGTAGTATTTAATTTAGACAATTCAAGTGATTTCACACTGTCTTAAGTCAGAAGTAATAACATTTGGTACATTTGCAAAATTCTTCTTGTACTTTAAGACTGGAAAAATCTCAACTTTATTCTCCCCTCTATTCCACTTTTTTAATATGAGGTTTGAAAAAAAGCAAAGCAACAAACAGGGGCAACTCCTGATTCGGTATCTTGCCCAGGGATACTTTAATGTGCAGACTGAAGGAGCCAGGGAGCAAACATCTGACCCTCCAAATGGTAGACGCCCCACTCTACCTCCTGAGCCACAGCCGCCCCAGTCACAGCTGAGTGTTCTTTAGGTCTGATCTGCTTCACTACATGTGAGGAAATTATTCCGTTTATGACGCTCAATGCTCTGCACTAAAGTCGACCACACAACATCGAGCAAAATAAAAAAGCAAAACCTTCAGGGAAAATATTCAGACCACAGGCCCTCTCAAGGCTGGTTATACCTCCAACCTTAGTCCCCAAAGCTCTTCAGCCCAAATCCAGGCCCTCTTACTCCAACATTTGCAGATACATAAAACCTGCCAAAATGGCAAACCATTTGTAAGCCAAACATGGAGAACAACAGCACAGAGAGACCGTGGATTTCAAAGGGAGGGAGAAAAAGCAGAGACCCCTCCAGAATAGGAGCACTAGGCATCTGTTGATGCTGGCATCTCCCTTCTCTTCATCTCCAAGCCAAGACTGGTGATCCAGTTGAATGTGTGTGTGTGTGTGTGTGTGTGCGTGTGTGTGTGTGTGTGTGTGTGTGTGTGTGTGTGTGTGTGTGTGTGTGTGTGTGTGTGTGTGTGAGAGAGAGAGAGAGAGAGAGAGAGAGAGAGAGTGAGAGAGAGAGAGGGAGAGGAGACAGGGAAGAAGGAGGTGCTTACGTGCTAACATGTGCAATGTGCATTGACCCCACTTGGCCCCCATATGTTGCTGAAACAATAAGGATGGCGGGCTACAAAGCGACCCCACTTGTTTTCACCTGTGTTCCTGCCCTGCACACTTCCTCTTACAACGACCTCTATCATGTTGGTGGGAAAATCCATCTGTTGGGCTATTTAAACGTTAGTAACTTACTATGTTTTGTATTCAGTATATTGTCAAAGTTGAATTTCTTGCAATGGAGCCGATCCATGTCTGTAAGGTAGAACTCTTTTAACATCCAAATACAGCATTAACATAATATCCTTTGAAATAACCTTAAATGTCCTCTGCTGTGACCTTTAAGCTGGAGCAATTTCTCTTGTCATCTTCACTTTTCACTGAATCAGCGAGGCTGTTATTCTCATTATTAGATATTTCAGGTTTCTGTCATAACAGAAATCATCTGAACAGAGGGTAAATTGTTTAATTTTGTGTGGAGGTGTGTGGAGATCGACTCCAGCCTTAATCTTTCATCACTGGCCTGGTTCACTGATGAAACAGTTTTGGAGTAATTGCAGGCAGCTTTTGTGCAAGAAATATGCAGGTATTTTACTGCACATATGAGTGGCCATCCACCATTCTAGCCTAATGGTACTCATGCATTTTAAGAAAAAAGAGAAAATTAATGAGGAAGAGAAAGATATGATGTCAAGCCAGGGTCTGGCTGCAACACCCATGGAGAGGTTTGTGCATTCACACGCCAAGCCAGTAGGAAACCATTGAATAGCCTAATGGTGTTATGCAGCACAGAAAAGACCTTTGTTGACCTGGTTGGTATGGCACTGTGAAGTACAATGCCGCTCTCTTAAAAATATTGGTCATTCATGATATGAATGACTAAATGAGTATTAATAAGGGGATGAAATATCTCCAGAGGAAGAAATGTCTTCAAATGAATAACATACCGTAAAAGCCGTACAACCATTTAGAGATTTTCATCTTGTACATCATTAAACAGGAAATAAAAACTCACAGGAAATAACAAATCTACTAAACAGTTTTGGTTAACCATTTAAACCACGCACACGACACTTGCTTGAATGTCAGGGGCACAGATTCAAAAGATTATTCCACTGCTGCATGATTTATCAACCAGGGAACGGTGCCCTTTTAACAGTCTTGTTCTTCCTTTATAATGCATGCTCTTTACCTCAAAAGATGGACACACTGTGGACCTACAGAAACTCATAGGAGCAGGCAGGAACTCTCTCCAAGACGAATCTGGTGTGCACAATTCCCATCAATACTCAATCATTCCGCAACTGTGGCTTAAATTATCGGTCACACCTTCACATCACAAAACCCATGGGTCCAAACGCAAACGGCTTAAAACTGAAACGAGACTCAATGGGATTGCAGGGCTCGTTTTGTGAGGTGCTGAGCCTATTGTGTTTGTGTGCTGTGTACATCCTGCAGGGCAGTCCGTCTGCTCGCTGCCTGGTGTGGAGAAGGGGCTTGCTGTGTCAAGCCAACCATGACCAGTTGGGCTCTCCTGCCCACAAGGAGCCCAGGCGAAGGGGGCTTGGGCCCGTCTGCATCTGCAGGTTGTTAACCTCACATCTTATTGCACTGACACATCAATTATTGTTATTAAGGGCCAGAGTAATTTATTTATATACTGATTTCCCACAGGACTAAGGCAGGACTAATTGAGCCAGGTGTGTATATTTGTGTGCTCATGTGTATGTGCGTGTTTGTGTGTGTTTTTTCCATGATGGATGGGCAGGGGGAAATTACAGTGCATGGTGAGAATCCGCTGCACAGGTTAATATATGGTGGGACATCCCATAGCATGGAGAGATTATTAGAGGAAGATATTAGAAGACTTTTGAAAATCAGCACTCAAGTCTGTGTTCCTCATAATAAAGAAGCCTAAATACCCTCCACATCATGTGGGCTGTGAAAGTTATCTGAGGACTAAACAGTTTTAAGTGGAGGAATTTCAGAGGAGATGAATGAAGTGTGTTTGTCTCTTTTGTAGAGCTGTTGGGAGGATGTTTTATAGCAGTAATAAAACAGGGAATTAAAGCTTGACTACCCAGCGAGCGCATATTGGAAACCCTAAGCCTTCCCAACTGTCCATCCTTCAACATGTAGCCCTCTGTGTCTCTCGGCCTTGGTTTTGAAGTGAGAGAACAAAACACAGGCTATCTCCCGAGTCTCTGCATTGCTACTACCCTTACTCACGTTAACTTCACAACCCCCACCCGCACTGATGCTGCGTCGTGCGCGCGGGGGTACCGGGCAGTCCATGCCACGTAAAGGAATGTTAACAGAAGACCGCGGATGCGAGTCAATTCTTTCCGTAGTAAACATCTTAATATGCATCACTCGTGCTTATACACTCAACCACGAGGTTGGCTTAGAGATGAACCTGGCGCTGCGCTCACGTGTACGCGCATACTGGTGTGCGCCCGCACAAAAACACACACAGCATTTCTCTACATCTCCGTGTGTAAGCAAATAGAAGGCTGGAGCGTAGTACACGGCAGACACGCGTGATTCACAAGCAGGTAGAACACCCCCCTCCTCATCATCGTCATTAGTATTCACCTCCACAACCGCTTTTCAGAAAATGAAAGATGCATGCGTAGAGGCGCAGCAGCACAGAACCGTCAGCACATCAATAAAGTAGCTCATAAGGAACTTACCTTTAGACAGCAGAACCAGAATCAGAGCAGCAAACACGTTCCGCAAGAGGGGGCAGCCCATGATGGAGTTCTGATTGATTTTATGCTTGTTTTTTTCCCCCCTTTTTTGCAGCCAAATGTCTCGGTATTCCTCCCTTAGGGTGCAGTTGCGGGAAATCTGATTAAATATATATAAATATATATATATATTAAAACAAAGACCCAGTGAACGAGTGTCAACAGTAATAGTCCAAACGCTTCTACATGTGAGTGGATGAAAACATCAGTCTTGACTTTTCCTTTTGGTGACTCCCGTTGGAGAGAGAGGGGTGGGTAGGGCTGTTTATCTTCTTCGGAGCAGAATCCCTCAACCAGAAAAAAAAATACAGCAGAAAGAACAAATATCCCAGACACTTGATTGGCTTTTTAGTTCACTGAAGGACAGAAAAAATATTTCAGAAAATGCATGAGAAGAAAGGTTAAAATGTAAACTGTCCAATGACCAGATATAAATTTGTTTTTGGCACAGAGCGGGATGGGGTCTGTGTGCGTCCTGGCCAAAAATTAGCCTTCTCCGTATGTCTCTGTTGGTATGCAGCGCGTCTCCTCGCTCCGCACTCAGCGCGTCGCAGGCAGCAGCACTGAATGCGAGACTCACGAAAAGAAAAGAGCCTGACTGACAGTTAGCAGAAAACCCCTTCTTCCAATCACCGATCCCGAAGCAGGAGGCGGGATTTACGATTGCGCCGATGTCCCGCTCAGAGAGGCCGACCAAGGACCTGCACAGGCCAATCGAAGCCGTGCGGTGGGCGGGCACAGCGAGAGGCAAAGCACGGCGCGGTGATAATGCAATGTGATTTATAGCCGGTTTGGTGATGCTGCAGTACTCAGAGAAAACAGTCCAGAGGGCGGACACGCAGGCGTTTTAACTACAGGGGAACACAGGTGAAGCCACATCGGCTCTGCTGGTAGGCTTTGTACATGATGTATGAAAACGAAATGAGGGAGAATGACAGGCTATCTTGTCGTGGGAATATATTGCCCAGTTGATGTAAATATATGTCAGGGGATACAGAAAATGGTGAAGTTTGTGAAGAGCACGAGAAAACCGCACACTTTAAAGTTTTGCGCTGGACTGATTGATGTCTGTGGCGCTGCAGAAAATTCCCCATCTGATTACGCTCCTGACTTAATGGTAGGCAACATAAACCCATTTAGAGAGACACTTTATATTTATGCAGGAGTCCTAATGAGCCATTTGTAAACATGTTAGTGTCTGTGCTGCATCTGGTACTAAAAGCGGAAAAAGCAGTTGCCTATTGTAAAGATCTAAAGGGCCATTCACACTGTGAGTTAATCATCTTGCTTTAAAGCTAAAAAGGAGACACAGATAGGCAGCTATGAATCTCAGAAAACTTTGATAACATTTTTTTTGCATACTTTCCCAACATTTGGCAATTCATTACAGTCATATTGCATCACATCGGCTGGCCTTTTCAGTTACCGGTAGTAACATACAGCTTATTCAGTGCCCTGGAGTACATTCTTTTTTTGCAGAATTGATCACATCCTTGAGACTATTATTTTCATATTAGCTGATTAACTGTTCCATTTGTTTCTTTATTCCCAGGATAACCAATTAATGCTTTATTACCCCTAAGTGCATAAGTAATAAAGCTTTGCTTGGTGATTTATAATCGAGAGTTAGAATAAATACAGCTGGGGATAAATGGACTACATATCTCCCTCAGATGAAAGATGGAGGAAGGTGAACGGACAAGCACTAAGAAAACTCTGATTAATGAATCAGCTAATCAAAGCTCAGCATTAGTTATGTATAGAGGGTGAATTGATTATAAATAGTATTCTATATTAATTAGATCTTATAAAGTAGAGTGAATCAGGAGCCAATAATGTTTATAATATTAACCATTGGCTACTGTTTTAAAATCCTACTGTCTGATTTCATTATTTGTGATGAAGAAAACGATCCGACAGAGACATACAATCAATACAAGTCCTCTTTTTATTTTGCCAAAGGTATAAAGATCACAGGAGCACCAGCATAAAGACAACAGGTCTTTCCAGAAGTCTTTCTGTGTGAGTTAAATGTTCTGCCTGTGCCTGCCTGGGTTTCCTTCTACATTAAAGAGACCTTCATGCGGGGTTAATTGGTGTTTCTAAATTGCCCATAGGTTTAGATGTGAAACAAAGCACTTAAGTGTATAGAGCGAAGCACTGTGTAGATTGCTTATAGCGTGAAGTGCTTTGAGTGGTCAGTAACGCTACAAAAGAGCTTGATAAATGCCGTCTAGGTCTGGTCTTTGGCCTGAATTATGTTATTTTTTTATTTTTAAAAAGGGCTTATATTGCTATTGTTTGCACAAAACAACTCAGCCAAGCACAGCATGGTATACTGTTCCTCTAATCAGCATATCCTCCTCCTGCTCTTCACTTGGACGTTCAGTAAATGCCGCAGGACAGCCATTTTACGGCGTCCACATTAGCATAGAAGGATTGGCTCTGTGTGACGCTAAAAACTCTGATCCAAACAAGAGATACAGTATTTGCACTTGGGAAGCTTCATTAATGGTATTCATGATTGCAATCAGTAATTCAACTGAGTTCCTGTGTACTCACAAATATTGTTTATAGACCTGTCACAAATTGCAGTTTGTTTGTACTCTGTTGTTCCAAGTTTTGCGATAAAAGTAGAAACACCTGAGAAAATGTTGACATAAATTTGCATTTTGACGCAGACTTTACACAGCCAATTACCCTCAGACCTCGTCAGCTCCCATCAAACTGCATGACACCTTGAGCACAGTGTAAGCAGGAAAGCGGAGCTGAGCCAGAGGAATATTTCTTAATTTTTACAAAGAGTGACATGCATCATCATATGGAAATTTCTGCTTCCTCCCACGATGAAAAAGTGAGGCCAAAGTATGGCAAGTTACTAGATATTCTTGCTGAGCACTAGAAGCCTGTGAATCAGTGGAAACATCATTTGTCCCATTTTGTTTTTAGGTTTCTTTATTTTTTTCCTCAAAATTACACAAGTTAGCTTTGCAAATTGTGGGCTGTAAGTGAAATAAAAACATGAGTCAGAAGGACACACAGGAAGTGGGTTAACAAGTGTTACACTGCACATATAAATTTATCAGTAGGCTTTTTAAAAAAATTGTCAAGGCTGCAGTCTTACAATGAAACAGCACAAGCAATATAGCATAAACCCACCTCTACCCAGCAGGACCTCAAGTGACATCGATGGGAAGTCAAAGAAAATCAAAGCTCCCAAAAATATAAATACAAAAACATAAATTAATACACAAGTATAAAAAAATCACGATGAAAAGAAAACAACAGTAGAGGATGGATGTTCGGTGAAATATAAATCTATGTTTTTAGTGTACTTGCTACATATAAACAACTGAAAAACTGTACACAATCACCTAGTGTTTATGGCATGTGATGATAAAGCAGCACGAGCCCGACCATCATTTTCTCCTATTGTGTGCTTCATCTTTTGAGAGGTGCCAATTTGAGCACACGGCAGATATTTCATGTTGGAGCTACAAAGATAAATAATCATTTATTGAATAGGGGTTCTCTTATCATTTGAGGGTGAAATATACAGGAATGAATTAAAGAGCGTTATTATCTCGTCATAGGTTCTGATTATTCACTTTAGAGTCATTATGGCTGTTAAGCCTGGTTTGATGTTTTCTATTTTATTAAATATTATTATTATTATTTTTTATCTGAAGGCATTAATGGTCCAGTGTCTGGTTTTAGTCCCACGGAGGGCGAAACTGCAGAGAAGAACACAAGCAATCATATTAATTCTGCATCAGTGTGCAGCGTTGAGAAGTGAGCTGGGATTGAGGGCTCCTGCAGACTTGGAGAGGCTGCACTAAACAAGGGCTCAATAAAAGCACCACTGAACGACACAGGAAATCATTCCTGCCTGTGGCCATCTCCCTGTACAACGCATCCACTTAACACACTGTTTGCTGCTACAACTACACATGTTTCTTTTCCAACTATTTATTTATGAGTGACTTATGTATGTATGTATGTATGTATGTATGTATGTATGTATGTATGTATGTATGTATGTATATATATGTATATATTGTACTATTCTTAGTTAGTGTATTGTCTGTCTTGTCTTAATGTTGGTTTAAAATGGAGCACTGTAACAAAAAATAATTTCCCCCAGGGATCAATAAAGTATTCTGATTCTGATTCTGAATAAGACCCCTTTTCATCTCAAACTGTGTTGATGGAGGGCACATGTTTGTGATGAACGAGTAGAAAATGGAATAGGAAACAAAATCAACATAATAGCACGAAAAGATAAGTACATAATACAACTTGCAAAGTACATGTTTAAGGTCAGGAATGAGCATGAGCGTGCACTTCAGCAGTAATTATAAATGTTGGCTGAAGGCAAAGTAATGCAAAAGACTGGTTGAGGCGAAGTGGCTGCGCGGGGCTGCTTAAAGAGGAACTGGGCACCTTTGTTAGAAAAAGAAATTTGTAATATACTAGCAGAATGAAAAGACCTTCTTACTGACAGTGCAGCAGGAGACACTGCCGAGGAGAAAGACCTCATCTTGTTCCAAAGTAACACTAATTAGAGTAGTCATATCAGAGCTCTGACCTTTAGTAGATTTTCTGTTTTTAGCTTCAGTCTTTAATTTCTCTGTAAGTGAAGGTTCTTTTAGCCACAGTAACCAATTACTGCAACTAACTTTTGTCTTAATAATCCAATTCTCACTGCAAAAATGTTACACTATCACCATTCCCATGTTTTGTGACTTCAGTGAGTGACCATTATCTTGTAGTTCTTCTTGTACTTGGCTAACAAGCATCACGGTGCTGTCGCGGTGCAATTAAACAGAGCTAGCATGCTTCTTTGATTCTTTCCTGGCTTTCTTGTGGCAAACTGTTAGAGTCACTGTGTTTTGTTTTTTGGGTTTTTTGCTCAGTATAACTGATGTACGAAGCGGGTCATGATGCATGGCTGAGTATGAATGGCCACAGTGGGATTGAGTGCATCATTACTCAACAGGAGGAGGAACATTGAAGTTAGTTTGATGGATTATAACTTTAAAACACGTTGGTGTATGATGCATTGTAGCATGGCCAGGTTTGTCTGTGCTCAAATGTGCAGTGTATGCCTGACTCTATGCACCTATCACCCACAGGCAGAGTCACTCAGACAATGTTAGTGCCTAGGCTGGAATGACAGTAATTTCACACCCAATTACAAAGCAGACCCATACTATAATGTCAAATGTTAGCACCTTGACTGTAAGGACAAACACAGAAGGACACGTCGCCAAGCTTGTCTGGAGAGAGTGGGGCAGTTTATGCAAACATGTCTGACTTGGAGTATGTCTGGCTGGGGAAACCTGTCCCTGAAGTGTCTGTTTTAAAGCTACCAGTTGGGCTGAGATGCCCCACCAGCCTGTTTAATATGGTAATGTGTGGAGATGCGGGCACAGGCACATTTTCCTTCTTTCTCTTTGCTCCATCTTTAAGCCCCCCACATTAATTGGCATGGCAGAGGCATCAGTCGCTTGGTTGTAATCACTGTCCCTCTGAGAACCCCACAGAGAAGGATTGAAGGGAAGCGGGACACAGGCAGAGCGAGTGAGAGTCTTTGGTCTTGAAAGGCTTGTCCCCTGAATTATGTCATCCCAAGAGGTGCAAGGAAGCATACAGACAGGGAGGGGAAAAGCAAGAAAGGATGATATGGAACATGGAGGGATAAGAAAGAAAGAAGCTGAAGAGGAATTATGATATGAGCTCCCTGTTGCCAGGAAAATGGAGGACTGCAGATGGAAGAAGGCAAGAATGGGGAAGAAGTAGGAGATTCATATGGGGGATTACGGACGAAGATTGATAGCTGGATCTGTGGGACTAGGTGTGGTGGGAGGTGTGTGTGTGTGTGTGGAGGGCGTGTTAGGATATTTGATTGATGTGAAAAAGATGAGATGGAAAAAGCTGGGAGTGGTAGGTCAGAAGAAGACGAGAGAGGTCGAGTGACGTTAACACTTCGCCTGTCATTTAATTGGTTTTCATCCTGTGCAAACTTTTAAAATTGAGAAAAAATGTTGGGATAGAACAGCTTTAGATTTTAATTTTAAAAAAGGGATTCTTTAACCAGAACCTGCTAATTTAGTTCATTTCCACCGCTGACACAACCTTTGCTGCTAGAGCCTCACTAGTTAACGTTATAACATCCTTTTTAAGCACGCAATTGTTTTTATTGCCGATTGCTGCTGCCACAACGTTCCATGCTTGCAAAGTACCTTGAAATAGAGAAAGTGCATTAGAATCTGAAGAGAAGATGACAAAGAAAAGCTCGACAAGAGAAAAGAGGAACAAAAAATGTTTAACGGAAGGAAAAAAATAAGAAGTGAATAGAGGGAGACTAAAAGTTTCTCCCTTTGAAAGTCAAATTGAAAGGATCTTATCCCTGCTAATGATGAGTGTCTGGGCAAGTGTGTGTGGGCATACATGGGCATATATACATGGATGTGTTTCCTCATAGGCATGGAGTAATAGTAATAATAAATGGAAAAAACAAGGCACAGGAAGAGTCACCTTTTGAGAACGGAGCCCGAGCGCGTCAGAGAGTTCGGCCTTGAAACCAGATGAAAGCGTCGAGCCGAGCCATAATAGATGATGGAATTTAATCATGTCTGCTGCTTAACACTCTCTCCTTCTTTTGCGCTCACTCTGTTTCATGGCTTTTAAAATGCAACTGCTATTTTTCATTCGTTTTAAGATAAGATAAGATAAGATAAGATAAGATAAGATAAGATAAGATAAGATAAGATAACCTTTATTAGTCCCACACGTGGGAAATTTGTTTTGTCACAGCAGGAAGTGGACAGTGCAAAAGTTATGACGCAAAAATTAGAATACAATAAGAATAAATACAGTACACAGCTGTACAGAATAGAATAAAAGAATATACTATATACAGTAGAATAAAATAGAATAAAAATATACAATAAGATAAAAATAGAATACGAATGCTATATACAACTGAGTAAAAATACAACGATGCCAGAAAAGATTATTGCACTTAGTGTTATTGCACATGTGTGGATGTGTGTGTTTGTTCAGTTAAAGTCTTTGTTGTGGAGTCTGACAGCAGTGGGGAGGAAAGACCTGCGAAATCTCTCCGTCCCACACCGTGGGTGCCGCAGTCTCCCACTGAAGGAGCTGCTCAGTGCTTAATTCTCCACTCTATCAAATTTTTCCATCATCGCAGCATTCTTACTTTCTAGATCCAAGTCACTGGTGTTATTGAAGTATAATGACAAAAAAACATCAGCATAATTACTTTATTAGAGAAGACTGATGTCAGAACGGCCAGTCATGTTTCATGTCACATCATTGCCTTAGTTAGCGTCCGCTGTTTGCCTTGTGGCCTTGAGGAGGCTTTTGATGCTGAGCGCTGTTAATTTTCCTCTCTCTGAGAACAAGTTCTGCCCCTCACTCCGCAAACGATCCCCTTCTAATTAAAAAAACAGAAGATGAAAATCTTAATGATAGCTCTTAAAGAGCATTCCTTAAGCCATTAATCACCTACATATCCTATAGATCTGGGTAGCAAAAAGCAGAACATTTAGCAGTGGCAAAAACAAAACAGTTTGCTTCATTATCATCAAGAGTACTTTTGTATCCATTTCTATCCATAATTGTTGTACTTAAAGCAGCAACTCATTAATCAATGATAAATCTGTTGGGATTACTGAACTCTGACTCAGCAATAAAGGCGCTGCAGACAGGTCTATAAAAGCACTTCAGTCTGGTGAAAATGTTAGAAAAGATAGGTCCACACTGTGAAACACTTTCTGAAGGTAGGTATCTATCAAGGATAACCACGCCAAGTGGCACAGTTTTAAGCTTTGAGCATGTCTGCTTATATCATCTTAGCCACTCATGAGTTCTCTAATGGATTCTCTGCCCTGGTAGTCTTGGTCGCTCGGTCTCTTTTATTCTTTTCTCCGTTAACCACACTAAAGCACCTTTCTTCTCCCCCAGTTGTTGTCTCACTTTCTTTCTTTTTTTATCCCGTCTCTCACCCATTATGACTGTCTTCCCTCTTCAACCGACTATTTGTCTTGCCCCGTTTTACCTTCTCTCTGCTTCCCAACTTCAGTTCAGTTTCCGTCTACCCAGCTTGAGCCCATTCAGCAGTAATGAGTGCAGCTTAAGGTGGGGCTGGCCTGAGGTGAGCTAGAGAGAGGCAGGGAGGTTAATGAGGAGAGGAACCTCGCTTTTTGCCCGAGGTGTAAAAAGGGAATAAGTGGATGAGTGAAAAAGAGAGAGAGCAAGGCCAGGGACACAGACAAACAGACAGGTAGTTTTTATATTTGCAGTAATGAATTTAGCAGATGCACAAATGCACTCCTGCCTCTCAGTGTGACTGTAGTCCAGCAAGACTGGCAGTGGGCTGTGTGCAAAATGAGAGCTATATGTTTAAATTAATAGTTGCTTTTTAGGACCATGTGAGCATGTGCAGCTCTTTTAGAGTTGTAATGATCCATAAATCATCTGTGATTATTATCACAGCATCTATAATTTGAGTACAATAAACAATTACGCCACTGGGAATCATCAGATTTATTATTATCTGTTAATTGCTTCTCCAAGGTTCCCCTAGTTAAGAAAAGTAAAAATCGAATGATGATACACACTGTCAGACACACAAGGCAACCCACACAGTCCAGCAACTCTGCCAAGAGGAGGTGAAAGAATAATGGTACTGTAGATATTCTCATTTATCTTAAAGATCACTAGGGACTAATATTACCATGGCTTTAACGAAGAGAGGAAATGAATTGTGAATAAAAGAGAATAAATAAACAAAAGAGTTAATAAATGACGATAGTTATTGATGATGCTTTTATCAAAGTACAAATTAGTCCAAAGTAAGAACATTAAACTAACCTAAAAATAAACTTCTCCACTGGCGTCTAGTCACCTATAGGTGACATCCATTTCTCTACCACCCTTCCATCGCTCCCTCCTTTCTCCCGTAACTACTCTCATCACTATTTCCTTTTTTTCACTCACAAATCAATCTGCCTCAATTTGTGCAGAATTGATTTCACCATTTCTTATCATTGACGCAATTCTGCAATCCGCTCTCGCCAGCTCATCCAGTCCATTCGCCTTATATGTTTCACTCTTTTTCTACTCCTCTATCGCATTCTCTATCTACCCCGCTCTAGTTTCCACTGCAACTCATTACATATGTGCTTCCTTTGCTCTGTCCTCTTACTTGGTAACCTCCACAGAGTTCTGGAGCAATGTCTTGATTGGATGTGGCTGGCATTGCTAAGCATTCTGTGCTGCAGAACTGGTGCTGCGCATGCAATATGTTGGCAGCCATTAGTTCATTATCAGCAGAGTGCTGATGTGGCTGCTGTACAGTTTTGCAAGAAAGATTACCAAGTGAGAATGTTTGTTTCAAAGTCAGTATACTGATAATAAGAGATGCTTGAGTGAAGCGACAGAGTGAATCCATCATTTGCCAAGCCTTTAGCAGCAACACATGGAGCAAGTTTTCAAAGCAGAAGGAAAAATTGCCAAACATGTAAGTACCATATTGACTTCTGTTCATGGCTTAATGAAAAATCCAGTGCATTCCTCTCAGAAGCAATATACAGCTATGTCTCGTTGCCTTTCAAAATAATGAGTGCCTGGATTTTAAAAATGCCTCCTGCCTGTGTTTAAACAAACTAAAGAGATGATTTCTGACACTGAAAAATAAATGCAACCGTGGAAGTCAGATAAAAAAAAAATCCACTGAATGATGAATGAGACCCTTAAACCTACAAAATCATGCTAAACATGCAAGTTGTTTTGTAGTAATAACTTCAGTGCTGCCTCATAGTATAACAAATGTTTTTACAAGAACCAGAAAGGGCAGCTATCGATTCTTTCAGCTTAACCCCCAAACTATTTTGAAGAAGCAGCTAAATGGCCTTGCACACAACTGTGCTGTGTTTTTATTCTTGTCTTTGATAGTTGTGTCTCAGCTGTTCAGCAGTTGCTTGGAAACATTTTTTAATTTTTTTTTCGCCTCGAGAAGTACCGCAGTGTGGGACGCGTGATTGATGGGGGGAAATGAAAGAGCAGGTTTCCACTGACAAACAGAAATGTATACAAAAGTATTTACACTCATCATCGCTATAAACTTCTCATCAGTTTGTAGACTTACCGAAATTCTAAAAGAAGCTAAAGTCAGCTGTTTGTGCAGTTCAATCAGACAAGCATTTACTGCTAGATTTATTCATTTCCCCTCAAAACTCGGCAGCATCCCAACACTGTGATGGTCTCCAATGTATTAACAGAGACCTATAATCAATCTGTGCCACACTGCATTTTCTCAGAAGGTTTCTGCTGTGTTTGTAATGCTTGCAAAGAAAAAAGATTTAGAGGAAGAGAGGAAAAAAAACACAAGGGCTCGAATTGTGAGATGAAGGAAGATAAAGCACTGTGTGAGCTGAAGTATTAAAGGTTTCAACATGACTTTAATTATGCTTACAGTGCATTCAATTCTATCCAGACACAGATTCAGCACTCTTGATACCAAACTAGTTGGCTTTTAAAATCAATTACTGCACAGAACTGAATACACTAAGTGGAATGGAATGTGCCATTAAATGTTTGATTGTTTATGGTGCTGCCATTCATTTCTTGGCTGTGCCTTAACCCATTTACCGTGGTCTATCAAGAGACATTTAAACAGTCGTATACCAGATATGCTATACTGTTAATGTCACGGTTCTGGCACATTTGCTTTGAGCTTGGACCGATTCCCAGTGAAATCATTAATCAAAGTAGGACTGTCATCAGCATCGCTCCTTGATTATCACACACTACCGTAATTAATGTATTGATTGTTGACAGCGCCAAGCTTCTCTGCAATTTGTGTATAGGAGTTACAGTTTTGCCCTTCCCCTCTGCCCTGCTTACTGGTCACATATACCCCTCATTTCACCCAATAATTAAACACATTCTACCCTTCCAAAACATGATTGAACATTTGTCAATTTGAATCGAACACCTCAGCGGTGATGCAGTATCTGTCCTGACTCTGAGACGGTGCCAATCAATGATGCATCACCGGCTTCTCAACTTGTCCGTCCGTGTTGCTCTGCATTTCAATCACCCAGCTGATATCCATCTATCTCTCAGCCCCTGCAGCTTTTTCTTCCATCGCTTTTGACCTCCCTCAAAATCTCTTTTCTGGATTCACATTGATCAAGTTTAACCAGATGTCGTGTCCAAGTTTTGGGTGTTATTTTTGAACTGTAATGTTCTTAGCGAAATGATACAGGACAATTTGGGGTGGAAATGAACACTGAGACCGAATGCTTTGTCTTGTTTGATAGAGTTGTCATGACAGGACGGCAGATGTTGCTATAATGCCGTTCAGTGAAATTTCTGACGCTAACAGATTTGCAACTCAGTGAGAATCTCATTATCATGCATTTGCAAAATAGCATCACCTTTAGGATAATCTATTTTGGCATTGAGACCGTGGCAGCATGCCACCTGTTAGGAGGCCACCAACTCTGAAAATCATTTTTTATGAGACAAAATTATTGAATAAAAGGATAATGGAGGTGTTACCATTACATTTGTCTTATTAAGTCCAAAAGCAATATTGTGTCTGCCACTCAACTCCAAGTACAAATCTTTAAAAATGCATCCAAATATATAATTCAATTTTCTAAAATAGATGGGCACTTTGCTCTGCAGCCATGCTAATGACTTGTGTGATTCTTAGGATGGGAATATTGGCTGGTTTGTCAACCACATTGACTCAGACTGAAACTGAGAAACTGAAACTGAACTGTTACATTAAATTATAACGTTATCTTGTTTTTCCATAGTCCACACTTGTTTATGGCCAAATACCAGAATAATTACATGTCCACGCTTTGTGTTAATGCGTAAACATAAGTGTGCTATATACTGTAAAGATGTTACAAGGCAGGTCATGAAAAATCATAAACATACCTGATTTATAACAAACAGATTTCTTCTTGATCTTCTTCAGGTCATGTCATGTTGACCTCTTCCCAGACCAGTTACTATTTTTAGACCCCTTGATGTCCTATTTTGGTCACCTCCATGTATGACATTTCACAATGGACCTCAGACTTGCAGAGAAAGCAAACATCAACTTCTGTGTAAAACTGTCTGAGTGTTCTTGTCAAGGATCATCACCAGGGGGCTTCAGGCTGTTTCCCAGAGACCAAACAGCAGTTTTCATTGGATGACGCTGCAGAATATAACTACGAGGTGAGGCATCAGGCAGCAGGAGCACAAACATTTGCTTGGTCATCTTTTTTTGCGCACTAATAGCCAGTTCAAGTAGAATTCCTCAGGTTCTACTGAAATGTCCTGAGGCATCTGAAGGAGACATTTTGGTGCAAATATGATGTGTAGCGTAAAATGCCGGTGTACGGCTCATTACAGTATACTGAAGTGTTTTTTTTAAGCCACACCAACACAGCACCCATACTAGTCGCACACTCTAGGAAAGTTAAACAAATAGTTAGAATGGGACTTCTAAGGAACAATTTACAAACAGCAGCCACAATCAAAGTATTCCATCCATCCATGCATCCATCCACCTATTGAACCATTTATCCAGCTTAGGTTTGTGTAGCAGATGGAGCTATAAGGTGAGAGCTGGGATAACACTGAAAATAGACAATTATCAACCCACGCATTAACACCTACAGCCAATTTTGAATTGCACATTAAAAAGAATGCATTTGTGCTATAGGAGGGAGACAGAGTGTTTAGTGCAGTAGTCATAAAAGGCCTGCAATACACACACACACACACACACACACACACACACACACACACACACACACACACACACACACACATATATATATATATATATATATATATATATATATATATATATATATATATATATATATATATGTGCATAAAAGCAGAGCATACCTAGACAAGTAACATATAATCGTGTTACATGTTAACATATCGGATATACCATCTTGATACTTTTACTTATGACAATTTAAGAATCGCAGCCCAAGGTGTGGCTTACTTACATGTGTTCATAGCGCTTTGGAAATGCAGGACAATGGCAGATAAAGATGCTAAAGGCTTTGGCTCTAAGACATCAGTTTTGTTATTTTCATGACTATAATGAACTATAGAATAAGTGGGGGAAATCAAGGTCTTATTCACCTGCCTCAAATGTTATTATATGATGGTTTTGACATGTCCCTTTAATACTTTTGCTTGTTTTTGTGCTACAAGGTTTCCTTGTTTCTTGTTGTGGTGTTTACTTTGTGCCGTTGTTCCTTTCCCTCGTTTACTGACCATCTGCCCCACCTTAAGTGCTTTCACATGTGATTTGTTCCCACCTCTATCTCAATCAACCCTCTGTGGATATTTAACCTCTTTCTCAGTTATACATCCTAGATTTATCTCCTTGTTTCTTTCAAAAAAATAAAATAAAATTCACTCCCTGCCTCCATTTCCTAATCGCTTTTCCTTGACCTCGACTGAAAACACCACAAGGCAAAAACACATCAGCAGCTTATGGCATCAAATAAAAATGAACACTCACATGCCATTACTGCCACAAGTTGGTTTCTTTGATGATGTGTTGCTATGAATTATGGGATGGCCTTATCGCTTTTCCTTTCATAAAGGATGTGCCAGTATATCCTGTGCTAAAATAAGAAAGCACTGAAGCACCTTTCCAAATAGTCGGCTAAGCAGAAACTTCTGGGTTACTTCACTCAGTTAAGAACTTTCTGAGGGAAATTTGTGAGCACATCCTTAGTGTCTCTCACCAAAGATGCAAGAGGGGGAGATGAGGAATATACACGAGGAGAGAGAAGCTGTGGCAACAGCGTTGTTTAACTGAATGAGACATCTTTGCTTCTGAGCTGTCATTTTAAAGCCATGTCAATTAAATATGACCGTAGGCTCAGCTGCATCATAAATTGTTCTAGCTCAACAAATCAATAAACTATTGCTGTATTTTATGATCTCAGAGCATTCATGACATTTTTTATATATGGGACTACTTCTGATTAAGTTCCCAAGGCGGTATAATATGATACGATATGAGGCCAATTTTAATCACCCACACAGACGTACAGTGAAATGCAGTTCAGTCATTTCAGTCATGCAGTTGATCAACTAACTGAAACGAGCTATAAATACAAAGGACTGATTTTCAGAAGACTCCTCCTCCCACTGTGTTGTGTTTATTGCAGCTGTGTGTCATGCTGTCATCAAAGGTAAGAACATTTCTGCAAAGGACACACCTGTGCATCCTCGATTACAACTAGCAAGCCTGCTGTCTCAAATCTCGTCTGTCCTCCAGATGCATTTTAGGAATTGCAATATCACTGAGACACTCTTCAGCATGGCACACTGAGATTGATTTCTGGATCACAGGACAGAGGACAGAGGAGACAATAAGGCACAAATTAGAGATATGAGAAAAGCCTTTAGTTTTGTCTTTCACTCTGTCTTTGTCAGATTGTCTGCTCGCCTTCCTGAGTCTACCTCCTATGTTCTCCTGGTTCTCTGCTTTGTGTTCCTGCTCTCACAGTTTGTCTTTAGTTTAGTTTAGTTATGTATTTTTTGTCAGTTCATCATATTAATCAGAATTAGGATGTATCAGATGATTTATGAAAGGTATGGTGTGTAAAATGTCAATACTAGATATCAATACATTGCATACTTCAATCTACTGGATTATGTCTTGATGCATGCTCAATCATGCAGGTAAGTAAATCTCCAAAAGTTGATTGTGCTAATCTGGATGTAGCGTTTTCAGTGGGAGAAACGTTTCGTCACTCATCCAAGTGACTTCTTCAGTCTCAGCTGACTGCAGGTTTCCCCAATCTTATAAACAGTACATTTGCATAATGACCGAAACCAGCCGACTTTACCCTTCCTAAATCAAGTGTATTATCCTAGTTATGGAGACCATTCATCTGTAGTGAGTGTAGACTGTCAGCCTGCCATTTACCTTAGCAATATGTCTGGTGTCGATGTCCATTAACTCTGGAGGCGGCTGTCTGTCAGTAAGTGCTGTTGTTTTTGCCGCTGTTAGCTGCTGTTAGTCAGCATTAGTCAAAGTTTCTTCATTGTAGATCTAAAATTGCTGGACTTGGATGGTTAGCAAATAAACTCATATGATGTGAGAATGTAATTGAACTGTTTATTAGAGGAAAAATGTGATTTTATAGGATACTCAAGCCTTACATTGCTCGGCATGACTTAGCTTATAATCAACTGTTGTTCTGTAGCTAGCTTGCTGAATGGAGGTGGGAGAGTCGTGTGTCTAATCTGCTGACAGTAGGGCTTTGGAGTTGACGTCACGCCGCAATGCATTGTGGGAGCGTGGCGCCATTTTCGGGGTCTACAAATCAAAACAAACACACTGTGTTGGAACGACGACTACAAGAAAGATGCTTAAAAGCAGCTCAAAAGAGAATGGACTGTATGGAGACCGATTGCGTTCAGAGGCGAAGCGGCGGTACTCGCAGAAAATAGCGTGCATTGGAAATGTGGACCCGTATGAAATACGGCCGTGGAGTAGAAACCCTGAAGACCAACCGCTATTGATGTAGCCTGACATATTTTCGTACCTTGTCTGTGGAGTCAGCGCTTACAAGTCGTCATTCAAACAAAGGTAAGTCAGCTCAGGTACTACGTGTGAAATGCGTTTGATTTCCCTCCAAACATTCAGATTAGTGCAGCATAAATTCATTCATAAGGGGGAAATTACAGTGAGAACATGTGGAGGCTCTGTTAGAGGGATAACATAGTGAGTTCAGTGCATTGATGTGACATTGTCCTGAAGGATTTAGTTATTCTTTATGGTTAAAGAAATTCCAATGATTTATTTATATTTATTATAAATAATTCTAATAATACATATTGCTTCCATGTTTGTATCCTGTGTCACTAAAAAATACATTTTATTTTAATTTTATACATTGATTAATGACCTGCAGAATCTCCTTATCATATTAAGGGATTCATAATTGTCACTTTATGCTTTCTCCATCTCTAAAGTGATTACATCCTTGCATTAGATACTTTAGGTTCATTTTCTGCAGGTGGGTTTCTGACAGAGAACCCGCCGCATGTTAGAATATAACATGCAGCGTTCTATAGATGAATACATAAAAAAATGAAAAATTACACTTTGTTACATTTATGATAAAGTAGATGAAACACATTTGTGTTGGCCTTGGCTCATAGTTCTTGTCTTTAAATGAACTTTGTCTGTGTGTGTTTCAGGTACTGCACTCTCAAAGACTGAATGAACCAGCATTGCAGCCATGGGTCATTGTGAGCATCACAGGAAAGGTTGAAGCCGCCCACTGCACCTGTATGGCCGGAGTCGCAGAGACCTGCACCCATGTCGCTGCTCTTCTGTTTAATGTAGAAGCAACAGTGTTGATCGTGGCACAAGGACTGTTACAGATGAACCTGCATACTGGGTTTTGCTGGGTAATATGACCAAGATACAGCCATATTGTTGGCTATAAGATGTTTTGACCCCGAAAATGGCGCATCAGGCCAAAATCCTTTCCACGCCCACCCCCGTGACATCACGCTCCAAAGCCCTGTAAGTAACTGCAATAATATCAAGAATAAATAAAAATGTTTATACACGTTTTCATGTGTCAGAGCCCCGACTTCAGCTCAGGAAGTGAGGCTTGAGAAGAGGAGGAAGAGGATGAGGTGGAAAGGGAAGAGGGAGAGAGCAGGACAAGAAAGACATGTTATATGGGCATTTATAGCTTGTCTGTGATTTTTACATTAGAAGTGACATAAGGTAAGTATGTTGCTACTCTCTATCTACATACATAAAAGTATTTGAACTTGTGATAACACATGTATTTGTTCTTTTCCTATTAAATAATCTCATAAATTGCTAACTGTATCCGCCTATAGCTTTTTGTGTCATATTTTGAATAATACCTGAAATTAATAGCTATTATCAGTTGATATTACTTCTATAGCTCTAGTTAGACGAAAACCTCTACCACAACTAATCAGTATAATGACAGTGACATGACTTTGACACCTGATTTTAAAATTAATGTTTCACAATGTCAGTCTTTTGGTTAGGTTTGGAGAACAAAACTACTTAATAAGGCACTAAATAAGTACTAAGGTAATTAATAAGTACTAACAATGACTTGATTGGAGTTGGAAAAACATCAACTTTTCACAATATCAACTTCATTCTACAAACATTTTCAAGGATAGCATTTAATAACTTCACAGAAACTCTTCACTGACTTATTCACTTGAAAAGGTTGAAGTGTACTACATACTTGTTGTTTTCTGTTTATCACAGCAAGATAACACACCTTCTGTATTGGCAACAAAAATGTCTAAACAATAACTATGAGAGTGATGACAGACGATAATGGCTTTTCTGTATGCTGCTTGTCTATGTGGTGATGCTGAAGCAGTTGCTCTGGTGCCGAGTTCCACATGACTACACATTTGTTACATATATACTAAGAAAAATCATACATCGCTGTTAGGTTCTCACCACCTGGTGTGCTCAGTTTTCATATTCATGATCTTGCATGTGTTGTAGTATGCATATATTCAGCTGGCTGAGATGCACATGCAAGTCTAATATCTGGTGTCCTGGGAAAACAACTGAAGGTGCAGAGCAACAAAAAGAAGACACAGCAAAATAGAGGGTTAACTCTGACTTGATCATCATAATAATTGTTCACTTTACCTCAATTAAGACAAGCGTGCAGTGATATATTAATCATACAAACAGCTCAACAATGTTCAAACACAGATTAACTGAATAAATGTCAGGAGAATTTATCATCACTCTTTATTTACTGATTTTGTCAGTGCTTTCAAGTGACCGCTGGGATTCACAGTCTGATTCTTTGTGAAATGTTCTGTGCTTTGATCGACATCAATTGCAAACTAAACTTAGAGAAGCAAAACCAAGCGATATCTAACATCACAAAGAAATATCTCAAGAAAAAAAAGCTTCCTTTGCAGCTACTGTCTATATGGAAGAAGAGATTTTAGATTTTACTTGATGCTGGATTCAGTCCATGACTGATTTATGGCGGGCTTTCTGGGCAAAACTCTTGGCGCAGAAGAACTGTGGAGAGTGCTACTCAATGTAAATTGGTGTCTGAATGGGCACTGTGACCTTTGGAGAAGTCCTCCCTGGGAAAGTGGAGAAGTGTTCACTGATCTCGTTCTGTGTCCCCTTTTTTTTCCCGCCAGTGCCTTCAAAAAATCCTTCCACAGCAGAAATGCTTGCGACGCTGTGATTGACAGAATAAAAGTGGAGAATCTGATTCTCTGGGACTCCTCTGGTCCTTTGTCTTTGAACTGACATGACACAAGGTCTTGACACTCTAAAAACACTGCTTAGAATTTGACTTTTTTTAAAAAGAAGATGTGCCAAGCTTCATCGGTAGAAAGTGGCTTTGGCAGAAGGCGTCAGTGAGTGATGGCCCTCATGTTCAGGCCCAAGCATTTAAGGCTTGCTGTGAAAGGTTTCTCACTGTGAAGGCAATGAAAAAGCTGCCTTGAGAAAAACATTTCTCTCAAGGTTTTCCAGAACGACATGTTTTTTTTTTAAGGCAGTTGCATAAGCACATTGCTCTGCTGATTGTGTTGTGATAAAAATCACAAAATTCAAATGGGGATATACTCCCAGGATACACTAAATGAAAAATGTGGGTGACAAAAAGTATTTTATATGCAAAATATTCCCAAGAGCTTGCATGCTTGTACATGTCAAATGCATTTTCAAATAATCACTAATCTCATGCTATGGATTCTGTTGTCTTTCAGATAACATTTGACATGAGTTTGCATCATTCCTGTCTTGGGATGATGGGCTGAGCTGCTAACTAGTGCCCTAAAGGGACAGAAATGCACCTGTAACCCAAGACTGCAGCAGGTGTTGGATGCTGAGCCTGCTTAAGGAGGCCAAAAGTGCCAATTTCCCCACAGCAAAGATTGACTCTGAGAGTGGAGCAGTATAATTCTAGCTTCAGGCACCACTTCTGGGTGGCTGCTTCCAAAAGCTTAGCTTCAAGATGCACTGCTGGTCTTCCATCCAAGTAGGATGCATTTCCCTGTTGAACTCAGTTCCCTCATATTTTTGACTAAGAGTGTGGCTTCAGTTTGCTCCAAATGGTTTGTGAGTCACACAATCTTGAACCCTTATAATTTACTGCCAGAGAAAAATATGTTTAACTCATTAACATCCATATGGCAAAATTAGCTTGACTATGGTGTCCAGTTACACAGTCTAACTGTCAGCTGAATAAATATTTTAGTTTCTTTTTTTATAATAAGTATTTTTAACTAGCTGTAAGTAACTTTAGGAAGGAGTTCAAATTAATATGAGGTCACAAGAGATCTGATACAAGTTAAGGTCTGACTTGAACCACAAACTATAGAATCACAGGCAACGTTTTCATACACAAGAGAAAAAGATATCAAGTAATTATAGGTTTGAAATACAGAAGTCATGAAGCAGGAACATATATTCTAGCTATTGTTACACAAATGAGTTCAAAGGCAAACTCAAAAAGACATCTGACCAGTTAGGGTGTGCTTATTATTCATTCATCAGACATACTCACCCATCAGAGGTCAAAGGCTGTTCACAAAATGTGGCTCTTTTCAGTTGTCTTAATGCAACTGTAAAATAAATCAAACTGAATTAAACAAATGTAGTTATTATACAGTGGGGCAAAAAAGTATTTAGTCAGCCACCGATTGTGCAAGTTCCCCCACTTAAAATGATGACAGAGGTCAGTAATTTGCACCAGAGGTACACTTCAACTGTGAGAGACAGAATGTGAAAAAAAATCCATGAATCCACATGGTAGGATTTGTAAAGAATTTATTCGTAAATCAGGGTGGAGAATAAGTATTTGGTCACCTCAAACAAGGAAAATCTCTGGCTCTCACAGACCTGTAACGTCTTCTGTAAGAAGCTTTTCTGTCCCCCACTCGTTACCTGTATGAATGGCACCTGTTTGAACTCATCATCTGTATAAAAGACACCTGTCCACAGCCTCAAACAGTCAGACTCCAAACTCCGCCATGGCCAAGACCAAAGAGCTTTCGAAGGACACCAGGAAAAGTATTGTAGACCTGCACCAGACTGGGAAGAGTGAATCTACAATAGGCAAGCAGCTTGGTGTGAAAAAATCAACTGTGGGAGCAATCATCAGAAAATGGAAGACATACAAGACCACTGATAATCTCCCTCGATCTGGGGCTCCACGCAAGATCTCATCCCGTGGGGTCAAAATGATCATGAGAACGGTGGGCAAAGATCCCAGGACCACACGGGGGGACCTGGTGAATGACCTGCAGAGAGCTGGGACCAAAGTAACAAAGGTCACCATCAGTAACACACTACAACGGCAGGGAATCAAATCCCGCAGTGCCAGACGTGTTCCGCTGCTGAAGCCAGTGCATGTCCAGGCCCGTCTGAAGTTTGCCAGAGAGCACATGGATGATACAGCAGAGGATTGGGAGAATGTCATGTGGTCAGATGAAACCAAAGTAGAACTTTTTGGTATAAACTCAACTCGTCGTGTTTGGAGGAAGAAGAATACTGAGTTGCATCCCAAGAACACCATACCTACTGTGAAGCATGGGGGTGGAAACATCATGCTATGGGGCTGTTTTTCTGCCAAGGGGACAGGACGACTGATCCGTGTTAAGGACAGAATGAATGGGGCCATGTATCGTGAGATTTTGAGCCAAGACCTCCTTCCATCAGTGAGAACTTTGAAGATGAAACGAGGCTGGGTCTTCCAACATGACAATGATCCAAAACACACCGCCCGGGCAACAAAGGAGTGGCTCCGTAAGAAGCATTTGAAAGTCCTGGAGTGGCCTAGCCAGTCTCCAGACCTCAACCCCATAGAAAATCTGTGGCGGGAGTTGAAAGGCCGTGTTGCTCGGCGACAGCCCCAAAACATCACTGCTCTCGAGAAGATCTGCATGGAGGAATGGGCCAAAATACCAGCTACTGTGTGTGCAAACCTGGTAAAGACCTATAGTGTTAGGTGACGGCTGTGTGCGGACAGGGATAGGACCCAAGATGCAGACTCCAAAGCCAAACTTAAACCAAAACAGCTTTAATGCTGAACGCAAACATAACATAACTGCAAAAAACTCAAATAAACTAACACCGGTGGACTGGCAAAAACACACAGCAAATAAACGGTAGATCGCGACATGGACACAGAGAAACACAGGGCTTAAATACACAGAGGGAGCAATCAGGGAATGAGTAACAGGAGGGAAAAACAGCTGGGGCAAATCAGAACTGACGAGACAAAAGGAAGCGTAAACTGAACACACTGAGATAAGACAGAGACCTTCAAAGTAAAACAGGAAACACATAACACAGACTCACATGCAGGCACTACAGAGGGAACAGAGACGTGGGACCAGGGCAGACACAAACACTGACTGAACACGGGGATATAGGAACTAAGGATACACAGAGACGCGAACTAGACAAGGGGATACAGGTGATAGGGGAGACAGAGCAACTAAAGAAGACAGAGACATAACCCATAAGACAGAACTCAAAGAAACCAAAGACTAAAAAGTCTAAATAATATAATAAACTCAAATACCCTGGGTCAACGACCCAGGCATCCTAACATATAGTAAACGTTTGACCTCTGTTATTGCCAACAAAGGTTATGTTACAAAGTATTGAGTTGTATTTTTGTTATTGACCAAATACTTATTTTCCACCCTGATTTACGAATAAATTCTTTACAAATCCTACCATGTGGATTCATGGATTTTTTTTTTTTCACATTCTGTCTCTCACAGTTGAAGTGTACCTCTGGTGCAAATTACTGACCTCTGTCATCATTTTAAGTGGGGGAACTTGCACAATCGGTGGCTGACTAAATACTTTTTTGCCCCACTGTATCTCCAAATTCCTCATATTAGCAATAAGGGGTCAATGTTGTCCTTGTGTCTGTGTGGCTTCTCTCTGGTACAGTAAGAAGGCATTTAGTTGGCTATGAGTATGAGTGGTTGTCTATCTCCCTGTGTTAGCCCTGCAATAGACTGTCGACCTGTCCAGAGTCTACCTTATCTCACGCTCTATGACAGCTGGGGTAGGTCATAGATAAGCGGAAGAAGATGGATGGATGGTGTCATGACCGGCTAAACCGGAGGCTAATGGACTCAAGCGCAAGAACTGCACAAGGACAGCAGTGTGGTCCTTGTGGTTCACACACACAAACACACAAACATGAGTCTTATGGTGGAGAGGGGATAAGGGTCGATTGCTTGCGGCACACAATAACGGTTTCCACTGCACCGGGCAAAGTGCATCGCCAGTGCGCCAGCGAGGAGTACTGTCATCGGTGAGAAAGAAGGAGCCATCAGAGAGTGAGCAGGCAGGTGTTAGTTTGAGGAGGACGATCAGTGAAGGAAGCAGTTGAGTGTCCGATTGGTTAAGGAAAGAGAGATAACCAACGTTCTGTGGAGAAAGGTGAGTATGATGGCTAAACCACCGGCAGAGGCAGACACTAGAGATAATGAACACATTGTTTGTTCTCAAAGGAAATTATTACAAAAGGATCAGCAAAGAGACTGGCCTGTTTAGCACACTGAGTTAAGTGATAATCTGACAAGGTCTGAGTGGCTGAGCTGGTCCCTTTGCACTGCAGCTGATTAAACTGATGAGGCACAGGTGGTCCAGCCAGGGAGTGGAAAAGGCTCCAATTCCACCCTAAAGGGGTGGAGAGCTTCTGCACTTCCAAGACAAAAGATCAAAACACAGATAGACCAGTGGCAGACAGTAATGGGTGGCTGGATGAATGAATACGAAGCCAGTGCAGAAGTCCCAAAAGCAGCAATTCAACATGAAATGATGATTTGATACTGCCTCTAAAAAGTCCAACTCCAGGGAAGAACTTCATCTATAGCTGGTTTGGCCCTTCACAACAAATGTACAGTGGGTGAGTTATTTTTTTTGTGTAAATCCCTATATTTGGAATTTTTCAAGGTTTATAGTTAGGTGTGTTAAAATGTCAGGTGTGCCGACACGAGTAAATGTAGCCAACAGCTGTCTGCTGAGCTCTAAGTCCTCTAATTTAAGTAATTGAGCTGGACCTCTCCACTGTGTTTGTGGCGCTGATGGCTTTTTAATGGAAGTAATGCAACTTGCTGTGAAGTATACTCTCACAAAGAAGTCTGTGGTCATGTTTTGGTGTGTGAAAATGAAATTTTAATAGTCTGCGTTGTACTCATAATACACTTAATAGCTGCAGCTTGCTAACTTGATAGTAATAGTTGATAACTTAGCATTCCACCCTCTCATTTAAATATGGTCTGTCAATGCCATAAGGCTCAACTGAAAAGTTTTAAAGATCACAAATGTCATGGTGGTCACATCCATCCTTCATATTCTTATATTCAAAAGTACATGTGTACAGAATAGATTCTTAAAAACATGGATTTAAAATAAACTCAAATGCTTATCATCAGCCTAAATTACAGTTTGTATTTAATAACATCTAAACTTAATCATCTCATGTATAACATTATTAGGCCTATTCATTTTTGTTATTTCAAAACCTACTGAGTCATTCTCAACGCTCACACACCTAGTGATTCAGATCAAATCAGAATAATAAAAGGCGTACCTACATTACAGATTGGTCTAACCAAAAGCTAACACCATCACCCTCACTGCCTGCAAGGACTCATTATTAATGTATTATGCAGAAATGAATACCGGATGCTGGACTCTTCAATTTAAGGCCTGTAGAGCATACGCATTAGTATCCTTCATTTGCTGCACTGCACACACATCAATGGGAGAAAACAGTCTTCTAGTCCTAATGAACTGAATGGATCAAATTCTGTAAATGAAAACAATATATATATACACACACACACACACACACACACACACACACACACACACACACACACACACACACTATTTGGATCTACATTTGGTCACATTTAAGAATATTAATGTAGGAGACGCAGTGGCTGTCAACAAACAGAATATTTATTTTGAGTGATTACATTTCATATATTCATAAGGAATAAATAAGTCAAAGCAAACACCTGCACCTCCTCAGCAGTGATTGTAAAGTAACTGCGCTAACAACAAAAGCATCCATTTGACTTCATTGCATAAAGAAAATGATTTATTATAGTGACCACTTCCACAAGTCTTAAGCAAAAGCAATTTAACATTGTAATGTTGTTAGATTACCTCTGAAAGCAGCATATTAGAACCCAGAGAGATAATTTCAAAGCACAACAGGAGAGCTCTGGGGAAGGTGGAAAGTAATTTCAGAATAAGTGATCAGCTCATCTGGCTATTGGCAGATATTACACTCGGGAGATTTGACTCAACCTCGACAGTGACAATGCAGGTGACGCGTATTAAGAGCTGTGCTGAATATTTCACTGTGA
The DNA here is from genome assembly GCF_057382095.1 of Aulonocara sp. 'chitande type north' Nkhata Bay. Classification (NCBI taxonomy): domain Eukaryota; kingdom Metazoa; phylum Chordata; class Actinopteri; order Cichliformes; family Cichlidae; genus Aulonocara; species Aulonocara sp. 'chitande type north' Nkhata Bay. The sequence goes on along the minus strand of NC_141354.1, from coordinate 21,264,863 downwards.
TCTAAGTTTGATAATGAATAAAAGTGACCTGCAAGGCCATTGTGCATTCTCACCTAAACGTCACACTCTGTCAGCAATACCGGCTATGCACAATGACATGCTGTGCCCTGCGGCAAAAGAGAAGAAAAGAAGTAAATGAAAAAAGAAAAATAGGCAGACACTGGGCAGAAGCAGAAGGCTCTGTATTCAGAACAAAATGTTTCACAGTGCAGTGATGGAGGTGAAGCGAGGTCTTTACTAAATCGAGAGGGAGGCGGATTAAGTAGCATTTTTGACAGGCCAAACTCTCCAAACAGATACATATTGTGGTATAAAAGAAAAGAGGACCAAATATGTTATTTAATTCACAAACGATTAAACGTTTTGTTTTGATGTGGGTGAAGTTAATTGGAAATTCTAGTCAGTAAATTAAATTGTGTTATACTAAAGAACAACGTCCTCAAATTTGTTTTAATTATTAAGTCCACCTATAAAAGTGCATGGATGGGTAGAGGCACAATGTAGATTGCGCAGTAAATGTATTAAAGTATTAAATGCATGCTGGGCACACATTGAGCTGTGATTAGCTTTACGGCTTTATTGCTGAGCTGTGTCCTTTTTACCTTGACTACAAAAGGAAGAAAGGGAACATCATATATGATGTTCCCTTTCTGATGATTGCTCCCACAGTTGATTTTTTTCACACCAAGCTGCTTGCCTATTGTAGATTCACTCTTCCCAGTCTGGTGCAGGTCTACAATACTTTTCCTGGTGTCCTTCGAAAGCTCTTTGGTCTTGGCCATGGCGGAGTTTGGAGTCTGACTGTTTGAGGCTGTGGACAGGTGTCTTTTATACAGATGATGAGTTCAAACAGGTGCCATTCATACAGGTAACGAGTGGGGGACAGAAAAGCTTCTTACAGAAGACGTTACAGGTCTGTGAGAGCCAGAGATTTTCCTTGTTTGAGGTGACCAAATACTTATTTTCCACCCTAATTTACGAATAAATTCTTTACAAATCCTACCATGTGGATTCATGGATTTTTTTTTTTTTTTCACATTCTGTCTCTCACAGTTGAAGTGTACCTCTGGTGCAAATTACTGACCTCTGTCATCATTTTAGGTGGGGGAACTTGCACAATCGGTGGCTGACTAAATACTTTTTTGCCCCACTGTAGTGCTTCTTAACAGGGATGGTTGACAACAGCAAAACATTAGGAAAATGTCTGCATCAAATTGTCATAGTCCATGTGGAGCATAATCCAAGTCTACATTTTCATTATTCTTAAAGACCTGTCAGGTGTGTGATGTGGTCAGTCATGTTTTACAGATGATAGGATGTTTGGGTAGTTCAAATCATACACCTGGATACATGTTGTTCTTGTTGCTGACATTTTATAATTGAATTTGAATCTGTGTTGGGGTAAATAATTGATAGTTTTCGTGTTCTCTGTATCTGCCTTTTAGGACGGGAGTTGCAGCTCTTGACGAGCTTTTCAAGGCACATTTTGTATTTGCCATGTCCTATGACGAAGCATTGCACAACTTCTACACATTCATCCAGACCACCGTGTATGGCATTGATGTTGGCAGCGTGAAGGAGAGTCCTCGGGTCAGGGAAATCAGAGCAAGAATTCTTCACAGTACAGTCTAAAGACATAGACTATACAGCACTTTGACTGTTCTTGTGTTACTTTTGCAAGATACACCACACAAGTTGCTCAGTGTTATTTAGACATGTCAAGTTCCAGCAACATTTTTACTTTTGAGCTTTGGACAGCCTAGATATTAATTTATCTTTTACAAGCAACACCTCTTCAAAGCACGTGGAGACTTTGTTGACTCAGAGGTCATCAGTAATTTTTATTTTGAGCCTGCACCTTATGATAGAACCTCTGTTTCACAGCCTGTAAATGTGGCTCATCTTGTGACAGGCAAATACTAGACATGTATAGGACTGTTATTTTTCAACTACAATCCTCAGGAGTTCTGAAAGTACTGTGCAGTGTTTAGTTGGTTCATTGGAGGAAAGTGTTAATGACATATACGTCATTGCACATGCAAAACAATCTGTTGTTGAATGTTTGTCATCAAGAGAAACCTCGGAAAAGTTGAATGTTTTGATCAGCTTGAAAACCCATTCTCATATCTTAACAGAATCTAAAAGGATGAGACCTTTTGAGCAAAAATGGACATGTTTTCCTGTGTGTGTTTTGATGCTCTAAGTAATTTGGAGACTGAAGAAATGATCAATGGTCACTTAAATGCATTTGTTATTGAGGATAAACTGGATGCTGTTGCACTGATCTGTGTAGATAATGTGGTGTATTATAGACCTTACAATGGGCAATTTTCAAATGACACTAATGACAAAATGTAGATTGTCCAATATTGTAGTTTTGTATATATTTATGCGCTGTTTATTTGTGGTGTATCTGCTGTTTGAATACAGAGTATTTTGAACACTGTCCTGTTGTTTCTTTTAATGGGTAGAATGTCTGTAGCTGTGAATACATTTTAATTAATTAATACATTTTAATTAATTGTAGCAGTAGAGATATCAGAGATTAATGGGAGTTTATTGTAATCTGGCTAGTATTGATGATTTGACTGACACTAGTGTTAGTGTTAGACAATCAACACTATTCAGTGTTAAATTTTTAACCACCAGGGCTAGTGTAAAGTACTACCAACACTATTTGGTGTTAATTTTTAACACTTAATACCAGTGTAGAATATTGTTGACACTGGTCAGTGTTAGTCAGTGTTAATCTTTAACTCTGTACAGTGTTAAAATAACACCAGGTCATTGTTAAAAATATAACACTTTGAAAAGTGTTAATTTAACACTCAAAAGAGTGGACACATATAGACACTTTTCTAGTGTTAAATTTAACACTCACAGTGTTAATTTGACACTGGCGATTTTGCTGTGTAGGTTGTAAGTCCCTCAACTACTATTCATTCAGCTGCCTGATAATAAATTGGAACTCAAGAGGGGTTATAAGGTGTTATAGGCTCAAAAAGAAAGTGTGTCATGTAAGGGCCTGGCTTTGCAGCTTGTCATCAAAAGGGGGTTGGGGGGGAGTACGAATAAAATGAGAAATTGCTTGCATTACTTGAATGATAAAGTATAGTGCCTATATGCTCAAGTGTGTGTGAATTCTTGAAGTTTGGCTCTGCTGAATGAACTTTTTCTCATCCAGCTTTATTTCAGGCTCTGCAAGGGAAGTCTTTGGTGATGACAGAATATTTTAGATTTAGTGAAAATGACTTTTGTAAGCCACTGAAGAACGTTGCATAGGCCCCCAAAGGATGGGAAAACAGACAAAAAAAGTTTACTTATTGCATCTGTAAAGTTGAAGCTAAGCTTGCTCTGTAATCTGTGGAATATTTTTAATCTACCAAATGTTGAAATACATTTTGATTTAATTAGCAGAAGTCTAACTCTTTACCCTTATCTACATTAATAATAACAACGTAATTCTGTCGTCATCACTCTGGCCCAATCATTTTCTGGCCCGCATTCTGTGAACCAGTCAGTCTCTGTTTCATGTGTTTCTAATGATAGCTAGATCAATTTATTTGTTCCCGTCAAGAAATTTGATTACAGCAGAAATCATTACACATTTGTATACACCATGTCAGTGGCGTGCAGTGACTTTTACACAAAGGCAAGCAGAAATGACCTCCGTTGTGCTGCCTGTCAGTACCCCACCAGGACGTCTTCACCTTTCTGCACTCCATCCTGGCTGAAGACTTAAATCGGTGTTAAATGGATTAGCATTACTGCTTCAGTATATGTTTAAGATTAATCTCATTATAAGTGCTTTATATTCTGTTTAATGTCCAGCATCATATCCTATAAATCATACGTTTATAGCAGCTGTCCTGAAAAAAAAATTGTTGCTCATGAGCTCAGAAACACTGATCTACAAATGAATTTTTTTTTTAAAAGTATATTAAAATGTAACAATAGCAAAAAACGAACTGAATTAAAAAGGCTTGAGCATTGGGTGACATGGTTAACTGTCAACATTTGCTAGATTCAGACATTCTTATAAATGCTAACCTGAAAGTGCTGGTGAGCCTGCACCTGCTCAACTTAGACCGAATATGGTCAGAGCTGCTGTCTCCTCTCCATCATGGTTACGCCATTCCTTGTTAATCTACTATAGAAGAAACCGACTTTTTCATAGTGTATGCTGGCCAAGGTGTTTAGCAAGAGGAACCTCATCTGTTACGATGTCAAATGACTGAGGCTCATTTACTCACTAAATGAGTAAAACAAGTATTCTGTTCAGGAACATTTAATATTTATTATTTACTATAATTAATGCATGTGTCGGTTGTTGCTGTGGTTTGTCAGCTGTGTTGTTGTTGTCTTCTCTCTCTATCCATCTTCTTCTCCATTTTCCCTCTCCCTCCCCTTCTGATAACTTTCTCTCCAACTTCTCTTTCATTATTCTTTTCTTTTCCATCTCCCAGTCTTGTCCGCTGTAATTGTAAAAACTCAAAATAAAAAAACTCCTAATAAAGATCTAATAACTATTAAGAGGACCATTATAGCAAATGCCATAATGGTCCACTTGGAAAAGTTAATCTGTTGGGAATTTTTTTGGCCTTCATGCTAGAATTCTGGTTGCTACATGGACAGGACAGGACAAAAAAGAAAAGAAAAAAATGAATCAACAAAAAACATAAAGCACATGATGAGGCTTTCACTCTCCTTGTATTTTAAGGACGATTTTGGCCAGCTTGGCAGCCTATGTGTTGCTCGTGTTCAGAAGTTTGATGGCTTGAGGAATAAAAGACCATTTGGACCTGTTTTTGGTGAACAATGGGTGAGCAACAGCACTGTGCAGATGGTAGAAATTCAAAGGAGGAGGCAAGTGGGTGTCTCAAATCACTCACAATGTTATTTGCCTGGTCCCTATAAATGTTTTCTAAGCTTGGTAATGCAATTCCCACCAAGTTACCAGCTATCGTTACTGTCTTTCTAATTGCATTTTCCACAACTCAGAGGCAGTGTCATTCCACCTGTCAGGTCTCATTCGTGCAACCTGCATCCTTCCTGCCTCCAGCTCATTCTGGCCAGTTAGAGATCCTCATCCAAGTCTCCACCTGCCACATTTCTTCCGCTACAACCAGTGTCGAGATTCCGGGGGGTCCTGACCTACTTCTACCACTTTGGACTCCACTCTGCTGTGTAACTTGGCGTAATCACCAAACAACTTTTTACTCAAACTCTGTTCTTCTATAAATCATGTCCAATTCTTTCGAATGATCTGTCCTTATTGAACTGATTCTCGGGACATTTGGGGACAGGAAAACAACCTTTGAACACAACAATATTTATAATTTGATACAGAGGTCTCATGAGCATGAAGTAATAGTTCTCATTTACTCCTGGTTTTGGTTGCCACCAGGTGCTGAGGGAAATACCTAGCCACTTAGCTGCTGAATGCACCGCTATGTTCACCTGCCAGTTTCTAATCGTGTTTGCTGGACATTTGATAGTGGGCAGATAAGGGCCAGTTGTTTTTAGACTGCAGGTGAGTGCACCATCTGAAATTTATATCACAGCAGTGAGAGTGTACCAAAAGAGCAAAGTTGAAGGGACATAGAGAATTGGGTATATTGAATATAACTGCAGTCTGGTAAAATATCTGTCTTTGTTAGTACAAATGTCTAATGAATCAAGCTTCTTTAATGCATGGCTTCTTTTTAATCTAGGGAAGGAATAGGCAGCATTTCTATCAAATATATATATATCAATTAAGTGCCAGCTTGACCTCACAATAATGTACCTTGACACTGCACAGTGGTTGAGACCTTTTAAGACTTTGAAATTAAATAACATTGAGTCTCTTTAGTTTTTCTGATAAAAAGATCCAACATCCACAACTATAAAGACAATTTTAAATGTCAAGCTGGTAAGTTTTAAGTAAGTTTAAGTAAGTTTTCACTTTTATGTTGAGTACTACTGATAGTTTAGATTGTCAGCTCTGGATTATGAAATATACCAGCCTATCTTTCTGAATACAGAGCTGCATTTCCTTCTTCCCTAGGTTTTCTGCCCTTTCTCTATAATTTTTCTTTCTTTTGACCACATGGGCACATATTTTCTAATGGCGACAGATGACATTGAAGCCAGGAGGTCTTATCCCTCCACCTTGGCATATGTCAGCTTCTGCACCACTGCAACACTCACCTGTTTCACCAGGATCCGGGAGACTAGGCTTCAGTCTCTAACTACTTTCCACTAAACTGTCTGACTTTCACTCAGCGTCCTAAAGCTGTCCATTTCAGTGATTCAGACTGCAGCCTCTGTCTTTGTCACTGTCTGAGTGCATTTAGGGGAAGCAAGGAAGACACTTCCATTGATATGGCCTGCAAAGCACATTGCCAGCCATCAGGCAAGTCTGTCACACATCAGTGCTTCTTCTCAGTGTTGTACGGCATTTAAGTGCATGGGCAAACTCGTGTGCATATATAGTGCAAGGCTGCAATGTGAACAAACTGCAAAGGCTTTGGACTGAGTTTGTCCTTGTCATTACTATTACGTTCTAATCAGTGCATTTTGTTAGACACCTTCAACTTGGATGGCAAAATGAATGGTGTGCGAATTAGTTTGATGGGTAGTACACAGAAATCAGACTCTAAATCAAACTCAGAGCAACATTTCTCATAAAGAGTTCATTTATCAAAGTGTTAATGTGTTAGAAAACATTTAGCAAGCATTGCTTACACATACAGAAGAAACAGAACAACATAAGCGTTCAGTTGGAAGTCTCTTTCTCACCACCTGTTGAATGAAGTCCAATATTCACTGGCACTTTTGCCACACTTTAGTCAGCCAACTCCTCAGTAAAACAGCTGCCTCCCTCTGGCTTCTTGGGTGTTCGGATGTGTTCACTAGCCACTCAAATAATTTGGCTTGCCATCATTTCACACTGGGCAGGAAGCCTACAATCAGATTGTGTGTGCATGAATGTGGCTGCCCACAGTTAAACATGGAGTTGGTGAGTCAGAAGTGACTTAACAATATAGAACAGCAAACTAAAACAGTATGTAGAAGTGGCTAAAAGGAATCGAAAACTGTAGTTATCGTATATTGGCGATAACGCCACAGTTATAACTCCTTCTCTTTAACTGTAAGTCTGAATGCAGGTTTCTGCAGGTTCACATCTGTCTGATTCAGCAAAACACAAATGCCTTCATTGATTTCACCACCATTTGCCACCACTTTTCCTGGCACAAGGAATATTGAAAGAGTAGACGTGACAGATTCCCTGCAGATTAAACTAAAATCGAGCACTGCAATTATTACAAACCACTTGATACACCCCAGTTAAATTAATCTTTTGTGAATTGGATTTTTCCCCTATTCCAGTCTGTCTTTGTTATATATTTCATTATTTCTTATTATTCATTCATTATCACATTTGTAACTCAGTTTGAAACATGTGCTCCTTGTGGTGTACCATCCACATATTTTCTGTCTGCATTAAAAGTCTGAAGCTAGGAACCAGCCAAAGTCTTAAATCGCTAAACTCTGGCAATATTATGTTAATATAATTATGTAAAAATACAAATGTATGTGTTATTACTCACAGTTTATCTCACACACTAGAGAACCTATTACCAACTGATAACTGCACACAAATGTTATGTTCTATTAATTGTTGATGAGTGAACACAATCTGGTGTAAGGTCCCAGCTATATGTAAAATACAGACAGATAAAATATATGATGTCCATGTAAAAAAAACAAAAAACAAAACACACTGTGTGTCTAAATGTATGTTTTTACAAACTGATTTACAGATATTTAAACAAAAATCAACAAAAAAAAAAGCAGCCTAAGAAGGCAAAACCAGACCTCCCTCTCCCCTCCTCCACTTGTCTGTGGGAAGGCGTTCCCAGGCCAGCAGAGAGATATAATCTCTCTAGCGTGTCCTGAGTCTGCCCCGGGGCTTCCTGTTAACCTCTTCCTTTGAATACTTTCCTGTATTTCCTCATTTCACCACTGACTCTTCTTGTCTTTTTCCAAAGGCACCAAACGCCTTCTTGGTAGTTACCCTCAGCAGTACAGCTGTACCTTCGCAGTTGTCTGGTAACTCTTCCCCATCACACAGTCTTTCTCAACTCTTCTCTGAATTCAGCACAACATTCTTCTTCTTCTTCAACTTTCACCACTAAATCCTTGCCTCTGCCTTCACCCTCTTCCTTCTTGATTTCCAAAGTCATCCTACAGACTAGCGTTCGATACTGCCTTGCTATACTCTCCCCTGACACCACCTTGCACTCTCTTCTCTCCTTCAGATGGCAACTTTTCTAGAGGATAAATCCAGCAGTGTACATTGTCATCCACTCTTTTACGTAACCCTATGTTCCTCCCAGTTTTTGAAGTACCTACCACAGGAATACTCTGGTTTGTGGCCCCACATGGCTGGTTTTATGTCTTTACTGTAATGTAGGTTTTAAAGATTGTATATGATAATTTCTTTTAATTGTTGATAAAACACATAAGTTTGTTAAACTGTACATGTTTGGCTATGCTGTTAAACTTTGCTGGTGTGAAAATCATGGCCACTACAGTTCTATATGAGTATTTGCATACTCTTCCTGAAATTTGCACATGTAGTTTCCATACATTTATTTCCGGTTTTCCATGTTTTTTTCCGCCAGCAGACCAACATTACGATGCTAAATAATGTCATTAAACCATAAATGAATGAACACAATTCCCAACAATGGCAAAATATTCCAACAATCCTTAGTTTCACATGATGAGATACTGTTAAAAATCTTTCTGCCCTCTCTTTCTTTATATATATTTCTGTAGTTTAGTTGTTAAGCATGGCTCAAAGTGTAAAGTAAATATTATTATAATTACATATATTAAGAAGAAACTTTAGATTGTGTCTTAAAGTTGGTGTAAGTATGGTGCAAAACTGTGCAGCTCACCAAAAGCGATACGGCATAAATACAGAAAACAGAAGATTTTACAGATTCCCATTTAAAACATCCTCATTCCCCTCCCATGTCAGTGCAGATATAAATTGCCACCCCTCCCTGGGTGATCTTACTATTCCTGAGTTAATGGGCCTTGTCTGTTCCTTCTTCTTTCTTTTAGCTGGCTCTATAGAGCCCCAAACCATCCCTGCTCCCACAGCCCACTCCTCTCCATGACCCAACCGCACATATCCTCCAGGGCACACTCCAGTGGGTCCCTGGATCAATTCATTTCATGCCCTTCACTCCGCAGGCCACAAATCTCTCTTTCATTCTTTTGCCATCTTTCCCTGTGTACACTATCGTGATCTGCTTGATGTACGTTGTCCCATTTACCGTGCCCGTGATGTCAATTTCTGATGTCGGCGCTTTGTTTGTATCTCCTCCCTCGGCTCCTCCTTTCATATCAGTTATTTTCTTCTTTCTTTCCTATTCCTTCGCTTCCTCTCTCACTTATCTTTTACAGCTTTCTCCCTCTTGCACAGCTCTACTATCTGTTTACCCTTCCTCTTTCTTTCCAAATCCCCCAATGTGCTTTATTGGCGTGTGCAATTCATTGCCAGCACATTTCTCATGGTTGAGGTGCAGCACCACATTGAAATATAATATAGAATCTGTCATGCAAAAACATTACAGGAAATAAATATTTATTCTCTACTCTTCATCGCTGCTGCCTCCATCTTCAGCTGTTCCCCTCCAAGACCCCCTTTCTCCATCTTTCTGTCTCACTCTCTCTATTTTCTCCATAATTTCTTTGACTGCTCTCGTTCCAGCCTGCACTGGGTTAGGTCCAAACCTGCGCCTGTGTTCAGCCGGTGAGGAAAAGGCCCTTGTTTATCAAAGAAAAACACTTCTGAAAAATTGATGCTCCATATCAAAGACCTCGCTTCTTTATGAAAAAAAATAATCATTTTCTGTGGTGCAAGCCAGACCAAACAACCATAAAGCTGATATGTGTTCGGCAGTCTCTGTGGGAATGGTTGAAACACTACATTTAAGCAGATAAAAAGTAATATTGCAGAATGTGAAATGATGAAACACCAAAATTAATACAACCGTCAGTTGTCATGTATTATTTCACACATCTTTCTAAATTTGTCCTCAATGTCTTTGTCAGGGGCAATACATATGCAGAGAATCTGAATTAAAATATCAATTATGTTCACAAACAATAACGCAGGATTGGGCTCCTTGATTACATTGTGCCAACTTGTTTTATTGCACTTCTGTTTTTTCACAAGGAAAAGTGAAAACACTTTGCTCAGGCTAAACTAAAATCAGTATTGAGTTAATTTGCTTTCTAAGGCAGACACCCACAAAGCAGCCCAAACAATTATAACCTAATCCTAACAGCAAAAGGCTTTGTGTAGCTATCTTAATTAGAGTGCCCATTCTTTATCTCGCTCTTTCTCCGTTGACTTTTCATGATTTACCTATTCCTTGATCCTATCTGTTATATTTCATCAGTCTCTCACTTATTCCTCTCTACCACATTGCCAAAGCTGATTACAATTCCATATTGATTTCTTAACCTTTAGGTCACATAGCCCGATCTCTCGACCTCATTCAACCATTTGAGCCTGTCTTCAAAGTACTGTAGGTCCTGGTTTCTCAACCCGCCCGATCAGCTGGTTGACACCGTGTGCAGTCATGACTGGGTCCTGAGTGACAACGAGGCACTACCTGGTAGGAATAAAAACCAGTCAAGTAGAGAGTTGGTTCCCACAGTGCCTGGAGCTCTGAATCAGCATTGGGATGAGCGAGACAGGACATCAATCACAGTGCCAGTGTGTGTCAGGCTTTCTCTCCGTTCTATGTAGTTCTCTGCAGAATCAACGCAGGTCATACAAATGAATCAGCGGTGCGATAAAAGCTGGATGACGAAAGGTTTTTAGGTCTTACAGGATGATGAATCTTTAGTGGAAGACTGGCTAATGAAGCTTGTTAGTTTGATTAGTAAGTGAGCTATGGATGAACTGCATGAATGTTTATGCATTGTACGCTATGCACATGCTGGTTTTTGACTCTTGATGTATGCTAATGCACTTGCGGTGTTTGCACACATGAGTGACTGATCCCCTCTCCTATAAATATGTTCAGCAGAGCTTTCACTAGCATTCATATTTGATACATATTCAGGGCACATCAATGTCAGCACGATATATGAGCACAAGAATGGCAAGGTATTTATGATGTTTGTCAAGGTATGTGTGCAGGTGCGAGAGTGAGTGCATCTGGATTAAGGAGATATTTGCTCTGATGCTGCCGTGTTTTCCCAGGCGTTTCTCTTCTACCTGTCCTTGTTACATGACTGCTGCCTGTAGCTGGCACCACCTACAAGTCTGCTGTAATTAAAGTGTTTGATCTCCTTTCCTTCCCTGCTGAGCCACACATTTCCAGACCAGCAAACACTACACTATTGCCACCATGATCAATGACTGAAGGAGAGGCGAGAGCCACAAACTGACAGTGCAGAGATTGAACAAGGGGGTGCGGGCATGGTGGAAGAGAGAGGAGAGGGAAATAAGTTAAGAGCAAAAGTGAAAGGCACAGGGGTGAAGTGTGGGCTGATGAAATAAGGAGGCTCTATGTTGCACATCAGAAAAACATCATTACTGGAAGTTGGAAGGCTCAAGAGGCCACTCGAAACACATGTCCCCAAGCAAGAGATTGTTTGCTATAAATACAGCATCCCAATACAAATCATATGACATGTAAAAGGAAAGTTGATTAAAGTAGCTGGGAGGAGCGACAGGAGTGGTACCATCTGTCAAATTTCCTAAATTAACTTAGCAGTCACCTGCTCAAAATCTAAAAAATGCAGTGTACATGGATTTTTATTTTTATATCAGCAGCGTTATTCTAAAAAAAATGGCCACATGATTTAGGGGCCACGCTTTAAGACTAAAGCTTATCTAACATGCCTTGAAATGATGAAAAAATGTGGTTTTATGTTTCCCCTATGGGCCACAAAATTGATTTTTCTGAGCTATACTTACTCAGCCGCATCCACAAAGAGATGATCTAGTGACATTTATACAGTACACTCATGAGGCTCACATACTCACTCAGACACACATGTACACACATGCACGCACACACATACACACACCCCTCAGGTATGCAAACAGAAAGGTACTAGAGCCAGAGATACACACTGTACATAAAACCCACATCTGAACAAGTGGGTGTAAAGAGTAACAACAACAGCCAAAAGCAAATTTGTCACAATCTGGGGAAAAAAAAGAATTTGATCTCAGGTAGCACAGGAAAACAAATCACACATCCAAAAATGACCTCCATACCACAGCACTGCATTGTGTTCTGGTTTATTTGAGCATCTGGTTTGAAAATGACACGTTTTATGGCTCAGAAGAGGCCTGTGCTCAAACACCTATAAGTTACATGTCTCCCAAATTTCAAGCTTTCCTTTACATCCAATCCATCACAAGCCTGCATTTCTTTTCTTTCCCTTGCTTCAGTGAGGACCAGATAAAAAAATTTAAAAAAAGATGTCACTTTGGTGATTAGACATGCATCACGTACTTTCAAGATCCGGATATCCAAGACCAGCATGTGTTGGGTTAGCTTTCCTTTAACCCTTTAATCAGTTTTAGTCACCTAACATAAAACTCAACGGCTGAAAACCGTTTCATAAATTGCATTTTGTTTGTTTGATAATATGTTAGTGAATGTTTTTATTAGCTGATCGGCTCTCTTCTTGATTAATCTTTTTTGCTCATATTCATCAAGAGCATCCTCAAAACCTTGAGCTGGTTTCCAACAACAAAATTACATAACCATTTCAGTTTTTTTGTAGGTAAGTGTTTCTGACTGAAATACAGCCTGTATCTCTTCCTGCAGATTATCTATTAGGGCTGATGATTTCTCATCTAACAGCAGCATTGGGTAAACAGAAGACGTTGTGGTGATTTCCATTCCAAGAGGCTGCGGAAACCAAAGCGAGACCAATGCACTTAACTGCAGGTGGCCAAGCAAACTGAATGCAGGCTCCATCACAGCAGCATGCTGATGGTGTTTGATGTATTTCTCACCGCTTTTCTTTCTTTGCACACACAAAAATAGAAAAGCACACACAGAACAAAGACAGGGCACTTGCAGACCTGCTCACACCCAAGTCATGTACCTTCCTTGTAGAATCCCTGAAATCTATCTTCTCCCTTTAATACACACACACATATCTTCCTCTCACCTCTGCTGGTGCTTCTGCCCCCATCCCTCTCTCTCCACTCAGCCTGCCAGCCAAACAGCCCACCCAGGCCCACATTCCTATTCTCCACAACTCTGCGGCTGGCTGACCTTGGAGCAGCGAGGACAGATCAGAGACAGACAGGCCGGGCGAAGGAGCCGCTATTCATCTTATGTCGGCATGCCAGCCTGGCCAAACAAGCTTGGGGAAACAATCCATAGCAAGGGAGAGCTGCAAGCATCACCAGCCTGAGTGGCACGATCTGTCAAATTACCTAAGCTCTCTGGACTGTGGCCCGTCTCCATGTTGGGAGGTTGGCTGCAAGCTTATGGCTTTGCACACAAATACACAAAAGCAGACATTAGGACTCCCCACAGCCACATGGCAACACCATCTTTTCCATGACATTTATTTCTGGCAAAGTGTTGCATGTCTGTTGTGCATGCTGTTTTTATTTTTGACCTTGTCTTATTTTAAAGTAGCTACACTATAGGTACTTTTAAAGCTGACTGAAATACATCTTTTTTTTTTAAACTTTTTGCAAGGAGTTGCAAATTTATCATCATCACTCCCCCGCCCATCCCCACTTATTCTTTTCTAAAAGCAGGTAGCCCATCTTCTTTTGTGACTCTCTGTTTCCTTCCCATCTTGTCAGATAGATCATCCCAATCAGTAGTATTGTAGCTTTCCTTTCCCCCTTTTTCCTGTTCCCTCACTCTATTCCCTCCTCCCTGCTCTGCCATCTTCTGCCTTTTTTACACTTTCTGTGTCATTTGCTTCCTTTTTAGAAAAAAAATGACACCCCTACAGATCCACTGCTGTGTTTTTCCCCCTCTTACATGGTAATCAGTTTGCAAATCAGTGCAGTGTCAGGAAGAGTGTTGCCAAGTTGTTTGGATCACTCTGCCTTAATCTGCGAGACGGTGGAATCGTTGCGGACTACGGAGCACGCTAGTCTAGAGTGGATTTATGTTTTAGGGGAGGCTCAGAAGGCGGAGAAGAAAGAGATATTACATTTGAGAAGTAAAGTGCTCTATAAAAAAATACCCAAAGCACTTAGGATGCAACCGAATAAAAAGAGGCTCAAATTCATAATGCTATTCGTTATGATTTATTGACAAATTATATTTCAAGAAATTTTGAATGGTTAGGAATCAGTTTATAGCTGTCTAAAGCTTGCTGACAATCCTCAAGTTTCAAAACTTTTATATGAATAAAAAGCTCAAATTAAAGTTTAATCAGTAACTGTTATTCTTAGTATTCATTTGGTGTCACTTTTGCATATTTTATAATTCCCTTCCAGCTTTCAGCCAGAGTAAACAGTCACTGGTAAATTTTTGGTGCCTTTGTTTTGTCTTTCCACGATTGTTCCACAGAAAAACAACTAAAGGTCATAATGGTTTACAAGCTCAAAAGTCAATACTTTATCAGCTTTGCTAGAATAATGGAGAACATAAAAAAGGAAGAGCAAGGAGTGGGTTTTTATACAAGTTCCCCCAGGGACCTTATCTTAACACAAACTATTTTTAGAGAAGATGAGAAAATGAAAAGCCTTTCTGAGCATAACATTTTTTTTCTTGTAGAGTTAGTCAGGTTTGGCCTTGACAGCTGCAGTACATCCTCTGTACTTTTGTATTGGTAGTGGAGGCATTTGTAAACTGAATAAAAAATATGTTAAGGCGCACATTGAAACACTTGGTTCTTTGCTTCATCGCTTACTCAGTCTAACATTACATTTATATGTATGCATTTAATGCAACAATGAATCACATATAACCTTAAGTATTACTTAAGTAACGACTTCAAGTATCAGCTATGTGAATTCAAATACCCTGCAGCCATGGACACTCCTAAATCAATTTGTGTTGAACGAAGTGCAGCAAGTCCTGCACTACTGGTAATCAGTGTTGGGGATACATGTACCAGCGTTACGTATTTAAAATACTAAATATGAGTAACTGTATTCTGTTACAGTTACTGCTTAAATAAGTGATAATTAGAATACAGTTACTTTGTTGAAATAAATGGATTACACGGCGGTCTTTTCCTGTGTCATATGTTAGACTATCCCCTCTTTATCTCCTCTCAAATTTTTGTAATTCCACGGATTGCCAAACAGAACATCCAATAAGAGGTTCTGACCAGATATCTGACCGTGCAATGCAAACTGTTTGCCAGCAACCGAGCTGCTTTCAGTGTCAAAAGACTCCATCTCCAACCTAAAGAAACATCTGGCAGTATGTTTTGCTGTGTGATCTATTATTATTGCTGAAGGCTGCATTACAACCTGCTAGCTGCAAATGATCATCTGCAGTTCTCAAAGCAAACAGAAAGAAAACATGTTATTGACACAGAAATAGTTTTCGATACAAGATCACTGCAAAAAGTGAAGCCTTACCTAATGTCCACCCTACTGTTACTCATTTTATATTAAGATTTAAAAATCTAGTTGGTATTGCTTTCAGAACTGCACATGATTATTTCAGCTAGCAGGTTGTTAATGCTATCAATCAACTCTACAGTCTGTGGTCTATGAACTAACGCCAGCTAACAATGTCAGCTAGGTGGCGAGTAGCCTTCAGTAATGAGAATAAATCACACAGCAATAGTACATTCATAACAATATATCAAGTAATCCAAAGTATTCAGAATACGTTACTCAGATTAAGTAACTGAACTTAATACGTACATTTTGGGCCATATATTCTGTAATCTGTAGTGGAATACATTTTAAAAGTAACCTTCCCAACATTGCTGGTAGTAAAAGATTAGTATAAAGATTGTATGATGAGGAGATATGAGACTGAATTGAAATATATGGCAAAACAGCAACAGCTCTTTAAAATTCTATTTCAGGTTAAAATCAGCAGACTTTTTAAACCCCGTTTAATCAAATTGTTATTTATTTATTGTTCTTATAGTACTTTTTATATTTCTGCTGCAATTTGGTCGGCCATCTGTTGCTTTTAAACGGTCATGTAAATTTGACTCACTATTGTGTACATGTTATTTTCATGTTCCATTTATATCTGAAATGCAATTTCATTAAGGTAATATACTCATCTGCCGCTCTGTTAGTTACACCTATTTAAATGCTTATTAATTCAGCCAGCCACATCACAGCAACTCAGTGAATTTGAGCATTCAGACATGGTCAAGATGATCTGCTGAGACACAGCATCAGAACAAGAAGGAAAGGTGATTTAAGGGGCTTTGAACATGATATGGTTGTTTGTGCCAGACAGGCTGATCTCTGTATTTCAGAAACTGCTGATCTACTGGGATTTTGCTGGCAGATCAGATTCCCCTCTCAGGTTTACAGAGAATGGTCCAAAAAGAGAAACTATCCAATGAGTGGCAGCTCTCTGGGTGAAAACTGCTTTTTTATGCCAGAGGTCAGAGGAGAACGGCCAGTTTTGCAATGGCAGCAGTAAATCAAATAACTCAATTAATGCTAAAGTATACAAATGAGCCTCTCTGGACATACAACTTATTGAACCTTGATGTAGATACACCACAGAAGTGTAAGACCAGACCAGGTGCCTCTTCTGTCAACAGAGAACAGGAAGCTGGGGCTACAGTTTGCACATGCTCAACAGAACTGGACATTAGAAGACTGGAGAACTGTTTCCTGGTTTGATTCGTCCCAATTTCTGCTACAGCATCTGGATGCTACAGTCACCTTTTTGCACAAACTACATTAAAGTATTGATCCATCTTTCCTTGCATAAACAGTGTGATCCTATTTTTTTCGCTGTGGACCAAATTGTCTGAGGAGTGTTTCAAGCACCTTGTTGTGTCTGTGCTGTGAAGACCTGAGGCAATTTTGAAAGCAAAAAAAGGTCTGGAGTGTGGAGCCTTCCTGCTGCTGCGGAGTCGGGGTGGTCTGCCTCCCCCCACCGCAGGGAAAAGGGAAACACCACCTGGGTCTGGGTGCAGTTCCCCCCTCCAGGGGCGGGGGCACCTAGACCCGGTTTGTAGAGTACGCTTGGGGAGTGTGATCGTGTGTACAACGTCTCTTTATGTCTGTCTCCACGTTGGTTGAGTGTGGAGTAAGTGCATATGAGAGCATGAGGGTGGGAATGGATGTTTGTATCTGTGTGTGCCTGTATGTCTGTGTCTATATGTCAGGTTGGGTGTCAGGCGCCACCTCTCTGGGGACATCTCAGGCCCTCCAAGGTTTGGAGGCCTATCTCCCCCTACCACCACTTCCCCTGCCAGTGGCGGACCCCCTCAGACATCGGTGCGTTGGTGGTTCTTTGTGTTCCGGGATGGGCGTCCAGGTACACACCGGCTCACTCCTTGGCGGCCGCTTATCGGGGCCTGGAGCCTGGGGCTCGCTCAGGCCACTTCGGAGGTGGGGTGCCCCCGGCCTCTCGGCCTGGGGCTCGGTCACTCAGGCGCAGCTGGCTGCCGGCGGAGCTCACGGGCGCGTCACTGCAACTCCCCCTGGCTTCTGCTCCGCGGCTGCTGACTGAGCCCTCATCTGGGACTCTCCTCAGCTCTTTCCGGGACAGTGGCGCAGCTGCCCCTCTGTTGGTCTTCCTTGGTCTCTTGTGTTCTGGGGGCCTCTGGATGTCTGGAGTTTTGATCTCCTCCACACCTGCTTCACGCCCTGGAGGACGGGGCTGTGGCCCCCCCACACCCTCTAGCAGATTATTACATGAAGGAACCTTTTAAAAAACAAAAAACAAGCGCGTCCATGCTCACAGGTGTACACACGGGTGATCACACCCACAAACTACACCCTTTTTGGCTCCTACCTCAAAGCACACTGTGTTCTGTTGATCTTATGTGCTGCACAATAATGTTTAACATTTAGTATTTACTGTCATATTCCCATATATCATTGTGATGTTGTTTATTCTATTACTCTTGTTCTCTTCTGCTTGCTTTCTTTTTTCTTTCTCAGCAGGTGATCCAGGTGATTGATATATGCATTTTTTTTTCTCTGCCCGTTCTGTTGGTTTTTGCCCTTCTCCCCCGTCCCTCTTCTCAGCTGTTTCTCTTTCCCTCTTTCTTTCTCCCCTTCTTTCCCCCAGTCAAGTCTGTCCCGTATTCAGTAAGTGAAAATAAAATAAACAATAAAAGGTGAATCAAATGGACCATTATGGCAAGGCTGGGATGGTCAGTTTGGTAAAGTAAATCCGTTGGGCATCTTTCTTTGCCTTTAGACAACAATTCTGATGGCAAAAGAGCCAAACGGGACAGGCAAAAAAAAAAAAAAAAAAAAAAAGGGTCAAACCTAGCAGTAAGTAAGGTGTACCTAATGAAGTGTCCAGTTTGTGTAATTGCCCAGAGGTGTTCCAAGTTGGCTGCAAAAATTTCATTTTACTGAATGCAAGAATTTAATTTGAATCTGATCCAAGGGGCTATTGGCCTGTGCTAGTACGATGTTTAGTAATCCATCCACAATGCTAATGGCCAATGCTCCCTTCCTAAGTTCCCACTCAACCAGCCAACACTTTGGTTCTTTTCATCCTTGATCTTTTGCTGGAAAACAAGTCTTCCAGAATGTGAATTAGCATTCAGAGGATAGGTGGGATTGTACTGGATTAACACGATTCCCTAACTGAAGCCAGGACAGGCACAGCTCATCTGATGGGGGAGAACAGCTGGGTGCATCTTTGCTCCCCTTCCCAAAACTCTGTTCCTCACCATTTAGCTTGTCATGCAGCAGCAAGCACAGATGGGATGTGTTTTGAGGAGAGTCACAGTTGAGCACCAGGGGGACCCCTCCAGGCTATGCTGTACAGTAGCCATTTGACTCCCAGAATGTAATCACACTGGAAAACGTTAGTTTGGATGGAGATTTGGTTTCAACAGATGATAGACACATACTGCAGCACTTCACAGGGCCAGGGGCAGGGATATATAGATGAATGTTTAGGGAATGAGGCCCGGGTTTGCTGATTTATGCTCTGGAGTGCCACTAGAGAGCCGAGTCAGCAGGATGGAAAGATGCTGCATGTCTCTCTAATAAATAACTCCTCTTCGAGTTAGTGTCTTTACCCGAAGGAGTAAAGAGGCCCCTTTGGAAAGTCTTTGCCCCCCCCCCCCCCCCATGTAGTGTATATATGATAATTTTTTAATGAGGACCATTATGACATAGGCTGACATAACAACTATTTGAACAAGTTTATTGATCATTTCAATCATAACGAAACAGCTGAGTTTTCACAAACGTTCACTCTTATCCACACAGGATTATTCAGCAAAGCTTGGAAGGAAGCTGTAGCTAGTTTCCCAAGGAACAAACAGAAAGACCCTTCTTGAAAGCCCCTTGAGGTGACATGAAGAACAAATAATGCTGTGTTGTTATCGTTAACATGTTCCTTTCAAGAGGTGCTTAGGAAATCCCTTTAAGGCTCTCTCTTAGGGAATCAGTTCAGAATTACATAAGAGGATGCAAGGAATTTGGGGGGCGTATGCATGTAAGAGCACAGCGCAGCACACTAAACAAACCACACAAGGGTTTTCTTAATTAGGGATGATTTTCCTCCAGTACTAGCTTCAAATGCATTTTCTTCCTTTCCCATAATGCTTTGGTCTGGGGCATCCTTGGATTGTCTGCACCACTAGAGATGAGTTACACAGATACTCAGCTGTCCAGAAATCTGAACATGCGCTATTCACCAAAATATATTCATGTGTCATCTTCTTGTTTACTGACCCACTTTCAGATAAAAGAATGTACTTTCCCCCCTTTTTAGCTGTTTTTACTTTTTTCCAGAAAGTCCCCATCATATTTTTTTTCTTTCTTTAATACTCATCCAGACTTTCTTGGCACAATCTGAATTGAAATGAAGTTGAATTGAATTTTCACCAAAAGAAAAGAGCAGTTTGTGTAACTATGTAGCAGGGAAGCAAGCTGAAGCATGAGAAGTGGGATGCCTTGACAAAGAACCTTACAAACACTGGGGGAAGGGAGATGGAAAAGGAATTCCAGATCAATGCATGATGCAACTAAAGCTCATTTTTAAGTATGGGAGGAAGCTATTTGCGCAAGAGCCATGGGTATGGTAACTGAGCATCAGTAAACATAGATGCACATTTCCCTGCAGATCTGATGGAGTCAGCTCTCCTGGGACTCCAAACGGCTCGCTAATATCCATCCCCACTGTACCGCCACACGTGGCCTAACAAATCACCAGCCTCACAGTGCTCAACACACCATGCCTCCGTTGAGCATATACGCAGAAGCGGCTAATCGGAACCATCCATTATATGGCGGAAAGCTTGTTTCAGGCCACCGGCCATTCACCGTGATGGATGTGATTGACGGACAGAGAAAGAGAAAGACCTTTAGAGTGTGAAAACAGATTAAATAAGTCTTCTAAGGCATTACAGTATTACATGGAAATGCACCGATGCATGATCACCGAGCAATGTATATGTCTTGTATTAGTTTGTTATATAAATCTGCGACTAATTTAGCTACTTATCTCTAGATACGCTTTCACAGTCTGTTCCTTTGCTACAGGTATGAATCCATACAAGTTCGTACAATAACATATTAACATGCACCAAATGACAAAGTGTCTCTTTGAAGTAGGGCACAAAAAAGAAACTCATTATGTTTTTTTTTCTTTCATTCTGATATGAAACAGTTACATTTATGCAGAGGCATTTATGAAATGACATCCATTTTTGTGACTCACTACACTTCGGCTGCTAGGAGATGAAACACACGTGAAATCTGGAATGACAAATCCATGCACTACGATTTTGTAGCACCGTTACATTGACTAGAGGCACACAGGGGAGCATATACAGCTGCATTGTGGAGTGTGAGCCAGTAAAACAATGACAAGGCCTATCTATCCACCCCAGGGTGGCTTCTCCGAAGTCTGGAGTATTAAACTGAGCCCTGAGATAAAGCTTCTTCTTGCAGAGTTTTAGCCACGGGGGGAGTGTGCCCAGTCTCCTTATGTATTCCAGTCGTGCTGCATATTGTTTGATATAATCAACATGGACCAGGGGGTACTGCGCAGCACTCAAACACATAGCCCTCCCAAGGGTAATATAAGTCTGAGTAACACTGACATGATTTATGCAGATTTTACCACATGGCTATGTGCAATATTTTATATAAGAGTAGCATTTTTTTTCTTTTTTTTGTGCAGGTTTTGACAAACAGTGAAATATTTAAAGGTCACTATATGAGCACACAGTGTGGAAATTCTCATGTGGATGTGTGTATATTCACAATCCAAGAAAGACCATTCCATAAGTGCATTTTCAGCTTTGCTGAAACGAACTGTAAGAGAGGACGATTCGGAGTTCTGCTTCACCTCAGAGGCATTTCCTCTCCCACACAAGTTGCCTCATTTCCCAGTGCAAGCGTGGACTTGGAGCATACAATAGTTTTACACTGTATACATTTTTACTGTGTGGCTGGGACTGGAGAAGCTTTGGAAAATGAGAAAAAAGTTCCACATGTCTGAACCAAGTCTGAACAGGACTTTACATACCAATGTGATTACCCGAGTGTTACAGGTTTCCAAAACACTGGACTTATTTTTCAGAAACAAGTCTGCAAAAAATGCTGCACCCTCCAATCCCATCAGTTTGGCATATATGCACTGTGAGGATGAGGTAGGGCCTAAGCTTTTGCAGTATAGGCTGGAAGTCTGTGTAAAGTATTTGACAGCAAGAGACTGGAAGATTTGATAGGTAATGTAAATCATGGAATACGCCTCAGTGGAGAGGAGGGAGGGGGTTAGAGCAGAGCGATTCTATCAAGAACCAAATCCTCCAAATGCAGCTTTGAATAAGAATGAAATAGATAAAGCTTGGAGGAGCCATCATAGGGACCGTAATATTAGACAAACAGGAGATTTGCAATCCTGTTCTCTAAAATATCAGAAGACATTATCAGTGCCTACTGGCTAATCTCATGCTTTTTCCTGAATTTAGAGGACGGTGGCTTTGCTTTTTCCTCTTCTTGAGCTAACAAGGCATCTGTGTAGTGTGTGGGTGGAATGTCAGGGCAGTGTAGGTGACTATGGTCTTATCAGTGTTGAGAGCAGGGTCACAAAGGGGAAGCGATGTTTAAGGATGCTGGAATCTACTGTTCAAGTTTCTGCAACTGTCAGGAGGTTAATTTCATGAAATAGCTATTGAGTGCTGTTCACTTGACAAACTATATATCACTCACTCTCACTCTCAAGTGACTTTTTTGCCAGCACAGATTCTAAAGATTCTCGCAGCCACGTGTTCACGGTTTCTACTTAGGTAGAATTTTCACAATTTCATAGTTATTTATCTAACATTTTTTTGTTGTACTCCCTACATTTCTACACACGTACCTTAGTCTCATTATTTTAGGTTTAATGCTTTGAGGTGAGATATTACTGAGCCTGAATGGAAAGAACAATAACATATAAAAGATGGTACACGCACAAGCACCATGAGATGAAAGAGGCAATATATATGTATGGATTATTAGACTCTATAGCACTATATTCAATGGTTAAAGTGGCACTAACGCTAAAGAGGAGCATAAAGTGGGTAATGTTTTTTAAGTGGCAGGTAATTTCAAATGTAAAGTCTCTATCAACTCAACAAATAATGACAAATATAGAGACTGTGTGCATTTCGTTGCAGTGTACCTGCTAGCTAGACCTTCGATAAACTGAAATCTTAAACCTGCAGTGTCCTCATTTTTTAAATCAGATTTTGAATCTGCAAATGATGCGAAGTTCTTTTACATTTTTTATGTTGCCAAACGTCCTGCAAAACAAACCTAGGCATTCTACCTTTGTATTGTCAAAAGGTTGCATGAAAACACTCAGCAGTTTAGTGCAGGATAAATTGGGTTGCTTTGATGTGCTGTGCAAATTTACAGCAAAGCATTGTGTCGGACCGGCGCACAGTGGCTTTTGATGTTCATGGTCAGTGTTAGGTTACATCAGGTTCATTCACTGAGTTCAACTGTTATAACAGCTGTATACTGCCTAGTATAAAGGCAGTATAAATAGCATACTTTCAGTGTAGGGGATGGAAATCAGCCAAGATCGCTTGTGGAGCATCTGCTTATGTCTTGTTGAATTCCGTTGTGTAAATCAACAAAGTGAGGCAGCAGCAGAGGTCAGCCAATTACAGCTTGTACCCAAAGAAAATCTACTTGAACTCTCAATAGAAATTACTGAGAGTTGTACTTCTGCAGCTGATCTACGGGTAAATTCTATTTTAACCCCTCACTGTATTAATTTTTGTGTTCAGGTATGGAAAGCAAAGCAAGAAAACTTTGTCTTTCCAGCTATTGATGTTATTTATTATTATTGCAATAATTTAGCATGAGGTTTAGTTAACTTTGCACAGAAATAGCTGGTAGAAACATCCTTCAAAGACATACTTTTTAACTCTGAGTACATTTCAGAGACTGTACTCTTTCACTTCTAATTGAGTAAAGAAATTCAATCAGTATTTAATTCTTTAACCCTAATCCACTGGCATCTGCACTTATACTTAAACAAATAATGTCTGTACATTTGTCAGTTCAGCATATGTTAAGAGAAAAACTGGGATGGACAACTAAACAGGAAAAAAGGCTTTAATTGGCTAGTCCTGACTGTTCTCACCAATATATTGACCTAGAAGATCGTAGAAGCACCGTTTATTTTCTCCTTTTGTTTTAGCAATTAAGCACTATTAATGAAAGGAAAGAAAATATGCGCAATGAGTCTAAGTGTGAGAGAACAGCAGTACTCAGCTGCTCTTTACCAGAGGGGATAGGTGGGTGGATAGGTGGGAGAGGAGGGGGTGAGGAGCTCCTATCACTCCCCTCCCTTAATTAAAACTAACGACTCCAGGTGCTGCATGGTGCTAGGCAGAGGAACGGCCGGGTGGCTTGTTTGTGTTGGTGGTTCGCCTTCATTACCACCTCCATCCATTCTCCTTAGGAGCCCACCGCAGTATCGACTCGGATCCCAACACACAATGTGCAATGTTAGAAAAAAAAAAGGTGATCTAAATGCAAATGGTATGGTGTGATGCATTATACAAGGTGTATAGAGAAGTGATATGGGCAGCAGGAGGAAGATCCTTTCTTCAGGCAAAAGAGTTGGAATCTCAATGATGGCTGCAGGTCAATAGCAATACCACTCTTCTTAATGTTCTCCAAAAGCTTTGGGATGGGGAAGGTTGTTTCTCGGCAGCTAAGGAGTCGATTAACATGTTCACTCTTCAGCCTCTGAGGTATCTGGTGATCAATGAAAGACGGGGAAGAGAGTGAGAGAGCAACTGTCTATTCCCATCCCTGTCCTTTTAAATCACACTGGGTCTCAAGCGTCCTTAGGCCATCTTGGCATTCCTCTAACACACACACACACACACACACATAAATGCATTGTGGAGTGCTCCTCTACCCAAAGGGTGTACTGCCTAGATCTATATGTAATATGACAAATAGTTACCTTCTTGATACCGCAGGCACTATCACAACTGTAAAATATGTTCGAATTTAATTCTAGAAAATCGATTTGAGTATAAAGGTACTTCGAAGAACATTTTGGTCATTTAATTCAATATGAAATTTCAATACTGTTGGCAGGTATCAAACCCTGATAAATGCTGCAAGTTAAAACAGTTTAGACAGGCTACCAAAGCATGTGGTGGGGGTGCAGCTTCCTAAGGGGCATTTAACCAAATATTAATTGGGGTCCAAGCCTTGATAGGGGTCCGAGATAGATAGATAGATAGATCCATTAGCCAATTGGCAGTAGTGTGATGGTAATGGTAATGCCTCTTTCTCCCTCTTTCTTCTATCAGGGTGAGTCTGCCCTTTTTGCTATTATGCTATTATTCTTATCATTGAGAGTACACCCTGGATTGATCTTTGGAGAGCAGCCCATTTATTCTCCTATTCTCTGGTATATCTCTGGTTGTGAGCCTCAGTTATGGACATCTTCCTGTCTCTCTGGATGCTATTCTGCACCTCAGTTAACCTGCTAACATGTTTCCAGGCTTCCCTGATTTTATAGTTTTTTTTTCCTATAAGGGGGTTGGTTCCTTCCCAGTCCACTGCTTCCCTTTGGAGCTACAGCTTCAACATGTTTTTTGAACATGTTTTCAATGTTCAAAGAAAGTGATGCACAAACACACAACAGATGAACAGATTCTACAGCCCATGCTGCACTTCTCCATTAATTTTCATTGATCTCAGCATTGTAGCCTTTGTGTCATTTTGATGACACACAGAAAATTTGCAATATCAGCCATGTGGAGGAGCGAATGTAAGGTGGGGCCATTACTTGCTACATTGATAAGTTTCTTTTTTTGTTCTTGTAATGTCATACCTGTCCACTAGATGCCCTCAGTATGTTTTACTTGATACCTGCCTGAACAGATGTTTCTCATTTACTCTTTAAGTCCCCACTGCACAGTAAAGGGAGTTTTTCAACTTGCTAGACTTATGTTATGTTATGTGTTGTTTGAGCTTCAAAGTCTACCTGTTTGTTTGCCTCGTCCATCTGGCGGCTTGTTGCCAGGTGTCAGCCTGATCTTACTGACAATATACTGCCTGTGAAGCCTTCAACTTTTATGGACTCTTCGTCACTTTCCCTCCTACACATAAATTTCCGCACACGCACTATTACACTCAACGAGGCTACTTTAATTTGAATAAAATCCAATAAACAAACTTGCCTGGGGTGGAAATGCTAAACTATCAAAGACAAGACAACGCAGGGATCATTGTGCTTGTTATGCCTTTGGCATTCATTCTTGTTGTGTCATTAAAAATGCTTATTGAAGTTCTATTTGCCCTCAATGATGTTGATTTTCTTTTGATGATTCTTTTCTCCTCTTAGCATTTGAGTGGCCCGGACATAATAAAGGCCAAAGCCTGGCTTTATTAAGTAGGTCTGAGTTTATTGCATGAAGTCGTGCTTGGATTCAACACTTCACTCAGGTTCATTCGGTTCTCTGAAAATCTTCTACTCAGAGGTAGCCTAAGATTTGTAAGCAGTAAGCAAATGCAGGCCACTTGATTTCTAGGATAATTCTGGTTTTGGTTCTAAATTATTCTCAGAGCTGACCTATTTGGATTTTCCTTATTTTCTGTCAAATACTGGTACAGTAATAGATGCTCATATTAAACATGGTCAGTATGTGCACAAGTAACCTCTGTGCAAGCCCAAGTATCAGACTGTTCTAAATGCTCGATTTCCATTATATGTTGCTTTGTTTTGTTTTCTTACTCTTGCGTGCATGGTGTTGAAGAAACACAGAGCTCTGCATGTGAAAAGGACAGAACCACCCAATATTAAGTAATCTATGGATTTTAGACGTTTATGGAAAAATATGTAAATGAAAGTTCAATTTGATTGCCTTTTCTAAAAAGAAAATGATAACAGTTGATACTTAGCACTGGACTTTTTTATTTTGTTTTCTTTTTGTTTTGCACCATGCTTTGTTACATTTTTTTGTTCTTCACACTACTTCCCAGAGAAGTCTTTTATTAATCCAGTCCAATATAATGCTGGATGTTCAGGCAGCTAAAGTTAAAAGATGAAGCAGTGTTGAGGAATCAAAACCAGATAAGTATACATGATACCACTAAAATGTGTATTGATATTCAGACCCAATTGTCTCATAGCTGCTATTAATCATTCTGCTAACTATTGAAAGCTGTGCTTCGTTACCTTTGCTACTTCCTGACATCAGAATTTTCTTAATTTGGTATTTCAGTGCATTTCCCTCAGGTACACCTTTCAACAGGGGTGTATGCACATTTTTATGCAGCTTATGGCTGAAGGAATTAATTTCTAATTAGAATTAGAAAGTTAGTTTAAAAGTTGCATGGTGTTAAAGGCACAAGAGGTAAAACATTTGCTTTGGTGGATACACCATCTACTGTATTGGGGCCTATAATAACTTAAATAATTAATATTTGTAATGATCAGTCCACAAATTAACTGGAAATAAACATAGCAGCTCAGATTTATGAAGAAGGCGAAATTCTGCTTTAAAAGCTTGGATGTATAGTGTATAGCGCCATTAATAAGATTTCTTGGCCATTGAGTAGGCAATTTCTTTTCTTTCTTTCATTTTCCCAGGCACTTAAATGAAAGTGCAGTTTAAAAGCATGTTGTTTACTCAATTTATTTTGAAAAGACACTGCTGAATGTAAAAATGATTCAAAAAAGATTTTGAATCTTTCAAGGTAGAGCTTTTCTGAAAGAAAAGGGTCTAGTAATATATATATATATATATATATATATATATATATATATACAAAAAAACAAAGATCTTAAATGTAGAAAAAAAAAAAATATATATATATATATATATATATATATATATATATATACATATACATATATATATATATATATATATATATATATATATATACATATACATATACATATATATATATATATATATATATATATATATATATATACATATACATATATATATATATATATATATATATATATATATATATATATGTATATATATATATATATTTTTTTTTTTTTTTTTTTTTTTTTTCTACATTTAAGATCTTTGTTTTTTTGTTCAATTTTTGTTGCCTACTGGAACATTTCAGCTCCTATTTATTCCTGCTCCTGTGTATGTTCATCTGCTAATCTGCCCAAAACACAAGGAATATGTTTTGATTCCTCATGCATGCACCAATGAAAAGCGTAACAGCCACACTTAAAGTCGCTGCTGTTAGATTATAATAAATGTTGAAGGGTGTCAGTTGGAATTTTCCTCTAGAGTGTGCATGACAGTTGTGGTGATGCAAAAATATGCACAATGTGCAGGAGAGTGCTTTTACAATGCTTTCCCACCATTTTACATTTATTGCTATAAAACAAATTCTTTGTTCAAATTGACTAATTCCAGTGAATTTATTTGTGTGTGCTGCTTTTATGCATGCACCTTCGCCTGTGTCTGTTGTCTGCTCTGGGGAAATCATTAAACATATGCGTAGAAGCCTGAACCGACTTTGCTATGTTAGCAAGCTCCCCTAGCTGGTCACAGCTTATCACAAATTATGAGCTTGTTTATTCTGGCAGCATTTGTGATGCTGTTGCTGTGAGTTTATTCCTGCTGTGGCATTGCACTGCATTTCCCCAAAGTAATTTAGTAGTACGAGCTTTTATATTTAGCTCACCTATTCTAAGGTCTGGTGTAATATAGCATACATAATATGCACGATACTAAGTGATAGAAAAGAAATCCATAAAAGGATGACAGAACTGCTCTTTCTGTGCAAATATTGTTTATATAATAATTTACGCAACAATACACAATGTAGTTCTAATTATACAATAATTTATCATTCTACCTGAAACCTGATCAGTTAAACTTTTATTATAAACCATAAACACCCCCCATCACTCATTACTCCCCATAACTTGATGTATTATTATCAGTAAACAATACATTTTGTTACCATTTTTTCACCATCCTCATCAAGGTCAACTAGTGAAAGCCACATGTTTGAGTTTGAGTCGACTTCACAAACTTTTTTCTTACCAGTAGTAACTCTAATACTACTAGCTAAGCACGACGGTAACCTGAAGGTCCCGGCACACTCTTACATCCTTACCTAACATGCTTTACAAGACAGAGAAGGAGACTCTTCTTCCACATAAGCACTGATTTCTTTTATTTGCTTTCCATTATTTCCCTTTACTCTAGAGATCATTTTAAAAGATAATCAATTTGAGCTGATCACAATATGCATTTCAGCGGATAAGAAATTATGATAATGATCTGTAATATAGCCCCAGCTGAGAAGGCTAATTCATGTTTATATTGCTTCTGCTCTCACCTTCTGCTTATTGTTCCCCAGATAAACCTCAGGTAACATGCAAGAACGTTTTTTGTTTTTTTTTTACTATGTAATTTGTCTCAAGAAGAAAAACTCATTGTGCGTTATTTTAAGAGTCTAATAGAACACCATGTATAGTAATTAACAATAAATGTGACCATAAACTGTCAGTTCAGTTACTAGTGTGTAAACGATTTGTCAGCGATGGAGAGCAGAACAAATTTTGATGTTAATTGTGTATGAGTTGTGCGTTGTGTGTAGTGAGTATTAAACATTGCATATGCAACATGCCAGCTGTTTCTAGTGATATAATGATTTAATGTAACAAAGTAGAAGCTCAAAAGGTAAAATTGGGATAGGATATTGATTAATAATAACATAAACCTGAGACCTAATCTCTTGCTAACTGTTGTAGATGAACATTTCCATAAAAATGACAGAAAACATTTTTGCAGCTGCTTTTAATTTGTATTCTTTATTCAGTGCCAAATATCAACTTTTTCCAATGAAAGAAATGTCCACATCTGACTTTCTCTTTAAAAGAAATTCACAAAATGGTTGAAATGTATAAAATAAATACAGTAGAGAAGCTCTCCTATTTCGGTGCTGTTTCATAATTCACATCTCCTCAAAATTATGTAAAATGTGTATAGCACAGTAAATGCTACGGAGAAAGTCTTTAAGAAAGAGTCAATAAGCATAATAAATTAATATTTTGTGGCTGTTGCGGGAATCCTCAGAACTTGCAGCAGAAGCCGCAGCCCTTGTTGCTTCGGCAGCAATTGCAGCACCAGCGGCACAGGGAAAGATGGCTCTGACGCTTTTGCCTGATGTGATTTGGCATCTGTGGGAAAGACAAAAGACGTGAGCAAGGTGTTCAACTCCATCCGCTCTATATACCAAGGTACTCTGCAGGGAAAATGCATCCACTTAAATTTTAATTTGCTCTTGGTAATTGGTTTAATTCATTCAGTCGATTGAACATACCATTGATGACTCCGCTGACATCTCTTGATGTGCCACAACTGGAGTGTCATTGCTCCCTGCCTCCTCCGGCTCTTGCACCTGTTAATGAATTATGCACATTGAGGAGGCGCATCTCAGCGTCCTGGCAAAACATTTATATCTAATAAGCAAATGAAGTGAGTTTAAGACAAATTCTTACCCCAGCAAATGGGATGGCAGAGCTCTCCAGAATGCAAATAAAGGCGAGCACGAGTGTCACTGCAACTGCAATGCTGAATGCCTTCATTTTTGTCGGGGTTTAAATGGTTAAGTTGTTTTACCCTTTGAAGATTAGAGTTGATGGGTCTTCCCTCTCATGGGTGCCGGTGCAGCGAAGAACACCACAATACCTTCAATTTATTCTTCAGGTCCAGTGATGGATGGTGATTGCCTGGGCAAGTGGATTTCTTTAGATATTTCACTGACCCTTGTCAGCTCGTGTCCTTCTCCTGTTTGATGGTATGCTGACTGTGTTGGTTTTTATACACAGTTGGGCTCAGTATTGCCTCATCGCTGCTGGAGGCCCAGCCCTTTCCTGGCAACAGTTACCCAATTCCAATGGGGAAGTTTTTGACCTCTTCATTTCTCCTTACTGTAGTTCTGCAATACTAGGGGAAATTCACTGATCTATTTTTGATTGTGGGGTCCCAGTGTCTGAGAAAGATATGAAATCATCTACAGACTTTTTAAGGGAATAACTTTCCACTGTGAGAACATAATTCCACACATGAACACGCTGCTGGAGACCATTATTTTTACAATCTCTGAGAGCAATATGTATTATGTAAATTGGACTTTTGTTCTGGAGGAACCCTGGTAAGAGCACAGTACTTTCTCCAGCAAAAGGCCTAGACAGCATAGGTCAATCTATTGCATGGCTGACTGAGTCACACTTGTTTCGACCCAGGAAATCCTTCACTAAGGAGAAGGAGCCACTTTGGAATATCCATTGCTCAGTCTAAAGGATGTAATTACAACCTCTCAAATGGAATAATTAGCCCCTCATTTTCAACACGTTCAGTTTTTGCATAATACACAGGAACCTGCAGTTGAACCAAATTAAATCCCTTTGAGAGCTGGAGAGTAGTAGCCAGGATTAAAAAGCTCCATTTGAGAGTCAAGGTGTTTCAATATGCAAGAGTTAAAGATGAATATAAAATAATGTAGTGGGGTTTATTATGTGTTGACAACAAAGAATTGCATTGTTTCTGGTATTTTAATCTGCATCTGTTCTATGTCATAGTTTTTATTCTTTCATGCATCATTCTTAGAGCAGATAATTAAGAACCAACATACAAAATAACAGCTGCTTTTGTTTCCTCAAAACATTTCTCATTTCCTGGCAATCTCATAGTTTCTGAATAAATTTCAAACTGTGCACAATTAAAAACCATGTTTATTTAATGGCATAATAATAACAACAGCAGACTGCTCACAGTTTTGTTGGAAAACCGGATTTCTCATTCCTTCCTTTGCTACTGAAGCCATGAGAAACACCTACAGATTAATTAACCAGTCAGTGGAAGAAAACTATTCCACAGGAACATCAGGCTGTGAATAAACACAAAAATCAATAATGGTGGAAATGAAATAAGAAAACGGCTAAATAAAGGAACAAACTGATAAATGATCGCGCTGTGGAGGGTGATAAAAATCAGAGGCCATTTGAATTCTCATTATACCTTCAAAGTCTTTCCAATCGCCCGTCCTGACTCAATTAAGGAACAACATGTCACAGGACCTCTGCGTCAGTCTGTCTCGTTTACTGATAACCCCGCTGGCCCACATGCTTGCTTTGGGTGACCACAACATCAGTGTCAACAAATACAGCCACGAATGGCTCCGCATTTGTTGGAACACATCCATAGTTTTATCATTTTTACAAGATCATCACATTTTCATTACTTACTATGCATTTGATTTTTGTCTTTTATGCTCACGTGTGAGGAGAAGAGGCTCTAATCCTATATCTAGTCCACGTTATGTCTTCAAATAATGAACATGTCATTTTATTTGATGTGCTTCACTAAGCATGACTCGTGAGATGCGAGATCTGACGCTTGTTAACAGTACAAAGACAAAAGTAATATATCC
Organism: Aulonocara sp. 'chitande type north' Nkhata Bay; assembly: GCF_057382095.1. Taxonomy (NCBI): domain Eukaryota; kingdom Metazoa; phylum Chordata; class Actinopteri; order Cichliformes; family Cichlidae; genus Aulonocara; species Aulonocara sp. 'chitande type north' Nkhata Bay. The sequence continues at coordinate 21,232,756 of NC_141354.1, read as the reverse complement.
AGTTTCCCCAGAGTGTAAAAAAAAGAAAAGAAAAATTAAAGATCTGACGTTGAAGTTGTTTTTTTTAAGAATTCATAGCAGAGTTTTCCAAGTGCACATTTTGTCCTGTTTTCCTGGGCGCCCCTGTCTGTTAGCAGTCCCTGTGGCTATCAGTAGGAATCTACTTGCCAAACAAATGCCGGCACCAGCATGGCGGACAGATTCACCTCAGCAGGCGCCACTCTACCAGTTTCTTTGCCCCCGGTCGAGGACATTGCCCCCGTCTGTCTCTGTTTCATCATCATACCCTACTGCTGTCCCCATCCATTTGTCACCCCTCCTCCCCCTTGCTCCTACATGCTTTATAGGCTGCTGTAAGACAATCCATACATTATATCTGCCAGCTGCCAAAGCCATCACACAAAAACAGTGCCCCTCGATGCAGTCAACCATTTCCCTAAATACGTCTTCTCTCAAAACTGGGTCACGAGTGAACCAGTGTTGGGACATCACTCAGGGGGGAGGAGTATGGAGTACAGGTTAATGGGTTGCTGGTCAATGCAGGGACTTTCCCTGTCAGCGTGGAGTGAGAGGCAGGTTACAATATGCTACTGGAACTTCCAAAATTTCAGTAAGTAAGACCAGTCCTAATAGATAAAAATAACGGGCAAGAGAGCACTTATTCATGCTACCATAGCAACTTCAACTAAACAATGAATGAAAAAATTTAAATTATAAACTGTACACTCAGTACACCCTTGCTGCATGTCATTGTGCAGCTCTACTGCCTGGTCTCCTTTCATCTATTTTCAAAATCTATTATAAAATCATAATGTGCCCCAAAAAAAGAGGGCTAAAAAAGCTAAACATTACAAAGAAAAAAAAAGTACTTTAAGCTATGAAATGTTTTAATTTGTCAAACAGATTTTGTCTCTCAGAGGTACCTTCAGATACAACACATGGGGGGAAACCAGCTTAACACCGAGGTGAGATTTCTTTTAGTCTTGGATAGAAGTCTAAAGAACACAATAATTTCAGTCTGCTTGAAAAAAAAAGTATGAATTAGCTTTTCAGCATCTAGTATCTCATGAGCAACTACACCATGGTGATATTTCAGAGTGGGAAGATGACTCCTTTCCCCCATTTCCCTCATAATGGAAAGCATCTTTTGCCATGTCAGTGTAAAAGCACACCTGGGGTTGTCTGCCAAAGTGAAAGGCTTTACTCATAATTTTCCAGTCAACCGTGTTTCATTTAAATGTAGCATCTATACATGATATTTTATAGCTTAAAAAGATGTTAAATCTTTGTTTGGTTAAACTGGCTTTTGCACAGGGTATAATCCACTCAGTGAGCTCTACATATACATTTATTTTTCCTGAACTGAGATTTTTGGTTTCTCAGAAACACCAGATCCATGATAAAATGGCGATGCCAGACAGGGAGATATTCAGTGTTTATCCCCAGTGATGGTACTTCAAACAATACGTTTGGTGCAATCCAAACTACATGACCCACAGCTTTAAGACAGAGACACGTGTCTTTCAACACGTGCACCAGTTTGATGCGTCAGTTTGATCAGTGCTGGAAATACTGTTGAATATGACACTCTGGATGCACAAAAAGGCGAAACGAAAAAACAAACAAAAAAAAAACTATGCTCCATTTATGACAGCAGCAGAATACAAACCTTTGTGCTGATACTTCTCTTATGAGTGTGACAGGTGCTATGTCATTATTAATGTACAACCAAGAAAGATGGTAAGTGTGGTGTGAGGCACATTGTATGTCAGGTGGAATAAGACTCTTTCTGTCAGGCTTTTTCAACAAATAACCTCAGAGAGAGGGGGAATGTGTAACAAGCTTGGGCAATGGACAATACATGCTCCTGACAGTGTGCTCCTGTAGCTAAAAAAGCACAAAGGTAAGACAAGCCTGCAGGCCATGAAACTGTGGCTTTCCAGGAGAATGTTTTGGCCAGCATGAGTTCAATGAAAATCACTCAACCGTGTCCTTTGGTAGATGTGTACACACACACACACACACACCGAAAAAATTAAAAAAGGACTTATCCAAATCACATAAAGGATTTTATAGAAGTGGCTTTTTCACTCCCTTCCTCCAGGCAAATGTGCAGCAGACATTCACTGAGTACTGACCAGACCTAAACCACTGATTCAAATCCATTAAATACAATTTCGGCAATAACAATCCATTGCTCAAAGCGGAGAGACTTTCCTCTTCCAATTAATACATCAATTAATTCTAAGTGATTTATCTGGTCTTAGAGGTGAAGGTTGAACTCCCTGGTACATGCTTCCTATAACATTTATTAAAGAAACATGTCTTTATGTCATTTCATTTTCCTTTCCAAATCAGTATTATTGCAGCTTTGCCTGACTCGATTCAGAACGCTTTCGGGGTGAAGAAGGAAAACAGACAGACGGAGAGAGACTACGCATGTCCCAATCAGAGAGGTACGTGGGATCAGAGATCATCCACTTCAAACAGAAACGGGGACACACAGACGCCTGCCTGCCTGCTTGGTTGTCTATGCATGTTTAAATGGCAGCTGACAAGCCTGAAAACAAAACCAAATCAAATTTAGCACATACTCTCAGTCAAGTGAATACTCAGTGCATGTGTTACTGTGTCTGTGCAAACAGCAGTCTACATATATCTCTATCTATCTATCTATCTATATAAAATAGCAGCTTCTCTTTTAAGAGCAGCAGAATGTAGCCCTGCCCAACGCAATCTCACTAAGGGCTTGGATATAGCTTTCATCCATCATTGATCTTTCTCCCCCAAGGTGCCCTCTATATCTTCTAAATACTTACCAGTGTGTTGATTGTGTGGATTTGAGTACACATGGGACACGTAACCCATAGTAACTCTATCCTTGTAAGAGAAAATTCGAAAATATATTTAAAACTGTATCTCTGTTCCACACTGACAAGACAATATAACCCTATACCCTGCACGTTTTGTTGAGAATATAGACATTTTTGTGTTAGTTCAACCTGCCAACTGTTCACAACAATAAAGACGTATTGTCCCAAATTACTAACTAACATGCCCAGGAGCTGGACCAGATCCCTGCCACATGCACATCTAAGTGAAAGGCAACTGGTGGCAAATGAAACGTAGTGTTCCACTGTTGAGCCACATATAGCAAAAACCACATCGCCTTTTAAAAATTACTCAGATTAGAGCCATCAGCAACCTTTAGAACCACATTGCGAACAGCCGCTCCGCCATACTGCACCAAAAGCAATGAAACCTTTAAAGACTCCCATGTTAAAGCGACCAACTTCATAGCATAGTCTTTTTACAGCCTGGTCAAAAAAAAAAAAAAAGGTTTTATGGAGTTATCCATCCATCCATTTATTTTCTTCCGCTAATTCGGGGCCGGGTCGCGGGGGCAGCAGCCCAAGCAGAGAAGCCCAGACCTCCCTCTCCCCAGCCACCTCCACCAGCTTGTCCAGGGGAACAACAAGGTGTTCCCAGGCCAGCCGAGAGATATAATCTCTCCAGTGTGTCCTGAGTCTGCCTCGGGGCCTCCTCCTAGTGGGACATGCCCGGAAAACCTCGCCCAGGAGGCATCCTTGTCAGATGCCCGAACCACCTCAACTGGCTCCTTTCGATGTGGAGGAGCAGCAGCTCTACTCTGAGCCCCTTCCGAAGGGCCGAACTTCTCACCCTATCTCTAAGGGAGAGGCCAGCCACCCTTCGGAGGAAGCCCATATCCGCCGCTTGTATTTGCGATCTCGTTCTTTCGGTCACTACTCCGAGATACTTGAACTCCTCCACTTGGGGCAGGAAGGCAGGAAGGCACTCCATCCTTTTCCGGCTGAGAACCATGGCCTCAGATTTGGAGGTGCTGATTCTCATTCCCACCGCTTCACACTTGGCTGCGAACCGTTCATGGAATTAATAAACCTAAAATGGACGAGTTAAGGTTTAAAGTTAAGAGCCATGGTCAGGCTAAAGGAGGCAGCTGTAACCAGCAGCTATCTGCTAGGTGTCGCCTCAGCTTTTCAAGTGATGGAACTGGATGTCTGGAGCATGTTTTTATTGTTTGTGCCTTTTGGAAAATTTTAATGCAAATCAATGACACTATTTTATGCTATGTTGAAAGCTTCTTTTTTAAAAAGGTATTGCAGCAGTTTGAGATCGCACATTAAAGAAAAAATTCTACTTGTCTAAGTATTAAGATTTATTTAAAAGACTTAATATCTATCCATCTCTCTATAAATGGGGACTTAACATTACTTAAATCTTTATGAAACCAGTGGGATATTTGTTGTTATCAGATCAGATCAGAATACTTTAATCTTAGGGGGAAACTGTTGAGAAAGTGCAAAATTTAAAAAGTTCAAAGAGTAGAGATTAAAGAAAAAAATAATAGGAGCAACAGGCTGCATGCATGGTGAGACATGCACATTGTATATTAATCATTTGGAAGAAAGCACACTAAACAGGCTTGGGGTGTGTACTATGAATCAGCAGCTCTCCAGCTGTTTAACACCATCAGGGTTGCATCTAAAACAAACCAGCTAAAATTGTCTTACATCTCACACAAATACCTTTTATTCAAGTTGCACACTAATTTAACTAAATACATGGTTGTGGTCCTCCTGTGATAGTGATAGGCCGCTTCATTTGCACAGTCAGTATTTTTGCTGGCTTTTCTTCCTGGCTCAACATAGACTTTATAAATATAGCGCTGTCAAAGCTAAACAAACCACAGCAATTTTTTTTGTCCAAACATAGTGTACCACATTTTAAAACCTATACAGCTGCTTTTCCCGTAGCAGTCGTGCTGATTTTAGTTTGAAGCTGTTTTCATTTTACTTCATTAAAATATTAAATATCCCACTCGGCTGCGTGTAGACCCGGCTGTTTCCTACAGGTCACACCCACTCTTTTATGTAAACTGTGTTGACTTATTGATTTGATAGCCAAAAATGATAGCCTACTATGTCTATGTTAGGGACAAGTAATTCTAGATAATTAATTTAAAAAAAAAAAAAAAAGAAAAAAAAAAAAAGAAGGATTGAACTTATTTTACAGTCATAATCAGGTTAGTTTTCATTGAATTTTAACACATCAATGGGATGATTAGGTTTAATTAGAGCAAATGTATTTAAGAATAAAAGGTAAAGGGAAATCAGTGTCTTAAATTACAATGAATCTTATAATAATGTATATAATAATATGCAATGCTACTGGGCGGATGGAAATAAAAATATATATTCAGCTTTTCCCAAGATCTGGTAAACGATGATCCACAGACAAAGATGTTTAGATTGTGAAAGTTTTATTTTCCACCATTTTGCTTAGAAAACATGTCTCTAACCTGAGAACAGTGAGGCTGCTACACAGAGGAAAAGAGGATTTTTCTTCCTTTTGCCATTTCAAAAAAAGAAATGCAAGAAGAAAAAAAAAAGTTAGCCACGAATGACCTTTGATTTCTGATCAACCATCTTTTAAGCAGTACTCATTTCTTCACATTCACGTCTCTCCTCACTGAGGTGTAAAGAAAAAAAAAAATCTACTGCAAAACATCTATCATTCGACTTTGGCTAGGAGCCTCATTTGATAGACCAGACACTTGCACTATATCGCCCAGGTTTGAATCCAGTTGTTGCAGCAGAACAGCACTTTTAAAAGCACAAGCAAGTCTGAGATATTAAAATGTGATAGCCAATGTTGCCAGGGGTCTGAGTGTTGGTTTTTCTTTGCTGGATCCTGAGCTGTTGATACAAGGAGAAGCAATCGTGCTCTATTAAGTGAAGTTTGACATCTTTCTTCCACTCACATTTTCCCAAGTGGGAAAAAAACAAACAAACAAAAAAAAAACAAAACCCAAAACACATCATTTATATTCATTCACAAAACCTTCAGCAACATTAATGTTGCCTTTTGCTGTTTGTACAACCAATTACAGTTTACTTATTGTTTGCCTGCGTGGGTGGAGAAATATGTAAGATCGTTTCCAAGTTACCCGCATGCAAACTATTTAGTCTTTTCGTAGAGAATGAGTCATGCTCAACTAAGAACTGCAACACAGAATTTCCGTGTACTCATTTTCTATAGTGAGCAAAGTCTTTGAGCACTGCTCTCCAGGGTGCCCCCCACCCCCTTGTGCGTTGAGCTCCATTTGAAGTGTTGCAATACCAAAATAGAGCAAACAGCTTGAAATGAAACATGGGGATTATTCTTGCATGTACTGGGACACAGGTAAGTCACCCGACAAAGGATGAAAACAAAACCCACAGTACCTAAATATGTGGCAAAAGTTGGGATTTGCCCCGCTCACCTCTCCACAACATGAAGTTTGACGTGTCTGCATGTTCCACATTCTAACATTTCACTTTGTATTTAAATACCACTTCACCAGCAAATGCCCAACACTTCAAGTAAACCACATTTTAGCCTCAGCAAACTGAACTTCATAGATTGCACACACTTTGTTGTAATTGTTTTGACAATTGCCAGCATGGAACTAATGAGTTATTGATTGTTTACTCCCAGAGATAATCTGCTTTAACATTCTGTAACATCTGTATTAAAACATGAGAGGCCATATTTACATAAATCAGCCCAGAATCATCAGCAAGCACAGATTCTTGTTTGTCTTTGGGTCTAGGTAAGCTATGTGTGTCACATTATTTCTGTCTGTAGAATCATGTTTTTCATACTTTGATGTCGGCTTCACTGGATGCATAAATTTCATCGTAACGGGTCTCCATCAAGGCTTCTGTCAGCAAACAGACTAATAAATTAAAGGGGCTAAAAACAAAATATTAATACAGAACTCAAAAACACAAACAGAATAAAAGCATGAAGTAAGTCAAAATTAATAACGAGGGAAAGGGTTTGGGAAGGAAAGAAATAATTGCCAAACATCGTAGTCCATGAATGAAGCTACATAAATACAAATAAAGAAGGGCAGCAGAGGGTCTCTTTCATAGCTAGTCCTACAGTAAAGCACCCTGATAAAGGTGAGTGGGCATCTTTTCTTGGAGCACATTTCTACTCAGCTGCAGCGGGTGGTTATCTCAATACGATTGGAAAAGTCAAGTGCAGCCAAAATCGGCTAGTGAAGGGTTCACAACCTGGGAACCCAGGGGAGGATGCATTCACTAAAAAGAAAGTGATTCTCCATAAAGTCTCTCGTTTTTTTTTTTCTTGCGTTGTTTCCCACTGTGTCAGTTATATGTCTGAGTGGGTGTGCCCTGCGCTGCTCTTTTGGTTTCATTCACTGTGGTGGCGTTTCTCCAACCATTTCGATGCCGTGCTGCTGGAGTTGCGCTCGGAGCAATGCGTTTTCATTTTTCAGCTCTTCAATCTTAAACCAAAGAAGAAAAAAATGCATCATCCACAACATTCTCCACAGCAAAATACAGCCTTAACTTTACTGACCAAACTTTTTCCTTTGAAAACTAAGAGCTGACTAATGTATACACAGGACTATGCAATCCCTGAGATTAGAGAGCAGCGTGTGTAGACCCTGTAAAACACTGATGCCCACAACCAACTGGATTATCAAATCTTGAGGTATGTCATCTCTGCTACATTTCCCCTGGGCGAATCCTGAATTCATTGCCTCCCCACTGAGGGACTGAGGAAGGATATTCAGCTTTGAGCATCTGAATAAGAATATATCACTGAATCGCTTGCAGACACAAGATTCAAGCAAGAGACTCAGAGCTGCAAGATTTCACAATACTTTTGAGTGCATTAGCATGCACTTAGTTCTCACACAACCCCTGTGTATATTATTCCCACAGTCTCTCAAAGCACTGATTTCAGGTAACACTTCTCATTATCTGAGTGCAAATTCTTTGATCCACTTTGTCAGGCTGTGATGATCAGCTATGCAGCCTGAAGTCTCAGGGGGTTTGTTTCAGAGAAATGAAGATGCATATGGGGCTAGGTGGATTTCATGCTTCTGAGACTTAAGTGAAAGAATGTTGCACTGAATTATAAAGCAAACTAATCTATTCAATGCAGTGGCAATCTTCACAGCCACATATGAAGCCCACTATGCCGGCCTTATTATGCGCAAGTTTATTTATCTGCTACACCCAACCACCTCAAAGGAGGACTCTGAATTATCATTCATAGCCCTTCTTTACACATTACCAAAGTCACGGAAACTTCGCTTGATGCCCCATTTGCAGCCTAGAGCAAAGACTGATATTCATACCTGCTGTCTGCACAACTCATTGTCCATTTGTATCCTCTCCACTTCCTTCAAACTCTCTTGCAGCCTCTGGTTGCTTTGCCTCAGCTCACGAATATAGTCACAAGCTTTAGACAGGATGCCTCCTTTGCTCTATAAATACAGAGGCATTGTCACAGTTTTTTTTTTTAAAAAAAAGAAATATAATTATTGTGATAAATATAATTTTTATAGAGTATTAATGAGTCAAGCGCAAATTTAAAAGACAAACAAACTGCTTACTGCTCCGGTTTTGGTGCTATCCATACTGCAGTCTGGGATAATCTTGGAAAGTGTGACAATCCAGTTGTTGATCTTGTCTCTTCGCCGTCTTTCGACTGATGAACAGAGATGAAAGAAGAACTGTTTTTAAAAGCAGTATATGCATACAAGCCACATTTCCAGATTTCTAATTTAAGCTACAGTAAAAGATCACAGGTCATTCTGATTTACAAAACAAGGTTTTCATCTGCCGGATCTCGTCAGTACCGACATTCCTGACTGATTTTGACAGCTCAACAGCAACCTCTAGTGGCTGGTCAAAATTATATGCTGTTTTTTTTTTTACTCTTAACAGAATATTTTGTGAGGGCTTAGTGATTTTCTTTCATCAAAAAATGTTCCATTTAGGCACCACACGGCATTGTGTTAAGACTGTCTGATGAAATCAAAAGCCACAATCATGACTAATTACCCACCTTCATTATGTTGTGCTCTTCTCCTTTCATCTCTTGGTGTTCGGGGTCCATCCATTTTCCTGCAGATAGACAGGAAATAAAACACTTTTCATGCACTACAATATCTCCCATCTCTGCGCTCCATACAATCGGACACAAATCCAATCCAATCCTCCAAATCCTTTGCCTATTAAAAACCATTCTTCACTGTTATCTTTAAATTCAAGCCTATTGTTATTGCCATTTAAAATGAGCCTCTGAAGATGGTTAGTGCCTTTGGTAGAAATATTAAATGATGCACAGCCCTATGAGGTCACATATGCAGTCCTGACGCCTGCAGCCTTGAGCCAAGCTGCCTTGTCTGGAATACTGAGAATCAGCTAGCCTCCTTACTTTAGCTGGCTGTCCTCTTCCCAGGTGTGGCCTGGAGGAAGTGCAATGCTTTATTATGCTGTAAAATTACAACACTGTAGAAAACCAGATGCTGCTTACTGAAGTTGGGGTGTACACCTAATGACACAACTGTCTCTTGTCTTTGCAACCTCCCCCAGGATTCAGTTAATTAAGTCTCAGAGACGTGACAAGGAGACTTATCATACCACCCACCATGGCATGAAGAGACCAATAACACACTCACACATAATCAAATGTGGTCTAGTGTACACTGAGGGCACCTGCCACATAAAAGGCAGGACCCGGGATGTCCTGACAGAGCATTACATTATAAAAAGGTAATCAATGTTATTCCTTTCAACTAGGTTTAAAGCTGTGGTTGATAGCTGTACAACCAAGTGTTGGTTTCACTAATTGAACACCGGGGACTACAAAATTCTGAGAATAAATTAAACTACTCCTTATTGCCACTGCAATTTTGCCTGCAATTTGTGTGACGTAATAAATGACCTATGAGGTTGTTTGTCTTCATTGTCTGCCTTAAAACAAATCTTTTCTAGTCTACTGCAGAGAATTTGTGTCCAATCAACACAACTTGACTGCTGATAGCTTCGTTTGAGATAGTCAGCTAAGCCAAACGGCTCTCTCACATGTATCTCAACACATCTTAATGGGATTTCAGCTGTATAATGGATTCAGCAGCCAAACAGTACTCTTAGGCAAAGTGTTAAAATATGTGGATGGCGGTTTGAATAACTAAATGTACATGCCTAGAGGAATGTTTTTTCCCTGCACACCTCTTTTAAGTGCCCCCGAGAGTAAAGGCTGCCAGAGAAACCCCAAAAATTATGAGTACGTTTCCTCTGGTAGAAGACTTTCCATATGTTGAATACAGCATGTATAAAACAAAAAACGTCTGCACAATTTTTTATTGATCTTTAAAATTACAAATGTAATCATTTACCAATGCACCTCCACTCTCCACCCTCTTCCAAAGTTTTGCTTTTATGTCACCAAGCCATGGCCTTGACAATATTTCATTAAATTACACAGTGAAAAACAAGAGACTGCAGGCTGAGATTCAGATCACCTCGATGGATGAGTTCAGAAAAATAATTCTAAAAAAAATAAAATAATAATAATTACATTAAAAAAAAAAAAAAAAAGATCCTGTGTATATTACTGTCATTGTCTCAAAAAAATGAGCACAAAAATTTGTGATTATTAGCTAGTTAGTCACAAATAACTACTTATTTTGAAAGTAGATGTTCCAAGTGAAAGCACATGGCTTCCATTGGCTCAATTTATCTCAATAGCCCTGTCATATCAACAAAATGCACTTAAAGAGCAAATGCTGTCCATATAGTTTTATGACCAACTTTAAAACTAGGCTGAAAGAGAACCAAACTCAAATGGCTACAACAAAGGACACTTTGAAAATTATACTAAAATAAAAGTGTGGAGTAAGCCATTTGTTTCCAGATGGAGAACAATGACCTGATTTCTAGGTCCTAATGGAAAAATACATTTGCCACAAGCAGTACTAACAACAATGGATCAGGGTCAGCACTGAAAAATTGCTACATCTGTGTCTCACACATCAAGAGCAGGGAGAATCACCAGGGAGGAAGGGAGGGGTGGAGAAAAGTGAAGGGCAGAGGTTTGTGCGCTTCTTTGCTTCTTGTGATCTAATTTGATTAGTTCATTTGCTGTAAGTGGGGAGAAATGTGGAAACTGTCCTCACCAGTTTAAAACTTCATGTTGCAGCAGCTCGTTTTCATCTCTGTGAATGGCAGATAGGTTGGGTAGTTTTCATTCACTTTGCTCACATGCCAACGAAAACGTCACGGTTCATCACTTTACATGTAAATATAATTCTATTTGAAGTCACTGAAAATCATAAATTATTCATGTACAAATAAGTCACAACTCCCCTTAAATGTGTCCTGAACAGAAGAACAAAAAAATAATCTCTAGTTCTTGGAAAAATAAATAAATAAACACATAAATAAATAAATGAGAAATGAAATGTAAAAAAACAGCTTAGATAGAAAATAAATAGAAGATAAAGTGCTGTATCCTGGTTGCTATTCTCCTTATAGCAGTGTTATCTGATTGACCACAATCCCATCACTTTCACGAGTTAAAGGTTAAGTATAGGCCTGGATGAAATCAGAGGAATATTCACTTAGGTTCGGAGCTAACTCAATTTGAAATTGGGTCATGTGTTAATTTTTAAGTGACCAACCAGGCAAAAAACTGGCTCGTACCAAACAGGGTACAAAAAAAACAAAACAAAACAAAAAAACAAAACCTAGCCGACATTCATGAGCCTTGAATCTCACAGGGCTATGGCTCTTGTGCCGGTGTGTTTTGGCACTCAAATGAACCATGAAATAAATAAATAAAGCTTGTTTAAATCCCCTTTTCTGAATAAAAATCAGTAGTAGGCCAAAACCAGCTTGGTTCGCATGCAATTAAAATTAAAACCCTTTGCTCAGGTGAGCCTGCTGATGATCTTAATAACAGCAATCACCAGCATGTGGCTAACAGTTGGAGAGTCTGAGATGGATCCCTTTGATGCATGATTAGAATAATGCACGTTGTGAATTTTAGCGATAAACAGTATGAGAGTTCGAAAGGTTAAAAAAAAAAGAAAAAAAAAAAAAGATGTGTGGCTACCATGTGCTAAAAAAAGAAAAAAAGAAATCCTTAAAAATCAATCATAACCATGAACTCGGGGTGAACACAAGAGAGATTACCTGGGCAGAAAAACAGCCTTGAGTAAAAGAAAACAGCAGTGGCAGCAAGGCTGAGAAATTTGAGCCTTGCAGTTGTTCAAATGGACGTCACAGTAGTCTTTCAGTCATGTTTGAATAGAACATTCATTCATATGAGACAATTCTCTTTTGCTCAGATAGATTACTACTAATACATCATTCCAATCTGCTGCATTGCAGTTTAACCCCCTCTACTTCTACACTCCCCTCTTGCATTAGCAGTTACAGTTATAGCGTGCTAAATACTGATTTTGAAAATACATCTCATTTAAACTCTGAATTTAGGAAACTATTTTAAACGGCTTATTACGACATATTCACCCTTTCATTTTTTAGCTTCTGTTCTGCCACCTCGATTCGAGCATTTTGCAGATCAATATCTTGGCTTTTTGAAACTAGATGTATGAGAAAGGGGTAGATCTGACTCCAAAACCAACACAGTAGCAACCCTTTTTAGTCACACGGTTGAAACATACACTGCTTTACTGTATACCTTAAAACAGGAATGATAATTCACAAAATGAACATCTTGCTATGTTAAATAAGACTTTATTGCCTTTTCAATGCATCACAATCTTAGAGGCTTTTTGAAAAAGTGCAACAATTTTTTTTATATTGCTGTTATATTTATCTTTTAATGATAATCTATGCCCTCGTTGTTATGACAGTACTAATTCAGACTCTGATGGATACCATTTCTTGAAAGGATGTGTTTTGTAGAGATGCACTCTGAAGCATTAAGAGAGCAGAGCCACACTGCTAAACACAAATCATTTATTGCTGCAATAAATGCGTAAAGCCCTTATCAAAATTAACTGAAACCTATCATAGTAACTTTATTATTATGATATTAGATGTATTTAACAGCTTTTGTCATTAAATCTACTTTTAAACTCCACTGAAATTAAAACATGCCTAGTTTTATGTGTCTCAAGCTGCACTGGCAATATTGTTTCCATCACATAAACAGCAGATGACAGAGATGATACTTACGCAGGGTATGGCTGTGTTCGTGGGGCAATGGTTCGTGGTGTGCCTGTCTGAATGACATCAGGAGGGGTCATCATCACATAAAACTGACCTGTGGAAGGCACAGGTGTAATCAGTCAACAATGAAGAGTAAGACAGCTCAACATTTCACAGAAGACTGACTTGATTCATTAAATTTTTTAAGTGCTTATCCAACGAGGATCCAGGGGAAGGTGGCTGGAGCTTGTCCCAGCTGAAATTGGACAACAGGCAGGGACAAGTTGCCAGCTCAACACAGGGCTAACACAAAGAGCCAGGCAACCATTTAAACTCACATGCACACCTACGACTGATTCAGAATCACCGACTGACCTAACGTGCATGTCATTAAACTGTGGGAGGAAAGTAGAGAAAAGCCACATCTGGCACAACGATAAAATAACACAGAAATCCTTAAGCCAACTAGCAAAGTGGAACCCCGAAATTTCTTGTAAGGATGCAACTGTGCCAACTGTGTAGAAACAGGCTCAACTCTCATGTACAATCAAGATGTAGACAGAAGAATATTCTACTAACACTACTCATCCATACCATATTCATTCAAGAGCCAAAACATCATCAAGAAATAAATCCACTTATTTTATCTTAAGCCACCTAATCTTGTCATCTGGGTCAGCAAGATGGCAGACCTGGCCTGACAAACAAAATGAGCAACACAATTTTCTGCCACAAAAAAAACAAAAACAAAAACTATCCACAAAAAATGAAGGTCCTCTCACAGAAAACCTTCCCAAATAACAGGTCTTGACACAGACATTCAGCCTGTAGTTATTTCTATTTCAAAGAATGTGATCAAGGACTAAAACGCAGAATCAGTCACTAACAGAAAACACACAAGAAAATCAGTATTTCTCAGATGAAAACAGCAAGGTACATTCAGTCTTTTAACCAGGCACTCTGGCTTTCCAATCTGCTGCTAAAGCAGACTGCAGATGCTCCCTCTGAATGAGGCCACGTCTTAATGTTTTAAGATGCTCAATGCACATTAAGTGCTTTGCTTTTTATATCAAACTGCATTAACACTTTGGCTCCAATCTCACTCTTAAAGCTGCACCTAGCCGAGCCTATTATACAAGTTACAGCTGAGGTGCATCAACTGATATGGCCTTAAGGGTATCTGACTTCTGTGGGTTTAAGTCATGTGATGGAAGTAGACACACAATGCTCAACGAGAGAGAAAAGCAGTGTGTGTGTGGATGTGCTGCATGAGCTTGACAAGCTATGTCTTTAATTAGCAATGGATGAGCTACATCAAAGAAACCTAATGATTTAAGGAATCAATGCAATGACCTTGTGTGACCCCAGATGTGCCTCTACATAGGTGTTTTACTGGAGCGTGACTGAGCTCAGGTGGGGTTTTAAACTCATTTCATTTTTGTGTTTTTTAATCATGTTTATGAGTTGGATTACAAAATAACAGAAAAAAGTAAATCATTTTTTGTTCTTTTACTATGAAAGTTTCAGTGCCATGTGCCTGCTACTTGTTTGTGTAGTTTTGCTGCCACAAACTACTACATACATCCATATGTATGTTATAGTCAGCAAAATATTGTCTTATTTCTATGTGTCCAAAGTATCCATCTCTCTCAAGAAGACACAAACAATGCATAATGTAAGGTCACATTGGATATTAGGGGTGGGTGATGTAGTCTCAAAATTATATCACAGTAGTTCAAGGAAATGTTATTTTTGATGACACAGAAGAAAAATATTGAACATTTTATTGGTGATTGCAGCTTGCAGGCAGCAGCATTTATTAGTGCAAACAAAATGAAGGGAATTCTCCACGCTTTTTTTCTTTTAGGTAAAATAAAATATAACTGTCTAACATTTTAGTTTAACAAAAAAGCAACTTAAACCAGCCACACTTTAGCAGCCTGCACTGTTACACTTAATTGTTTTTGTGGAACTGTGTAATTCCAGTTTATTAAATTACAAAGCTGTAATTTATTATACGTATTAGTGGTAAGTGAGACAATGAGCGAGAGTTACATTTAATTGTTTTTGTGGTATTTTTCTTCCAACGCACAAAAACAGATTTACATTTTTAGTTAAGAGCACATAATAAAATTGAAATTTAACAATATTTTTTATCCAGAATTTTGGATTTTGCTTGGAGCTTTTTAAACAACTGCTTAGTGCCCTACTTTTCTACCATGTAACACATGAGTAATTTTCATGCAATGCTTGCTTTTCCAGTCATACCAAATGCAACTAGAGTAATAGCTGCATTTGTTTATTTTTGTGTCAGCTAGCATCTTCTTCATAGCCTGGTTGTATGCCCTTTGCTTCAAGTGGTGAAACAAATTTGCTGTTTCTACTTTTAGGGTGAACTGTTTTCTTGTGTATTTTGCAAAGCATTGGTCACTAAATCATCACTGGAGGCTAACATGTAGTTCTCAGTCTAAGACATGCTTGGACTTGTTGTGTACCCTAGCAAACATAAATGCTATATTTATCAAGACGAGACACTTTTATGTATCGCAAATAGTTATACCAAAATTATTGTGGACAATATGATATCGTATGAGGTATAGGGCTAAAATCTTAAATGTGGCACTTGAACTGTCTCTTTCAGCCTTGGGTCTATAGATTTATGTTGGAGATACGTTGAATCCCAGTTTCAAGCATTTTTAGACCCCAAGTCTGGGCCAAAATGACAGCAAGAAGCACCGCCAGCAGCAGAAACACTGGGTGATGAATTACAAGTTCCTACAATAACTCCTGTCCAGGCTGTACATTCTCCTACATAAAATCCTTAGAGACCCACAATGTTCGACTCTTTCATAACAATCCTGAAGACAAATAATGACCATCCAACAGTCAACTGCCAGCCAGCAGTAACAGTGTTCTTGCTAGTTCTAGCGGAATAATCCATAATAGGTAGATGGCAGTTTTTTGTTTTGTTTATTTTTTAGTTTAAAAAAAAAAAAGGCATTAAAGCCTAGATCTTGTTCTCTAGGTCAACTGAGCACTTACAGCGCTCAGCGAACACAGCTTCAGCCAATGATAGCCTGACCTGGACAACCAGCATAAAACCACAAGGACGGGTAGTACAGCCAGATGATGGCATATGGTAGGAAAGAGGAAGAGAAGCAGAATAGGAAGACATGTGACATGAAGTAAACAAGTAAACATGGTAAGCATGGCAAATTTAATTTTGGCGTCTGATAATATTTGACTTGGAGGAGGCAAACTCTAGTCATGGCAAAAAATGTTTCCATCACATTACCAAGTTAGGAATCTGAAACAGATTAAAATGAGCTGCTGGGTATGTGCAATTTAAAATATTTCTCATAATTATTACAACTTTAATAAAGATCTAATGACCCTTGAAAATTGCTGATTCACAGTTGGAGAAAACTGCGTTCTCCAGCATCATAAATTATATTTTAAAATAACTTACTGATCAAAAATATCCAAATTGGGGGGGAAGGAATCACAGAGCAAATTGATTCTGCAACACATATTTAGGTTTATCATGTGTAAAAAAAAAAAAAAAAATATATATATATATATATATATATATATATATATATATATAAAAGCAAGTGCAATTGTCATTATCATCTTTGGATTGCTTTGCTTCTTCCTCACCAAATATATGTTAGTGAACATATGTAAATATGAATTGAACATGTATTACTTCACCCAATTTTGTCATATAAAGCACCACCAATGGGATTCGTGGGTTAGTCACCCAAGCTGGTGAGGAAATCTATTTATAAAAGCTACATAGAGAATGAAAATATTGATATTTAGAGGCTCAGCATAGATAATTTATCTCAACAGGGAGGGATTAGATATATTGCTTATTCTTTGTATCTGCTGTAAATGGCCCTGATTTCTTTGTTATCAGCTCAAACTGTCAGGATCGTGTTTCACTAATAAAAAAAAAAAAGGACAGCTATTCTCTCCTTAAGGTACTTCAAAACACACTTCTGTTTGTCACTGAAAATAATAGCTTAATTAGCTCTGCAGCACTGTGATAAGCCCCAGCCCAAATTAGGTGTGAGAACTGACTCACCCCCTGCCTGTGTGAGTGTGGGGTCCGTGGCGGCCTGCACAGACACAGTCCCGTCGCTCACCGCAGTTGCGGGGAAGTAAGCGAAGCGGGTCTCCCCTCCCACTGCCTCTCCTGCTGGGCTTCCTCCATTACTGAAAGGGTTCTGGATCACAGCCTGTGACAGATAAGAGAGAGACAGAGGAGAGCCATGAACAAGCAGCAATGGAGCAGTCACAGCAGGTAAACGCACACCTCATCCTCTGTCAGACTCAATACTGGTATCCCTGCTAAACCCCCCCAAGCAAGACACAGTTCCATTTGACAGCTAGGATAAAGGGAGGCAAAGAAGCAGCAGTGATCTTGTTAGCAGGGATAATAGCAAGGTCAGTAAAGCCATCAGTATAGCACTAATGAAAACAAATTTGGTCTGTTCTTGCTAGAAAAATTGCATATTTTTAGCTCAAACTGTGCTCCGACTGTTACTGCAGTTCTTGTGCAACAACTATTGGCACTACACACATTGAAACTATACACCTATGTGACTCACTTTGTGTTGACTAGATATTATATTCGGGCACACAATTCACTCTTTAGACTATTTTTCCATCTTGGCAAGCTTAGAGAAATTACACCCGCTGCTGCAATTTCAGTGAATCAGTGAAGTAGAGATGATGTGATATGGAAAACTGGTGAGAATAACTGATAATAATAGATATACAACACCGTTTTTTTTTTTTAACTTTACGTTTTTGAATTATATATACAGATAAAGCAAAAAGCTTTATCTGTGTACTCAAAAGTACTCACAACAGTTCACAATTTGCTAATAAGCATAATTGTTTTTAGGAGTAACCAAAACAACACACCTTTCTGCAAGTTGATACTATTTTACCAGCTTGAAACCAAAAACTGGTTACACCATCTTGTTTCACTCATAGACAGCAATCTTTGTTAGTGTTGGTCTGCATAAAACATTACATAAAGCGGGGAAAAAAAAAAAAAAAAACATGACCCAACACAAGAGCATGGCTGTGTGCCTTACTTACAGCCACACTCTGCACTGTCAGACATAATTTATAGCTAAAATAATATTACTGAGACAGTAATAACTTCATATACCTACTTTTCAGCCAATAGATGTATATACTGATCCATGATATATTTCATGTCTTTAACAGTATTTGTAAACTTGATGTTTTAAAACATGACAAGCGTGTACAAAGAAACAAAAGAAATTAGAATAACACTGGTTTTAGTTGTTTTCAGTGAGACTGTTGCAAATGAAAATACGCAGAAATTAACTTCCACCTTATCCTTTAACACGTAAATAAAGAAAGCAAGCTTTAAAAAACGGTTTAAACTACTAGTGGTTTCCCTTTGGTCCAGTCAAAAGTGTAAAATTTTGATACCTGTGCCACAGCTTGAGGAGCCCCGGTGAATGCAGCTGTTGAGACAACGCTCACTGCTCCTCCTGCATCATCTCTTCCATCAAGGTGTTGGTCAGTCACCTGGACAACACGATACGTCACCTGCACAGACGAAAAACAAATTTGGGTAAAAAGAGAGAATAAGAAGAAAACAAAGAGAGCAACTAGTTGCTTCTCCATTTATATCCTTACTCTATGTATTTTTTTTTGCATTATTCAATCATACCGTGTATAAAACAGCACCTTACCTGACTTGTTGATTTGTTTATCATATCTGTTGCTTCCGTACTGCTCAGCCTAGTATCCTGACACTACAGTACTAACCTCACTTGTGCATTGATCTCACCATCCCACAATATGCTTACGCTTCAGAATGCGCCTGATTTAATTTTAAATAGCAAGGAAAATGAGCTTGTTTGTTCGAAGAATCAGTATTTGTATCCCTCTATCATGTGACTTTCCTCCTGACTGACATGTGACAGCAGTCTCATGCCAATCCCAAACCAGACTGAAATCACATGATTGCTCACACTAGTCTTGTTTATGCCTGAACCACATGGATCACTGACTCAATTTCCTCCAGCGCAAACCACCCAGTAAGGGTAAACCAACATGAATGTCACAATACCTTTTTTTAGTGTATATGCTGGCATTACTGACCCATTGTTTACCACTGACCAACAGTGGTGTGAAAACCACATAGTGAACAGGAAGGAGACACTTTTGTACAAAGGTCAACAGTCAATTTTGAGGCTATAAAAAAAAGACTATAAACATTGATACCTTCAGGGAATTTACTGAGTGCTTTCCTCCTGACTTTGTAATAGAGGAGGGTGTCAAAGCACACAGAAAAAGAAAAACAATCAGATAAAAAGAAAATGTAAGCCTAAACATTAAGGACTGTCGTCGGGAGTATGGTTCTTCAACATATATAATCACTCACTGTTGTTTGCCATATGTCCAAGCATCTTTTCAACCACCTCCATCAATATGCAGCTGAGAGTTCTCAGTTGGTAATTATCGTGCTGCACAAACACCCCATGGACATTTATCCACTCTGTGCTGTTTGTGTACTCTCATAAGTGCTAAACAGAGGCAATTTATTCTAACTGTCTAGGCCCTTATGCAATTAGGAACACTTAGACGCTTTCTGAAATGGGTATTAAACAGCAACAATCAGTAGTGTCCACACTTCCATCCATTAACTACTTACCTGCCCACCCTCGGTGCGGAACTGATATTGTATGTTATGGTCACCAAATGTTGCAGCCTGAGGTACACTGGCTATTGTAACAGCTGTCTGCTCTTCTCCTGTTCCGTCTTCAAGGGAAAAGGGGGATAAAGAAACAGGAGTTAGAATGGAAAAAGTAACTAAACAGCTAACAAGCCCCGAGTGTAGCTGCAAATAACGAAGCTCAATGTTGCAGCACATAAAGAAAAGCAAGTGTACTGAGGAAAGAGCTTGTGGCTTTTTTTTTTATAAAGTATTGTGTACGCACACAAAACTACAGTGTGATCAAAGACCGCTTAGTAAATAAATCCTTACCTTCAGATCCCTGGACAACCTCCTCTTCTTGTTTTTCTTGGCTGCAAAGCGGATACAGAAATACCTCAGTTGTTAGAAGCTACGCAACCAGCTAATGTTTGTGAAAATTATATATCAATGTATTAAATGAAAGTAATAACTGACCCTCCACTTCACCGTAAGGGGTGGCAAGTGATGTCTGGGAAGTCAGTCAGCCAGCAGGACAATTATAATGAAAAACACAGCACAGCAACTGCCCTTGGTTTACCAAGAGTGGCTGAGAATAGTTATTTGTTTTAAAAGCTAGCTTAAGCTCTCTTAGCTGTTAACTATGAACACTACTATTCTTGGATATAACCAAGTTATACCGCTTAAAGAGTTGTCCACCTGTGTTGCTAACTTAGCTGTAGTCTACACATTAAATTCGTTTTGACAACACTTTATAAGTAAGGCCTTGGTTAGCGTCGTAAACTAGCTGTGTGAAATAGCATGTTGCGGCTAGCTTCTTTCAGTTAGCCATTTTGACCGAGTTACCTTGCGGTGTCCAGACTCTGTTCAAGCATATCCATCAGTGTTGAAATAAAAAGTGATATTCGGTGTCACAGACGGAGATGGAAGTGCTGATCACGGGAACAAACACTCGGGTCATGTGAGAGAGACAGCCCAGGACACGTGAGGTACGGCTCGGTGTCGAAGTTAAAATGGAGGCCGCTGCTGATGTCGCTGGGTGATCCGAGGTAACTCCTCTCGATCAGCTGTCGCGCCGGAGGGATTTGCTGCTTGCCGGGGACCACGGTCGATAACGTTTCGCTACGGTTTCTCACCCCCACCGGTGACCATAAAAGTGCGAATTAACATCAGCTAGAGCGTGGGGAAGACACTGAGTGTTGCAAACCAATTAAAATGCAAACAAAAAGCTTCTCTGTCGGTGACCTGGGAGTAACGAACAGGCTCCACAAGTAACTTATGCACGTAGCTTTTTTTAAAAAAATTATTATTAATGCGCGAGAGAGTGGCACGATGTTCTGGCTCAGATCTGAACCAGCAAGGTATTAATGCCACATTGTTATTATTTATGAGCGCATTAGTCTTCGTTAACACCAAGACTTGCGTACAAAGTGGCATTTAAGTGTATTCTAATAACAAAAAACAAAATAAACTTAGAAGATTATTTCAAACTATTCTTTTATTTTTGCCTCCACGATTTTACTAATTATTGCGGGCCAAAAGAAGAAAAACAAAACAAACTGAAGTCGAAAGAAAGAAAGTAAAGCAAAACAAGTGTGCTAATAACACATTTTCAGTGAACACTGGACATATTATATTATACATATTAACCCCCTAAGAAACGAAATCTTTTATGGCATGCATTTTTACTTTATCTTTGCTATTTGGGCTGATTGGGACCTGATGAATGTAAAAACAAAGAATTACGTGATTTTTTTTTATACCTGATTTTTGTTTCTGAGAAAAATAAGTTCCACATATGAGGACATTCGTTTTAAATTTCGATAGAACAGTGGCAAGTATAATGTCCTTGTAAGTGGATATCAGGCCCTTGAAGAGCCAAATTTTGTATTTTGGTAGACAACCCAAAAATGTGATGTCCATATGTAGGAGGCTAAAACAGTTGAATATTTTGTCTGTGTGTGTGTGTTTTTTTTTTCTAACTTTTTAACTCAACCTGATACTGTCATGGTCCTGGGCCATGTGGGCCCAGTATTCTTAGTTCCTTGTATTTTTGTATTTCGTTCCTTAGGCCATGTTTCCTGAGTTGCCCTGTTGTGTTGTTCCCTAAGTGTTTTCCCTTCGTGACTCTTACCCCCTGTGTGCCCCTCTGTGTATTTATGAGCCCTCGTCTCTCTTTGTGTTTTATTCTATGTTTTCCCCAGCCCGTTATGTCTGTGTTCTCCCCGTGCTCTCTCTCCTCCTGTCTGAACCTCTGTACTTCCTGTTTTACTTTGCCCGTCTCCCGTTAGTGTTGTGTTCACTCCTGCCGTGTCTTGTTATGATTATCAGTGTCACCTGTGTTCCCCGTGTGCTCCCACTTCCCTCCTTAACCCTCTGTGTATTTATGTCTGCGTCTCCCTCAGTTCTGTGTCGCGTTCTCCCTCATGCTGCGTGGATTTCCCTGTGTTCCTTGGTGAGCTTTATGTTAGTTTTTCCCCAGTCTAGTTTTGTATCGCCTATCATCTTCTGTTCAGCAATAAAGCTGCATTTTGAGTTTATCCCTTGAGTCCGTGAGTTTTTGCGATTGGGTCCTCATCCTGCCTGCCACACAGCGAGCCATGACAGATACACGATAAACTTACAACTGACACACATATTTCTTCCTTCTTCTGCTCCCTTTAGAGGTCCCCACAGCAGACTATCTGCCTACTTCTCACCCTATCTGTAGCCTCCTCTTCTTCCACACTACCCTATGCATATCCTCCTTAACTCCATTAACCTCCTCCGTAGTCTTCCTCTTTTCCAACAGCCTGGCAGCTCTATCTTCAGCATCCTAGTGCAATGCATGGACTATCCCTCCTCTTCACATGTCCAAACCATCTCAGCCATGTCTCTCTAACCTTGTGTCTAAAACCTGAGCTGTCCCTCTGATGTACACATTTCTAATCCTGTTCATTTTGGTCACTCCCAATGTAAATATTTGCATCTTAAGCTCTGCCTCCTGTCTTTTTGCCAGTGCTACCATCTCCAAACTATACATTTTACTTGTAAATTTTCACTCTTGCTACTATCCTTCTGTCACTAATCACCATTATGTTATTTATACGTTATACATACGTTATACATGTTATACATACATTGTTATACATGTTATACATTGTATTATGTGTGTACAGCTGTACACACATAATACACATGCAGAGAAATGTAGAGACAAAGCAGGAGCTAGATTTTCTCTAAATGCAAAGGGGGATCAGTGAACTCACCATCCACTAGGACAGATGAGCACATATCCTCAACACATTTCCATTTGTTTTGCAGCTTTCTTGTAGGGTCATGCTTTAAAACCAAATGCACAAGCTGATGAATGATCTTTCTTGGTGTCAGACAGACATGAGAAGTACCTCCCAAAGTCTGACCTGCATAGGCCTATCCACTCAGTGTCCTCCTGGTTAACATGATTGCCGTAGAATTACTAAACTGCCGTGAACTGAATAATTAAATTGAGTTTGCAATGCAATAATTTACTGATGTTACTGGTCTTTATGTTTTTCATTACCAAATTGTATAAATTCAAGTTTATTAGCAGAATTTAACTGAGGTGGCATAGTGGCTTTAGTGGGCAGGCCTGGACCCCCAAGGCTTATCCATAATGCCAATACTGGGTTTACCCTAGGTATTTAAACTCAACCAACTTCACTGTTATGCCTGTTTTCCTCCTATTCACACACATATTATATCTCAGTTCTATAAACGTTCACTCCTCTTCTCTCGAGAACAGACCTTCACCTCTCCAGGCTCTCTTCCACCTGCTCCTTACTCTCTCACAATTTTATCATTAAGACTATAATGTTATAGTCCACTGAGACTCTTGCTTGACCTCATCTGTCTGGCCATCGTTCCCTTCCACCTGGTCTCCTCTAAACACAATATATCTACCTTCCTTCGCTTCATTATTATCAGCCAGCTCTTTCGCTTTCACAATCACGCACTCATTCCCGCCTATCTTTCTCTCTTGTTGGCTCTGAACATGCCTTCCCCTCTCCTGTTTCTTTGTCTCCGGCCACTAGTAGCACAGTTTCTATTGGCACCTTGATGGCAACCTGCATGTAAATAGCATTCTTAATGGTCCGCATGCTTGATTTGGTAAAACTTTATGTTGAATGACCTTTTTGATCTAACCCAACCCATTTAGCCAGGGACTGGCACTAGGAGTACACTGACTTATCGTCTATCAGGTGGAGTTAAAACGTTTTTTGACACTCAATATGATTGTCATTATGTCACTCTGTTATTCGTGACCTTTGCCCCATATAAGCGGAACTCTTCTTCTCTGGGTTTTGTTTATTACATAGATATGTGGGGCACCATGTGATTAGTATGTGGTTCATCGTAATTCACTCATTTTAACCAAGTTGATCAATAAGATATTCATTACGATAGTAATGGAAGTGATATAAGTGTCATTCAGCAACAATCGCAGTAAGTTCGAACTGTTATTCAATCAACGAAATTGCGGCGACCGGCGACTTTTTGTTGAGTTTAGCAACCAACTTACACACGACAGCCAATCGTAACCTACAACGCTGGATAATGCCAACATTTCATTGGCTAGAGTGGGGGGCGGTCACTTTAGTCTCTCCTCTGGTTTCACCCTGAAATAATTCCGACTGCTTCTTCAGTGAAGGTTCATTGCGGTGACTGTGTAACGCTAGCTGTCTGTTATATTTAAACGTTTCAGCTACAATGTCTGGCCGTGTTCTCGTCGGAGTTAAGCGTGTCATTGACTATGCAGTTAAGGTAATATCTTAGGTCAAATTACCTATTTTCTTTCGCGATTTTAAAGGTATTTTTCTTTGCTCACTTATTTGACATTCTGTGCTCTGCTAGTTAATGTTAGCCTAAAATCGTCAGTTGGTTGTGGAAACAAGAGCAACACCACACCACTGACCGGTCATATTATTTTGACAGATAAGTTGTTTGTCTCTAGCCAAATTCATGTATTCATTTATTTAATGCACAATACTGAGAAGCTGAGTTTGTGTTTAGCAGGGCAGCAAACGACTTCTTGCAAGTTGTATAACATGTCTGTTTGAACCTCTGGCATAACTTCCATGCAAACTGGGCAGTGACTTTCCCAAATTTTAAAGTAGTTTGTAAGCCAGGCGTGTATGTTGCAGGAACAGTTATTCAAATGGGAATATTTTTGACTGTTTAACATTACCCTTCAGTTGAGGTACAGCACCATAATCAATAAGCAATACTAGCTGGTGTATGTTGCAGCAAGAACAGTCCTGCCTGAGCTGCTCTCAGCAGGATCCGCACAGTGTTAAAGCGACTATGATTACTATATCTTCAGCGGTCTGATAGGAAGAGGTCAGTACTTTCAGAGCATTGGCTTTATTTATTTTTTTCCCATTTTAAATTGTGTGCAGTTTGGGGAAATGCCCACGCGTGCTTGCAATGTCAGATTAATCAGAATCAGAATCAGAATACTTTATTGATCCCTGGGGGAAATTATTTTTTGTTACAGTGCTCCATTTTAAACCAACATTAAGACAAGACAGACAATACACTAACTAAGAATAGTACAATATATACATATATATATATACATACATACATCCATACATACATAAGTCACTCATAAATAAATAGTTGGAAAAGAAACATGTGTAGTTGTAGCAGCAAACAGTGTGTTAAGTGGATGCGTTGTACAGGGAGATGGCCACAGGCAGGAATGATTTCCTGTGTCGTTCAGTGGTGCTTTTCGGTAATCTCAGTCTCTCACTGAACGTGCTCCTGTGACTGACCAGCATGTCATGGAGTGGGTGGGAGGTGTTATCCAACATTGTCTTTATCTTGGACAGCATCCGCCTCTCCGACACCACCTTGAGGGAGTCCAGCTCCATCCCCACAACATTGCTGGCCTTACGGATTAGTTTATTAAGTCTGTTGGCATCTGCGACCCTCAGCCTGCTCCCCCAGCATGCAACAGCATAGAGGATCGCACTGGCCACAACGGACTCATAGAAAATCCTCAGCATTTTCTGGCAGATGTTGAAGGACCTCAGTCGCCTCAAAAAATAGAGACGACTCTGGCCCTTCCTGTAAAGTGCTGTGGTGTTTTTAGCCCAGTCCAGTTTATTGTCAATGTGTACTCCAAGGTATTTATAGTCCTCCACAATGTCAGTGTAAGTGTTCTGATGTTATTTTATATTTTATCACTCGTGTTTTATATGACTGACTGATTACTGCAAGAATTGAATTTTTAACTGGTAAGTGTTCTGTATAAGTGAAGTTGCATTATATTGACTTTATGGCAGGGTCCATTCACAGAAATGTTAAAGCCACTAGGTTTTTCTTATTTTTTTATTAATGTTTTTATTTTAATTTTAATTTAATGTTTTTTATTGTCATACAATGACAATAAAAAAATCATTAATATACTGCAAATATCCTGGCCACAATTGTGGAAGACCTTTTCCTCAACACCCTGCCCAGTCCCTTGAGATGTGTATATACTTTTTCTCAATTTGGCATGGAAGTCGCAGCAGCTCCAAAGCAAGGCCTTATTGCCCAGTGCCAGCAACAGTGCTACCTTTGTGACTTTCCAAAAGAGTAGAAGTGATTATAGTAGCACATCAATGCCAGTGGTGTCAGAATTGGTTATTTCAGACCAATTTTTAAAAAAGATAAGATTAGTTAAAGGTTTTCTGCCAGTTAGATTAAATCTGTTTAAATATCCATCACTAGATGTATTTACCTTTTTAACACCTTGTATTGGTTCGGTTCATTTCTAAGCTTCTGTCATTGTGTTTGACAGGTTTCTTTAATTTAGCTCCTCTGTAGTGACCCCGTGTTATTGTTTTGTTTCTCCACAGATCCGTGTGAAGCCAGACAACACTGGCGTGGTGACAGATGGCGTTAAGCACTCAATGAACCCCTTCTGTGAGATTGCTGTAGAGGAGGCGGTCAAGCTGAAGGAGAAGAAGCTTATTAAGGAGGTTGTGGCTGTCAGCTGTGGGCCACAGCAGTCGCAGGTGAATGAGCTGGGGCGAGACAGTAATTTAGCAAGTTAACTGCTTTTTGGAGTTTTTTGGAGCTGCTGCAAGTTGAGATAGATAGATAGATAGATAGATAGTAGGGGTGCAACGATACACAAAATTCACGGTTCGGTTCGATACTTTGGTGTCACGGTTCGATATTTTTTCGATACAAAAAAATGTTCATGCCTTTTTAATTTGTCATTTATTAAAATTATAAATATATATTTTAACTCAAAAGTACAGTTTTTAAATTTAACCCTAACCCTTGTGCGTGTTTTTTATTTTGACAGCGAATGCGCACCTGCGGACCACTTATGTGCAGCCCTGGTTATTTAGCTCGTCATATTGCAGCCACAGAAATTCTTTTGTCCATGAAACCATAAAGCTGCACTTTCTTTTTGCCTTATAGTCTGATTTGTCATAACTTCTCCGTTTTGTGGTAAGCTTTTCTTTGGCTGTCACTTCTTCACCCTGACCTGTCTTATTTGGCTCAGCAGAACTAAAATATATATCTGTCTGTGAAGGTTCTCAGTCATCCAGGTCATCGTAGTCAAATATATATCCTGCTGCTTTTACACACGCACTCACATAAGCTCAGCGATTCTCTGCGCGATCAACCTCTCACATGTTTAAGCTGCGGGAGATTTCACTTGTCATGTTTGCATAGTAAGCTAACAATTAATAAGACGATGTCAGAGGAATTGGTGCACAAATTATCATCACTCACAGATCAGTGCTGTCGCTCTCTATACACAGTTCGCACGATTGCAAAGTGAAAGCAAAAAAACAAGCGCAAATTCAAACACGATTTCAATATGTCACATATTGACAGTGGCTCACCGATGCCAATGACATAATTACCCAGCTACATTTCTGAAAGAATGCAGAAGCATTGACATATATTTTTCCTTCCTACAAAAGCCCGACGGGCAGGGAAGAGATAGATTTTGGTAGCCCGACTGAAAAAAATCGCTAGCTCCGGGACGTCGGGCTAGCGATATTGCAAGCCCTGTATCTGATTGAGGAATCACTCATCTTTGGAAAAGAGAAATGTCTCTTTCCAAAATAAAAGCTATACTATCCGCTTCTTCTGGGCTATATTCTCAGCAGCATATTAAACAGCTGTCTAAATGACTCGGCTAAAGTTAGTAGCATGCTTGCTTGTTTTTTTTTCTGCTTCCACTTGTCTTTGCACTAGGATGATGTCGGCGTAAATGTGCAGTCATATTCGTTGTGTTCCCACTAGTGCTTTCAGGTTAATCTCGTTGAAATTACCTTAACGCCACAGCACGGCAAATCTCCGTTAACGAGCTACCGCCGATCGCCCCGTGCATGGGGCTAGACGGCCAACACGTTAACGAGCTAACTGCGCTAACACACTAGTTCCCACCCATGTAATTGAGCATTGCATGGCACATCCAACATACTGTTTTACTTTAGTCCATGACTTGCTTACCTTCAGGGTCATACGTCACATGAAAACCAAAATAATTCCAAAGGCCAGATCTGAATGAGGGTGGGGGAGGTCCATGTTGTAAGGGGAGCTTAACTTCTGTCTCGCTAGCTTGCCCTGCGCTCTTCCTTCTGACGATGCTGTCTGTGTTGAGCGCTCAGTGAATCTGCGTTCGACTACTCCGCCTAGGCTGCACTGTCGAGCCTAGGCGGAGCAGTCGAACGCAGATTCACTGAGCGCTCAACACAGACAGCATAGTCAGAAGGAAAGTTGATAAAATAAATTACAAATTTTGTATTGTTCGACACATATGCGTACCGAACCGAAAGCACTGTATCGAACGGTTCAATATCGATACGAATATCGTTGCACCCCTAATAGATAGATATCTATCTACTTTTTTTTTTTCAGGTGTATTATTTTACATGTAAAAGAACTTTTGAAATCCCATGCATATAACCTGTCAGACTCACAGTAAGCAGAAAGTGATTATTATGATGTTAACATAAATGTACTTTTAATATGTTTAAGGTTATCAACGATTATAATTTCAGGGTTGTCATCAAACATCAAGCCAAAGAAAAGTTCTCTTACATGTGTTTTTTCTAACTCAGGAGACCATCCGTACTGCCCTTGCCATGGGGGCTGACCGTGGCATTCATGTAGATGTGAGTGGGAAAGACTATGAAAACCTGGGACCCCTTCAGGTCTCTAAGATCCTGGCAGCTCTTGCCAAACAGGAGGATGCTCAGCTTATTCTCCTTGGCAAACAGGTTAAAGATTTCAGTTTATTTTCCTCACACTCTCTCAAATTGCGTTCTTAGTTTGCGTACTCTAAAGAATACTTGCACTGCTGTTAAGTAATTAAGGACTTGTGTTTATTTCATAGGCCATCGATGATGATTGCAATCAGACTGGCCAGATGACAGCAGCTTTACTGGACTGGCCTCAGGTAAGACTACCTTAAATAGTAGCACTGAGATATTTGACCCCATAATTATGTAGGTATCAGTTTATTTTCTTTCTTTTCTTTTTTTGTAGATTTTCTGTTTCTTCGTGGGTGTTGTATAGCAGTAATGATAAGAGGATATGTTCCTGTTCCCAATAGCCTTCACTAACCTTATCAAAGTTGGTAAACACTAGTTTGCGTCAGTAAGATCCACAGTAGTCCTGCACATATCAACAAATCCAAAGTCAAAGGCTGCCTGGATAGATGGAGTGAAGTTCTCCTTTGGCTGGTTAAAACGGAGCATTTTAATCTTATTTACAGTGTCCAGGTTGGGCACTTGGATAGACAGACATTGTAATGTAAATGTCAAAAATTGTTTATAAATTTGGGTTACATACATTACTCCTGTAGTCAAGATTATTTGTAGTTGTAGTTACACTAGCAAACCAGCAGATGGTATTAACTGAGTCCCATATAATGGGTAGCAGATGAAAATAGAGGAACAGTTCCCAGGGGAGATCCTACTGTGATTTTTTTTTTAATGTATTTATTTTGTGAAATTATACGTATCTTCACATTGCAGGGTACCTTTGCATCAGAGGTGTCCTTGGAAGGAGACAAGATTAATTTGGTCAGAGAAATCGATGGTGGTCTGGAACATATTAAGATCAACACACCAGCAGTGATCACTGCAGACCTTCGACTCAACACCCCCAGATATGCCACACTGCCTAATATCATGGTAAGCAGCTGAAATGATGTTCAGAAACGAAAGATGCTAAAAAGTCATTAAGATCATGTTGCTGATTTCTGGGACAAGATTAGAGACGGGTTCTGACTGTAATTGCTGGGTTTACCTTTAAGACCTAACCTGCTATAAAGTAGTTAAAAAGAAGAGTAATTCTTTTATTCACCCTTTGTGCATAACTTGTTTCAGAAAGCCAAGAAGAAGAAGATTGTTACTGTGAAGCCTGCAGACTTGGGGGTGGACGTGACTTCACGGTTGGAGGTGTTGAAAGTGGAGGAGCCTCCACAGAGGCAGGCAGGGATGAAGGTGGAGACAGTGGAAGACCTAGTGGTCAAACTGAAAGAGGCAGGGAGGGTATAGAGGCTTAAGCATATAAGCTGGGAGTGCAGAACCTAACAGAGGTGAGTATCAGTGAATTAATAGTTTTCATCAGAAAGTTGAGCAAAAAGTTACATTTTTAAAGACATCAGGGTCATTTTCTCTGGCATGACTAAGCACCTTCTAGCTCACCTGCTATTTTCATTTTCTTTCCCCTTGCCAGTGTGCCTCAGCAACGTATGCTAGATCTTCTCGGCTGGTGATCCCATGTATTAGTATTAATAGGTTTCATGCATTTATGACCTTTCCACCTGTATCTATATCTTAAAAATCCCACAATTATATTTCTGTGCAAACTCTAAACTATATTTGTTTGAAAAAAGGTATTAATTTTTTATTATATCAAGTAATTATAACAGGCCTTTTTTACAAAAAGAGATTAATAGAGTATTTTTAATTTTAAGGTATTCTGGGAAAAGGAACAATGCATCATTAATGAATTGGTAAAAGAAAATTGCATACCACAAATTAATTATCCACAATAGACCTATATCTACCTCTTGATTACAACTTTTTAAGAGTGCAGTAAAATTAACTCTTGTGATGAATGATAAAATTGTTTGTGTAGACCATTATTATCCTTTTTTATAACAATCTCATCTCATTTTGAGGGGGAAAAAAGTCACATTTATTTTGTTATAGCAAATGATATTGTGTGTCTTGTGGCTATTAAAGAAAAAGTAATTAAAGATGCTAATTGCTACTCTTGTCTTGAATTACTTATCTATGTTATTTTCTCTCCTTGCAGGACTCTCTAATGAATAACGAGACTGAACTACATAAGCCCAACCACAGGACAAGCTTATGTGTTGGTCTAATCCCTCTGTTTGAAACTGTGGCTCCTGAGGATATGCAGGGAGGTACTGATAGAAGTGGAAAAATATTGAGACACACTGTCCTGCAGTCAGACAAGCCCAAAAGAATAATCTTGTCTTGTGTATGCATTTGAACTTGCAGAGTAGTTCATTTGTTTCATTATATCACAATGCTATAAAAAGCGGTGTTTATGCAGCAATTTAAACCCAGAATCTTCCCATCACTCATGTTGCTGTTTGTATTGAACTGTACCCAAACTTCACCAGTTTGATGCATTTCAGCTGCTTCATCCTCATCTGTTAATTCTTTTATATCTGTAGTCAGACATGTTAAGAGGTGCAATTTTTGTAAATGACGTATGTAAATACAGAACCACCCAACATGTTGATTTGAAGATGTCTGCTAGCATTAATATCTTGACTACTGTGACTGAGTTCAAGGATTGACTAGACGGTGTCTCTCAGTATGAGCAGGGGAACGTGATCCTAAATTGGAATTTTACCGTAAGCGCCTAAGTTCTCTTTTGATTGTACAGAACATCACAATAACAATAAAGCAGCCAGTCTTTTTCATATCTACAGCTGTGTCTGGTCTCTTGGCGTTTCCTTTGAGTTTACAGTAGTTTCATCTTATCCTTTAAATTTAGTCTGCAAGGCATTTTTTAAAACCTGTGAAATGGCAGCAGTTTTTTTTTTTTTTAATTTTTAATTCTGATGTTCATTTTGTACGCAGAGTATTAGTGACACAAAAAATATTGTTTGTTTTGAAATTTTGAGATTAAACTTGAAATGCTAAATATTAATGCTAAATACTGTTTTACTAGTTATAGTCCAAAATGTGTTGCTCAGATCTCTTATCGTGCCTTATTTACCACCATATTGTATTTATGTGGTAAAAGACAAATAATTTCCAAGTTACCAAAACTGATTCCTAAGTATGATTTTTTTTTTTTTTCTTCTTCTTTTTTTTTTTTTTTTTTTTTTTTTTTAATTTTTATTTATTTATTTTTCTCCTCTAACCTGTCTACAAAAGGCATTTTGTAAAGGGTATAGTGGTATAGTACCTGTGTAGGTTTTTGACTTAAAACAACAGGTTTAATCTCAAACTAGTGTTTCGAGTTTAATCTTAAGTGTGGTCCTAATGCTTGTTGTTTTTTTTTTTTTTGTGTTTTTAAGACTAGTAAAAGCGTGATTCTTAGGTCATGTGTCTTTAATCTGTAATGTATTATTAGAGCACCTGTGAAAAGAAAAATGGAATCCAGGTTTCAGAAGACGTTCCAACATTGTTTGCTTAGAATAAAACAGCAAAAACTGCCTCCTCCTTTACAAAAATAAGAATAAACTGAGAAATTGTAAAAGTAACCTGCAAATAAACCTTGAAAATGTGTTTTCTTTTGGTTTTTTTACACTTTACAGCACAATTTCAAAATATAACCTAGTTATTGTAGTACTTTATTACAGATTTATTGTTTTGATATACTCAATTGATTGATTTATTCCAAACTACAAATGTCACCTTTTTTATGTTTTGGTCTCCATACAAAAAGCCTAGTGTTTTTTTTTTTTTAGCACATAGGTATGTGATTGAAAACTGGGTACTGTATGAACACGGGCATGGACAGGCAGGCCTCTTGACTTTCCCATATTAGCATACGTCATTGACTGCTAAGATGAGGGTACCGGAACTATGGTGACGCAGGTAAAGTTGTTACTTAAACGTTCTCTCCACCTCTTCTTTAGTTAATATACATGGTATATTTATACCAGTTGTATTAAGGAAATGTTGATATGTTATTTTATCAGCAAGCAGATACAAATAAAGGGGCTGTTGTGTGTAATTACGTAAGGGGCGTGGCCTCACATGCACAATCCGAGTTGGTACAGGTGGGATACTCACGCGCCTGGTTGTCCGCTGGAGCTTCCGCTGATACAGAAGTTAGCGCTTTAGGACTTTACAAGACGTTTTTGTTTTTCGTCTCTGCTTTTACACTGGAAATGCAAACGGTTGCTTCTAAGAACAAGCGTGCTTAAAGTTTTACAAAAAAATGCCTTGTGTAAAGGAATTCAAGAGATTAAGCTCGTTGTTTCTGGCCATTTTATCATTTTTTACTTTCCAAGGTGAGAATAAAGCGTAGTTACGCCTTATGACACTTATCTGTGTGATTTTGTTTGTTAGTATTAGAAATTTTTGTGTCATTTTTAGGGTTAGAAAAAGAGGGCTTTGTTGTGCGTTTCTGTAACGACAGCATTGTTCCTGATTGTAAGATTAAACGACAGTAATTCTGTTTAATTGGCATTATTTTGATGTTAGCAGACTTATTGCGTGACCTTGCAATTTCCTTTCTAATTCAGTTACTTGGCTACATCCTCACAGGTGCCCGCTGTGAACTGCTGGTTTCTCCTGCTGGTCCCAGTCTGGTGAATGCTTTAGCTGGCGAAAACGTGACTCTGGCTGTGTCCTTCAGTGGTGCCCCTGACCCAGTTGTTAGTTGGTTTAAGGGGGTTTTAAATATTGCTACATGGACTATAAACTCCAGTGCTGATCCACCTGTAGCTGCAACTTTCAGTAGTGTAATCAGGATAGACAAACAAAGTGCAAATCTCACCTTTTTTAATGTTCCACTTAACTACACCAGTGACTACACCATCGAAATGGTTAAATCTGGAATGAGTAAAGCCTCAACTACTTTCACTCTTAAAATATTTGGTGAGTGGGCATATCTGGCTGGAAGACGTGCTGTTGTTGATGGCTTAGATAAAATGTTAAATATAACTCTTTAAATATTAAACAACTGTTTAAATATTTGAGACAAACCATAAATGAAAATTAAAAAATGAAATCTGACATTTGAGAAGTTATGCAGTTTATCTTTTATATGTACCTGCCGTCTTAATAAGGCTGATGCATTAGAAAGGAAAGGCAGTACACTAGAGTAGATATATTCATCTAGTGGTTCTTCTTTCCTTTCATGTTTTTATTTACAGAATACATCCAGAGCTTGACTCTGAGCTCACAGCCGGGTCTTATCAAAGAGGGAACTGAGAACTTCACCCTGCAGCATAGCATGCTCCAAGGAGTGTTTGAGCAACAAATGTGGTTCTTCAATGGCATTGAAATAAAAAACAGCTCACACTATTTAGTGAAGACACAGGCAAATAGTCTTGTGATCCTCAGGCCAAACCGAAATGACACAGGAGAGTACGCTGTGTTACTGACAAACCCCTTCAGAAATGCAACGGCATCTCAAAATGTCTCTGTGCGGTGTAAGTTTAACAGTTTAAAAGTTTTACAGTTTTAAAGTCTTCTTTATTTATATACGTATAAGTTTCTTTATTTATATCCCTGTTTTCTCATAACTCTCTATGGTGTGTTATAGATGGACCTGATGAGCCTACACTTGAGGCCCATCCACTTCAGACTTTTTATTTAGCAGGAGACTCTTTGAACCTCTCCTGTCAGGCTAATGGATTCCCACAGCCAATCTCTGAGTGGGTCTTTGGTGGGAATATCATTTCCCTAAAAGGAGTCCTAAATCTAACAAATGTACAAACCAGTCAAGGAGGTGTTTACACATGCAGGCTGGTCAATGAAGATACAAAAGAAAGCCGCCAAAAGAACATGACCTTAACTGTTTATGGTATGTGGAAAAGTAGACATTTTATCTTTTAGGTCATGTTTTTGTGAAATTGTTCTCAATTTGGATTGAAAATTATAGTTTAGTTTGTCATGGTTTGCTGTACATAGAACATAGTGCTCATCTAATGCTGTTTATATTTAGAATTTATTTAGAAATTTTTCATTTCTAAATAAAATATTTAAACGTGTACCCAGACATTAATAACAGATTCATTTTATCTTGGGACAGAGCGGCCAGTGGGCAATCCTGAGTGCTCGGTGCAGTCAGTGAATGCCATCAACCTGCAGTATCACTGTGAATGGGTAGGGGGAACCCCACAGGCCCAGCTGTCTTTTCCAGAGCTAAGCAACTCCAGCAGTGGAGCAGGGAACTTCAGCTTAACCGTCAATGCATCAGATAATCTAAATGGGAAAACAATCCAGTGCATGGCAGAACACCCGGTTGAACATAATAAGTGCAATATCACTGCAAGCAAGTTTTAAATTTTTAACTCATAACAAATCCACATGATGTATGCATAATGTGTTTTATTGACTTTGGCAGTCGAGTCTAAACAGGCACCTTGTGTTCTCCAGGTGGTCCTGTAGCATTCCTTCCAATTATGAGAACCACAGTTGACTCTGGGGGCAAAATAGTGGTGACAGTCCGCTGTTTCAGTGAGGCATCGCCTAAAGCTGTTGTGTCATGGTTCAGTAGCAATGAGACTGTCACCAACGGGTCCACATACCAGATCAGCAGCAACACCTCACAGCTTATGATTCGTCATTACAATGTCAGCAACTTTCTTCTCCAAAACTACACCTGCACATGCAGGAACCCTCTGGGCAGCAAGAAAAGAGAAATTCAGCTACAAGGTATAACTCACTTGTTCAATTTAATTTTATAGAGAAATATATTTTTTACAGTACCATGTTTAACAGGTGATGGAAGTTACTAGTTAAAATAAATTGTTAAAAAAAGGGTTGATTACTCAGATCTTTAAATGTACCTGTCTGACTATGTAATAACACTGGCAATTAAAAGTAATAGTCGACATTCACATCTACTAGGTAGATAAAAGTATAAAATTGTATTCAGAAAAACCTATGTAAAACAGTAAAGGAAACATTAGTCAGATGAGTGAAATTGTAAGGACATAAATCTTCAGCTGGTTTTATAATTAAAATAACTAACAAAAATAACCAACAGTTTCTTGTTTTCTCAGTTCTGAGGCAGTAATGTTTAGAAAGCAGTTTGAGCTTTCAAATCAAAGTTGAGAAAGTGGTATCAAAATAATTGTTATTTGCAGATCCACTTAAAAATAAAATATTTAAACATATTTTGACATTTTTGTGTCGACTCTAAAGTTAAATATTTGCCATTAAAATGTAAGGATTCTGCTGCTTTGGAGTACTGCTCGCATTGCTTGAAACAAAGGTACAATGGGCCCTCAGAAACAGAGCTAAGTAATACCTGAGAATGCAATTTCCTTTCAGACAAAGCTCTTCAGTTTTGGTGTACCCTCGCCTCCCCCCTTCTTCTGCCCTTCCTTGATCTCCCCTACTCTCACAATCCCTCTCTCTTTCCAGGACCATCCATCTCAGATTCCAGTTTGTTCCCTAACCGAAACGGAACCATCGTCACGTTGACCTGGGAGGTCCCATCTATGTCTGTTGTTACAGGTACTAAAATTAAGGGAAGGTCTTAAATGTGCTAGTTTGACTTATCTTCACAAGATTATCTCTAAAGAAAAAACACAGAGACACCCTTCTTGTTTTGATATTCCATAACCCATGTGAATGAATACTGCTAGTGTGAAAACAGAAACTCAAAATAGAAGATAGGGGTGTAAATAATGTGTTGTCTGTGAAACTACCATCTACATGGAGCTGTGTTTTGGGCAAAATACTTTAAAGATGAAACTACTAGGAAAATCAAATGCCAGTTTTGGTTATGGCTAGTATCGGCTAGTTTATGTATATACAATTATCCGTTTCAGTAAGCTCTAACATTGATCACTGAAATCTTGAGAGATCTGCTAGAATTAACTGGTTTCCTCTGTGAATTGTGATGCTACAAAACAGAATTGTGTGTGATTTTGTTAAGGGTTCGACATCCAAATGAAAGGACCAGACCTTCTGAGCAAAAATCGCAATGCCCCTCTGACTAAAAGCAGCTCAAATGTATATCGCACAATCCAGCAGAAACCTGGTTCTGCCAGGAGTACGGATATCTTTTTCCTTGATCCCAAGCTGACCTACTGGTTTCAAGTCATCCCCAAAGCTCGTATGACCAATGGAGAGCCATCTAAGAGCCAACGAATTGGTCCAGGTATAGCACAGCTGTCTGTGTGAAACAGTTCTTATCTCATTGTTAGTGATGAGCCTACAGTAGTAACATTTTTGGTTACAGTCTGTCGTGTTGATGGCAGGTGAAGGACTGAGTGGTCCTGCTATTGCTGGCATTGCAGCAGGCATCCCCTGCAGCCTTCTGTTCCTTCTTTTGCTGACTGGCCTCATCTACCTTGGTGTCTACTGCATCAGGAACAAAAGTAGGTGAATTTAAATGTGAATTTAAATACTAAATATAAATCACATTTACACTGACTTATTTACTTTACTTACTGTGATGCTTTTCTTTGGACTTTTATGTTTGCTTTTCATAGGTCATCAGCCAAGATATCCAGTTCCCAGAGCAGTTGATAAGGTTTGAAATACACTAGACAGCATAATTAATGTGCAGGAATTTATCTGGATAGTTTTACTGCTAGTTACATTTAACTACTTACATTTATCCCACTGTACTCATATTGCATTTGTGTTGAAGCCTGGTTTATTTAAAAAAAAAATTCACATTGCACAATGAATCGTTGTTATATTTGATGATTACATTTTGTGCATGTCATGTCCTCCACAGGTAAAAAACAGCCAACCAAATATCACTGCGAATAACATGCTGAAAGGAGTGCTGAGGTCCCCCCCTGACTACAACAGGTTACAGAAGGTAGTCTTACTATAACAAATAAATAGATGTAGTGGGTAACTGTTTCCATTTATCACAGAAAATAAGGGTTTTCTCTTTTTTCTTTTAGACTCTCTCTGAAAAATCAGTGTCTCTGCCCGCATTTATCCCTCCTCCACCTACCAGAGTTGCTACAACCGTCTAAGTTTAAAAAAAAACCAAAACATGTGTATTGATGTGGATGGTAACTCTTTTTGTATATTTATTTTGTATATTGTATATCTAAAATAAGGATCTCTATTCTTCTGTCATTCTGTGTGTCTGTTATATGTGAGAACTGAGATTTCCACTTGTAGATGGATGTGTGTGTGTGTGTGTGTGTGTGTGTGTGTGTGTGTACACACACACACACACACACACACACACACACACACACACACACACACACACACACACATATATATACATATATACAGGGAGTGCAGAATTATTAGGCAAGTTGAATTTTTGAGGAATAATTTTATTATTGAACAACAACCATGTTCTCAATGAACCCAAAAAACTCATTAATATCAAAGCTGAATGTTTTTGGAAGTAGTTTTTAGTTTGTTTTTAGTTTTAGCTATTTTAGGGGGATATCTGTGTGTGCAGGTGACTATTACTGTGCATAATTATTAGGCAACTTAACAAAAAACAAATATATACCCATTTCAATTATTTATTTTTACCAGTGAAACCAATATAACATCTCCACATTCACAAATATACATTTCTGACATTCAAAAACAAAACAAAAACAAATCAGCGACCAATATAGCCACCTTTCTTTGCAAGGACACTCAAAAGCCTGCCATCCATGGATTCTGTCAGTGTTTTGATCTGTTCACCATCAACATTGCGTGCAGCAGCAACCACAGCCTCCCAGACACTGTTCAGAGAGGTGTACTGTTTTCCCTCCTTGTAAATCTCACATTTGATGATGGACCACAGGTTCTCAATGGGGTTCAGATCAGGTGAACAAGGAGGCCATGTCATTAGTTTTTCTTCTTTTATACCCTTTCTTGCCAGCCACGCTGTGGAGTACTTGGACGCGTGTGATGGAGCATTGTCCTGCATGAAAATCATGTTTTTCTTGAAGGATGCAGACTTTTTCCTGTACCACTGCTTGAAGAAGGTGTCTTCCAGAAACTGGCAGTAGGACTGGGAGTTGAGCTTGACTCCATCCTCAACCTGAAAAGGCCCCACAAGCTCATCTTTGATGATACCAGCCCAAACCAGTACTCCACCTCCGCCTTGCTGGCGTCTGAGTCGGACTGGAGCTCTCTGCCCTTTACCAATCCAGCCACGGGCCCATCCATCTGGCCCATCAAGACTCACTCTCATTTCATCAGTCCATAAAACCTTAGAAAAATCAGTCTTGAGATATTTCTTGGCCCAGTCTTGACGTTTCAGCTTGTGTGTCTTGTTCAGTGGTGGTCGTCTTTCAGCCTTTCTTACCTTGGCCATGTCTCTGAGTATTGCACACCTTGTGCTTTTGGGCACTCCAGTCATGTTGCAGCTCTGAAATATGGCCAAACTGGTGGCAAGTGGCATCTTGGCAGCTGCACGCTTGACTTTTCTCAGTTCATGGACAGTTATTTTGCGCCTTGGTTTTTCCACACGCTTCTTGCGACCCTGTTGACTATTTTGAATGAAACGCTTGATTGTTCGATGATCACGCTTCAGAAGCTTTGCAATTTTGAGACTGCTGCATCCCTCTGCAAGATATCTCACTATTTTTGACTTTTCTGAGCCTGTCAAGTCCTTCTTTTGACCCATTTTGCCAAAGGAAAGGACGTTGCCTAATAATTATGCACACCTGATATAGGGCTTTGGAGCGTGATGTCACGGGGGTGGGCGTGGAAAGGATTTTGGCCCGATCCGCCATTTTGGGGGTCTAAGTAAGGAGCGAAAGCATAGCCATGGTTCGTACTTGCTGTGTGCTCGGCTGCAATGTTCGATCTTCCGACCGGCACGGGAATAAGTTTGGATTGTCTTTTTATGCTTTCCCAACGTGGAAGCAACATGAAGTAGCTCATGTATTGGATATTACCAAACGAAGGCGTCTAGCCTGGATAGCAGCCGTGAGACGAGCTGATATCAAGTTCTGTTACGTCTCCAGATATCAGCTGGTGTGCTCAAGACATTTTCATTCCGGTAAGTTCTAAATATGTTCACATCACACTTTATAGCTGAATAATATTATCGTTGGTGGTCTCGGAAGTTATAGAAATTGCGATCAAACATCAAATGGAGTGACTTTGCAGACATGTGTGCTATGTAAAGATTCGCAGGAGGACAGGGAGGACACAAATTGGCGTTAATAATTTGCCCGATTATCAATGTGTTAATTTGCATCTACTTTACAATTATGGGCACATAATATGATAACGATATTTTAGCAGTTTACTGATAAATGTATAACATTAATTATGGTGGGGGGTGGAAAATGGCTATTTCACTCGATGCACTCCAGCTGACTTACTTTGACGACGTACTCAAGAGTTTGGCGGCTTGAAAATAGCCAAATCTTGCACCCAGCCATTTGTAAATTGGATGTGCGCCTCCAGTGACTTGTAATTACGAAACTGGTTCGCAGTGTAAGCGCTTACTCCACAAACAAGATAGGTGAAGATATCGGGGTAGGACAGTGGCGGTAAGTCGTCTGGGTCTTTACTCCACTGCCGTATGTCGTATGGGTCCAGATTTGCGATGCACTCTATTTTTTTTCAAATACCGCTGCTTCGCCTCTGGACGCAATCGGTCTCTATACCGTCCGTTTTCTTTTGAGTTGCTTTTAAACATGTTTCTTGTCGTCGTCGCCGTTCCAACAGTGAGTTTGTTTGGATCGTAGACCCCGAAAATGGCGCCGCGCTCCCACAATGCATTGCGGCGTGACGTCAACTCCAAAGCCCTATAGGGTGTTGATGTCATTAGACCACACCCCTTCTCATTACAGAGATGCACATCACCTAATATGCTTAATTGGTAGGAGGCTTTCGAGCCTATACAGCTTGGAGTAAGACAACATGCATGAAGAGGATGATGTGGACAAAATACTCATTTGCCTAATAATTCTGCACTCCTGTATTCACACATATATATATATATATTCTTAATGTTTTTATTAGTTTGGTTAGCAGTTTGACCACTATTCCTGACCTTTCCACCTGACTCTTTTAAATTCAGGGGGATTTCTCTCTTTTAGGTAGCTGTTTTAAAAATTAAAGGATAATTTTTAAAATACAGGACAAGTTAATATCCTGTGTAGTAGTGCACTTTCGTAGGCCAGCATCATGGGCTTTTGCCCAGGTTTTTCTGTTGTTTTAAAAATATTGGCATAACATTATTTTAATTTAAAATTTTGAATAAAATCTTGATTTTGTTCATGTTTTTCTTGACTGTTTGTTTCCTACATTTTCTGGGGAATCTAATGTCATGAAAAATAACTTTCTTTTAAGATTCATAGCAGTTCTTAAAATTATGTTAGAGATGAACTACAAACATGGCATATTACACTGTATAGTTATTTATTTAGGAAAAATTAGGCCAAAATGCAGAAGCAGTCCAGTGAAAAGCCAACTATACCCTTACTGCTCTCATAGAAATTAAGAGAGCACTATTAACTGATCGTCAGCAAGTGTGACCACCTCTATAAATGTTTAAAGTAATTACACTACAGTTAGAAAAAGAGTGAAGAAGGAAGTATCACTTCCTTGGAAGAGCTGATTTCCCCAGCAAATGCTGTTTTGCATATACTAATCCTCAAGCCATATGTTTCACCATTAGATCCCATCGTCACCATAATATTTATGGACCGATTAACTTTTTATTTTTTCATTGTGGCGGAGTCGAGAGTTCCCCTGTTGAGACAAGAATATGACTTGACATGGTCCTTTTGGATCAGCCCCTGTTTTAAAATCATCTAAATGCAAAAATCTCATGATGCAACTCAGTGTTTTTGTTCAAAAGGTCAATTGACCTAGTGGGAACTATCCTTTTCTAGCCCAATGCTAGAAGTGCTAATGTTTCGATAAACATTAATGTAAGATCTTGAGCATCATCCACACAAGACGCTGCAGCATAATGGAAAGAATTGATGAACACAAATGGACAAGGATTAACATAAGCAACTAAATTTAAAGGTATAAAAATCAATTCTTAATTCTACTTGAAATCATGTGGGGCTCATTTATAGACCCTTCAACATCCCTTATGACAGTCAATTTCTTTTGTGGTACATAATTATGTAGCAGATTTTACTTCGGAATAAGGTGATTGTTACGTCCCTCTGCAGCTTCTAATCGTCTCAGTGTTTTCAGCTGGTGCTAATTGGCCACACCTAGTCAGGTGTGGATAAAAGCATACCTGAGGCA
Source organism: Aulonocara sp. 'chitande type north' Nkhata Bay (assembly GCF_057382095.1). NCBI lineage: Eukaryota > Metazoa > Chordata > Actinopteri > Cichliformes > Cichlidae > Aulonocara > Aulonocara sp. 'chitande type north' Nkhata Bay. Next base: position 21,190,652 of record NC_141354.1, on the reverse strand, counting down.
AGCTTTCCGGCAGTGCACTCGTCTTTGCCTTGGTGGCACCAGCCATTTTAGCCAACCTGGTTTTCCATTTTAGGATGAAACCTCTTCTCACCCACACTCTGTTATTCATCTCCTTTTTTTTATGTTGCGGCTTTTGAGCCGGGTTGTAACAGTGATCTTGTCTTTGGGAGGCACATAAATGTGGAAGTGGTGAAGTGTGGTAGAAGAAGAAAACATTTTACTTAAGTAAAAGTACCAATAACACACCTCAAGGTGAGATAAGTAAAATCTCAAGGAGTAACATTAAATTTAAATGCCTATGTAAATTGCATGCACATTAGGTACGCTGTGAGAAAAAATAACTTTCCATGGCTAGTGGTGAGGGTGGTGGTTAGTGCCAGCTTCTCTCAGCAATGCTTTTTTCATTGTGGTGAGCTGATATTATACAACTGTGCAGTAGATGGTGCTCTAGTGCCGTAACATGAACTTGAAAGAAGAAAGTAGAGGAAAGAATATGGTTAAACATGGTTTGACAAGTCTGTATTTATAATATTTGGCTTCCTCTGTCCCCTAAAAGTTTGTAGTTTACTACAGTCAAAGTAAGCCAATCTGCAATAAGATCACAAACTCATTGCCACTCTTATTCATTGCTATATTAAATATTTTAGTAAAAGGATTTAATTAACCCTATAACAATAGTGAAAAATGAAAAAAAAATTTTAAAATCTTTATGTGCATCATCCATGAAAATAATGAACGATGCACACTAATCTGGTCATTTGAAAATCTTATAATGCAGATTTTCAAATTAAGCTGCTAGTATTCAACACGATTATACACTTTGAGGAAGTGCTCTTGAGGTTTTAGCTTTCCCAAGTAGAGAACATAAGTGGCAAAAAATTACGACAGTCACACTTGTGTTGAAATTGCTTCATTAGTGTTTGGTCAACGTTGTTTTGCTTTAACTTGACAATCCTCTGTTTTTGTATTTTCTGGTCTGGTGTTTCATTTTATCTTCTTTCTTCTTCTTTCTCATGATTTCTCACAGTTTTCAGCCACATGGTGCAATATTGACTTTTGGGGAAAAACTTGGCAAAAGCTTCTAATTTTCACAGAGTGAGGACCATTAGTACAGCGTGCGATTACTCCCTAAAGATGTTTATTTAGTGCTTATTGCTTATCTCAGTCTTAAATACTAAACAAAATAGTTATAATTTAGTCAGTTTAATATCACTTCAGTCCTAACTAACAACAGTCTATTTCTTTCAATCATATTGATCATATGTTTTGCAAATGTGCAGTTGATCTTGTGAAAGATTTATATGGTGGTTAAATGAACAAACCTGTCAACACCGTCTTTAAGCAAACATGACACCACAGCAGCTGTGGGTCTGACTTAAAACTTATTTCTAATCTGTTTGACTGACAGCATTCATGATCAAAATGAAGAAGAACTACAATTGCATCATCAGAGTTCTTCTTGTGAAAATTACAGAGAATTTGTGGGTTATTTGGCTTCTTGACCCTCAGTGCATTCATAGTAAAAATGTGTTAAATGCATAAACAGTGAATAAAAACATAAAAACACACTGTGACAAGAGATCAGTAAAGGTCACAACACATTATGTTATTCCCCCTTTTGGGGATTTTTGCATTTATTAATCCTATTATCTCTTTATCTCTGTCTGTTGACATGTTCAGGAGTAAATGAGGTTATATGACGTGTGGCCAGCAGCATTATCTGCAAACCAGCACGTACTTAGAAATACAAACTGAAAAAAGTGGCATCGTGAAATACTATTAATTTCTGCTTAGTAAATAAGAAAAAACTCTACAGTTATATGTGAGGATACAGATAGACAGCTTACAGACTAGACTACAACTAGCCAAGTACAGCCAAGTACAGCCATGGCGTAACATTCATTAAAATGATTGCAGAAATGAGGAACTAGGAGACAAGGTTTCACTGAGGGGTGTGTTGTGTTGTGCAGTGTGCAAGTAAGATGCTGAAATCTTTTTCCTACTAATGATAAATTCATTCAGGGTAACAATGAGTGGGTGGTCTCCCCTTACTGTCATAGGGCAAGAACAAATTTCAGGAAACGAGTTTTAGAGATATAGATGTATCATATATCATCTGTGACTGGTTACTGTTGCCTAATATTTGGCAAATATTAGATTGTTTATACACTGTAATTTTTCCAGAAAAGATTATGAAATGATGCTGTCAAACAAACTCCTCAGTGTAACACAGTTCAATTTAAACCATTTCTATCCAACAAACACCAACCACATCACATCAGCCCCTGACAATTTATCATAATTGTTGTAATGGATTGCAATAGAACAGTGACGGTGTAAACGACAAGGCCGTTGAGATTACGTGTGCTAGTGTTAGTAGAATAAATCCAGTAGGGTAGGTTTAGCTGATATTTCTTTAACTATGCAATAAACGGCAACCTTTAACTGTTATAACTGTTAGGCAACTGCCTTGTCAACATCATCACATATTCACTGTGAACATGCAGAGCACACTCTACATGAACGGTGTAAGTTTACGTATCTGTTTTAAGCATCAACGTGTCCCCATGACCACGCCCCAGTTACACTGAAAGAAAGTGTGCACTTCAGCACGTTCCATTGACCGCAGCAGTACTGCAAGCCTTTGCACATCCACAGTTCCAGAACACCAAACAGAACAACAGACAAGGACTGTGCTGCAGCGGCCTCGCATCACAGACCCTCCCCCTTACCCCAATAGCATCCCCTGACACCCCCCCCCCCCCCCCCCCCCCCCCAATGCTCCCATGTAGTTCAGCAGGAACGTGTCACATGGCTTTTTGCACACCAACTCATATCCATTTGTACTGTGCTGATTGTTTTAAAGGATTTTGCCTCCATCAACAGAAAAGTGGGGGGTTAACCTTTTGGAATTCAGCCTAGGCCATCCTCTTTGACATTCACTCACTCCTGGCTTGCACTCTCTCTCACTCTTTCCCTAAGGAAAGCCTGATACTTAAGAGGGTTGATTTATCCTGAGGAATTCAGGTGAGATGATGGTGATGGTGATTTGTTAAATTGCAGTAGAATTTATAAACTAGAATGGATAACACTGGCTGCTAACCAGTTTTCATGCACTGTGACTATTTCGTAATAATGTATGTATATTTCATGTTTCAGGGTCTTTATTTTCAGTATATTCATAGATAGTTTTAAATAATACATCAAGCATTTCTAATGATTCTAAAGATTTCATCCCATAAAGATTGAGATTTGAGATGATAGATTTGTCTGTTTGTTTTATATATCCTGACAGGAATATGACATTCAGATGTTACACACCAGTGTTGCAGATGTATGCCGTCTGAATTTTGCTCTTACAGCTCAGAGAAAAACTGAACCCACATGTCTTGAAACAGATGCTTGATATGTTTTTAAAGTTGTTCAATATTTACCAAGGCTGATAGTGCAAGTGTATAGTTGGTATTGTAGCTGATACTGTTTTCAATGTGTATGTCTGTGTGCCATAATAGCAAAATGGAATTTCCACAAAGGCTGTTTTGAGTGTTTATATCTGTCTGTATGTGGACAGAGTTTGTTAACACAAGATATAGTCGTGAAACTCCACAAATGTTTTGCTGAAATTAAAGTAAAGGATGAGTATGATGATGGGTTTGGTCTGATCCATGGGTGCTGATTACTTATGCAACTATACCCTTACCCTAAAATGACCTTACATTTTATTTGTGTCAGCTGTCACTGCCTTTCACATCATTGGAAGTTATTTGCTGATTATATTGCCAGTCTATTTCCTTATTTGTTTTTTTGTGGCAGTTTATTTGCTGCAGTTGTAAGCACATAAAACACATTCAAAGAGTGAGCGAGAGAGTACGTGTTGCTATGAGCTGATTGCATTGCAGGTGGCATGATTTGCTTATCCAGGTCTGCAGCTGTCCTTTGCTTTGTTGTGAGAGATAACTGCGTCGATAAAACACATTATATGAATAAATTTAGATCAATTAACTATAAGACCCACATAAAACTTCATGTTTTATAAAACATGATAAAAATATCTTTATTAATAATGCAAGCTTTGTTTTGGATTGACTCACAAACTGACTATGTGTCACGGTAGGATTCAGGGAGTGCAATGGTATATATTCACTAATTCCTGGAAGTGAAGTGGTTTTAGAAGAATGCATTTAGCCTTTCTGATTTAATATAAATGAAGTTTGAATGAATGCAACGCCATAGTGACAGACATGTGGTGGCAACTAGATGTGGGCAGTTTTTGTTTTTACTCTTTCCATCTACTTCTTCAGGGTGTTACTGTCTCTTAAAACCATTCCCTACTTAATAAACATTAACATTATAGCACCAAGCTGTAAAGAAAATTACTATTTTCTTTCCTGCAGCTTTACTCTTGCACCACTGATTCCTATCTTCTTTTTTCTTTTGACAGTGCATAAAGCCTTAACCACAGTCATAGGATCACTCATGATGTACAGCTTCATGGGAGGGGGCCTTTTTTGTGCCATTGTGGGGAACATCCTGTTGGTGGTCTCCACAGCCACAGACTACTGGATGCAGTACCGTCTGTCTGGCAGCTTTGCCCATCAGGGCTTGTGGAGATACTGCATGTCTGGAAAGTGCTACATGCAAACTGACAGCATTGGTAAGTAGGGAATTGTCCTCTACCCAAATTCATTACATTTAAAACTTTGTAAGGAACAGTGATCCTCCCCGGAGACAGTTGTTTATCTGGTCAGAAGCCAACTTTTCTTACTTTTAAGGCGCATCAACAGGAATTTTTTGACTTTCATTAGACATTACGTTTATACTATTAGAATGAAAGTCCAAGACCAAGTTTATAGCCAACCTCTGTGGTATTTGCTCTAATGTTAGCATGCCAGTATGATCACAGTTACACTGCTGATGCTTAGCACATATAATGGTTTACCTTTTATTCTTAATAAACTTATTTGCATGCTAAAATTGGCCCATCGATGTTTATAATACAAAGGACTGCTGAGGCCCATTCTCATTGGTTATCTGGTGACAGTCTGATAACCAATGAGAGTGGGCAGTTTTGGACATGACAACTGCAGACAATGAAAAATCAGTTTTTCAAATATATAATAGTTTAAAATGATCATTATATCCACTACTTGAACTTTCCGCCTCATCCAACTAATCTATGTCACTCTGAGAACAAAAAGAATAACTTTGGATCCCTGTATTGGTGGCAATAACCCATGATGCCCCTTGGTTTCAGCATCACATCATACTAATGTTTGGCTACCCTAACAGCTGCTGCTGATGTCATAAATGAAATTGGAATAAATTGTATTAATTGCAATTACAACCATACACCGCACAAGGAATCAAAGAGTCAGTACACCAAAATAGATCTCAAATATTTTTAGTAAATATATTAAATTATTAATATATTCCAATGCAAGTTCAAGTTGATTAAAGTTGTCTTTTGTTTTTTTTTTATTTATATTATGCATTACAATAGAGAAAGTTACAAGTTTATGAGTTATATTTGGAGAGAATCTTATTCTGAACTCAAATTTATCTTTTTTTAAACATCTAAAATATATAATAAATACATCTGTAATTTCCTGGGTAGTGCTAGTATGTTGTAGTTCTTCTAGCATACATCTTCATAGTATTTTCTTGTTTTACTCCTCCTCAGCATACTGGAATGCCACTCGTGCTTTTATGATCCTGTCGGCCATGTCATGCTTTGCTGGCATCATCGCAGGAATCCTCTCCTTTGCCCACTTTTCTGCCTTTGAGCGGTTCAACCGATCATTTGCCGCTGGAATCATGTTCTTTGTTTCAAGTAAGTTATTGATGCAGAAAACAATTAACATTTTAACATTTATTAAAGTGATTATTTGGAAACTGATAGTATCATTATTTTTTATCATATTAGTATCATATTATGTCTAACTGTGTGTCCACTATACCAGCTCTCTTTGTTCTGCTTGCAATGGCCATTTACACTGGGGTGACTGTGAACTTCCTGGGCAAGCGCTTTGGTGACTGGCGCTTCTCTTGGTCCTACATACTAGGCTGGGTGGCCCTGCTAATGACCTTCTTTGCAGGTTTGTTTATCTAGATGAATCTTAGTATCAATACAGTGATATTTAACAGTTTTTGGAAATGCAGAAAAGCATTGAATAAACCAAAATTACAGCAGGTCTCATTTATTAATTTATTAATTATAATAACACAAATACATTTGAGTTTTATGAACACTTTCATTTTCTGAAAATGTTATCCATACTTATATATGTTAGAGCTGCTGGATTTCTGAGTTAGTACAGTCTTTACTTGTCAAACTATCCATCATAGCCTCGCCTCTGTCAGTGCGCCCCAGGGTGGCTGTGGCTACAATGTAGCTTGCCATCACCAGTGTGTGAATATGTGTGTGAATGGGTGGATGACTGGATGTGTAAAGCACTTTGGGGTCCTTAGGGACTAGTAAAGCACTATACAAATACAGGCCAAATACAGGCCATGTATACATTTTCTAAATCTTCTACTCCATACACGAAATATATGTCTTACTATCAGAAATCAAAGTCTGTTTGGCATGTTATATTATAGAAATTGTCTCTATGTCTCTTTAAAGATGACTTTTGTTGATGTTTTGCAGGTATATTCTACATGTGTGCCTACAGAATGCATGAGTGCAGAAGAGTGGCTGGCCCACGTTAATGGAAAGAGGAAAAAGTGTGTCAGGGCTGCGGAAGACATTAGTTTACATTTAAAGATTGGCACCGTGGTGGAAAACAATAAAATTTGGAAAACTGCATATGTACCAAATGTGTATTTTTTTTATTTTTTTATTTTTAAGAAAATGGTCAAGGATAACACAATCCCATTAAACAGCTTAGGATCATAAGCAATAGTAAGATATCCAAATTTAAGCTTGAATATTTTAAAAGATTTCAGATACAGGTCTGTATGTATGAATTGTTAAATATAAGGCTCAAATTCTGATATAATTTCTGTAATTCATAGTAAATTAATATAATAAAATGAAAATGTACATGTGATATCAAATATGATGTAATTTTTACATTTTCAATCTTAGCTAGAGTTGTTGGTCTACGCTTGCAGCCTTGAATCAGTGCACCTACACTTCCTAAAAATAATCTTTTCTCTAAAGAAGTAGAAGTTGGAGGAGGAAAAGTAGAAGATAATGGGATCAATGAAAGTGTTGAAACAGCTAAGCAGAAAGGTGTAGTACCTCCACTCTGGGCTTTGTCCCTGGATGTAACCCACTAAATGAGATAAATTGTATGGCAGAACACAAATGAGGAACACAGCAAGAGTCCCTGAGGCCATGCCAATGGCCTTCTGTTTCTGCATCTGGGATATTCTGGACCGGCTGTACAGAATCGAGATGCAGCGCAAGTAGCAGTAAACACAAATAAGAAGAGGTATGAGGCAGAGTACAAAGAAAAACTCCAGACGTACTGGGAGGAGGATCTCCAGCTGCTTTTTTGTGATGTGTTCATAGCACACACTGGAGTTATTGCTAGACAGAGATGGGTGATGCTGGATGATGAAAGCGATACTGCAGTGTGCTGTCGAGATCAGCCAAATAACAGCACTAATAGCAACTGCATACACGGGTTTGTGCAGTTTATGATAAGTGATAGGAAATGCTGCTCCTATGTAGCGGACCACGCTGACTGCCATCAGCAGCAAGGAGCTGGTGTAGATTGTGGAGAAAAAGGTGAAGGTAGTGATGGAGCACATGAAATGAGATAAATTCCATTTCATACCAGATGCTGCCTCGTGCATCTTGAGAGGCAGAATGATCAAAAACAGCAGGTCAGAGACAGTCAGATTGAGTAGCAGGATGTCTGTTGGAAGTGGCTTGGAGTGGATCTTGACACTAAACGCATAGAGAGCCAAGAGATTGCAGGGGAAGCCAATCAGGAATGAAATGATGTAAATGAAGAGAATGATCTCACTGCTCACAGTGGACTCCATTATGGACCTAAACCAAAATAAACAACACAGATTAACTTCTTCTTCTATGCTTCTCATACATCTTATACATATACAGCAGAGGTGGGACCAAGTCATTGTTTTGCAAGTCTCAAGTAAGTCTCAAGTCTTTATCCTCAAGTCTCAAGTCAAGTCTCAAGTAATGTCAGGCAAGTCAGAGTCGAGTCTCAAGTCACTGGTGTAAAAGTCCGAGTCAAGTCACAAGTCTGAAACTTTGAATTTCAAGTCCTTTCGAGTCTTTAAAAAAAACAAACGAAAAAATAATGTTGCCGTTATATGCTAAATGTAAATATTAGACCATGTAATTTTAAAATCTGTGTTTTTCTCAACACATGACAAAATAGTGAACTTAGAAAATATACACAAATTGTGAAATTGCACCTCTTTAAAATGCAGCTCAATTAAACCTAGCTCCAAGAATAATTTTCACCGACAGTTCTGAGATAAGCTGCATGTTATTCTTGGATGCGGTTGTAGGACTGGCTTTAAAATCGCATGACAAAAATATCATACACATTAAAAAAAAACTGTATCACCAACGTAGCCTGGACAACATTTGCTAGTTAGATGAAGTCAGCTATCTCATCTTAGCATATTTATATGCATATTTATAATCATACGGTTCTTGGAGTGAGTGCATACACTCATGAAGTTTAGTAACTTCAGGTCACTGCAACAAGCCCAGGTACAGTTTACCGACGGATGGGTACAGGGACCATGAATGCACCGTGTCGAACGAAAGACCATCGTACGTATTGTAACGATGGTTAAGTGTTACTGGACAGTGACATGTTGGTTTTCTCTGCACACTGTTGTTGTTCCTTTAAGATTCATGTTTGGTTGGGCTGCAGGAAGTAGTGAGGGTGGTGTACAGGAAGGGGTGGGGGGACCTGGTTGTTCTGTGTGTGTGCCAGGCTGAAGAGAGGTGTAGTTCGAGAGCGCTTCCCCCTGAGTTAACAACCCGCTGGCTTATGTGCCGAATAAACGGACAAACTGAGACCCCAACCGTCTGGTTCTTGTGAACGTTACATTGGTGTCAGAAGTGAAGAAAGAAAAAAGAACCCCAGAACGCCCGAGACCCTGTTGCCGGCGACGCTTGCCGTTACGAGACGAGGATGTGGCCGGGCAGGATTAAGAAGGAGACGGAGGAGAGGGAGGTTCGTCCGCGCTCGCCCGCCCATGGAGTGAGGGAAACGGCGCTGCGGCTGTCTGCCGAGGCTGGATTTTCTCCAGGTTTGACTAGGCTCGGGAACTGTTCGCACAGCGGCCGCGATTCCGGCGGGAAGGAGTCGACCTCGCTTGGCGCGCCGTCACGTGATGTAAACAAACATGGCGGCGCCCAGCAAGCTGCAGCGAATATAAAAACGCCTAAGTTCAGCGGCAAGACGCCATGGGAAGTGTTTATCGCACAGTTCGAGCTGTTAGCTGTTGCAGCTGGCTGGTCTGAGGAACATAAAGCTCTCCAACTGGCTTTGTGTCTGTGTGAGGATGCAGCTGCATGCCTGCTGCTGCTGACCGAGGAGCAGAGGGGAGATTATAATGCTCTGGTCGGAGCACTTCAGAGGCGCTTCGGGCAGTATAACCAACCAGTGCTGCTGAGGTCGGAGTTCCACAACAGACGCAGATTGCCAGGTGAGCCCCTCCGCATTTTCGCCCATGAAGTCGAGTGCCTTTGCCGGAGGGCGTATGACAGCATGCCACCATCAGTGCAGGCGGAGTTAGCTCGGGACCAGTTCCTGCAGGCCCTGAGCCCTAAAGAGCTCCGCATGCAAACTCAGCTTGCTCGGCCGGCCACACTCAGTGCAGCCCTGGAGCTAGCGTTGGAGAGGGAGATGCTTGCAGGATCCTCTGGGGGCGCTGACGACGCACACGTGGTGAGGGCTGTGTCAGCACCTGTGGAACAGATGGAGACGCCAGCGGGCCTGTGCAGTTTGGTGCAGACAGCTTCGCTGCAGTCGCCTTCCCCTCGGGCTGGCCCACACCGCCGACCTCAGAGCTGCTGGGGATGTGGACAAGTCGGACACCTCATCAGGCAGTGCCCCAAGCTTGCAGCGGTTCAGGGAAACGCCCACGGGCCCGTGTAGGCGGGAGTACACGGGCCTGGGAGAACGACATCCCCACACCACCGCCACCTCCACCCGGTGCGGCCATCACTGTGGGCTGGACCCAGGTTGGCGGCTTTTGCCATGTTCCAGTGATGATTGCGGGGGTGTCCTGTACGGCCCTGCTGGACACGGGATCCAATGCAACGCTGGTCCGACCCGATATTGTCCCAACCGGAGCTGCTGTACAACCGACTAACGTGCAACTTAAGACTGTGACCGGTGATCTGGCCCCAATGAGAGGGAAGGGAGTGTTCCAGTTCAAGGTGGGGGACCTCGGTGTGTCTTATGCTGCCTGGGTGGCTGACGTGCAGGACGCCTGCATCCTTGGGCTGGATTTTTTACGAGCCATTGGTGGTGTACTGGACTTAGGCAAAGGCCTCCTCGTACTCCCTGATGGGAAGAAGGTGCCGCTTATTCCTCCCCCGGTCTGCACAGCATCTGCCGCGGCGTCCACCTCCACCGCAGAGACCCCTGCAGACCCGCCAGCAGAACAGCGAGCGGAGGAGGAGGAGGAGGAGGAGAGGCTCTCAGCAGTGAGGAGTATCTGGTCAAAGAACTGTGAGGGGCTGACTCCACAGCAGCAAGAGAGTCTATGGCAGGTACTAAAAGAGTTTAGTGACATTTTTGCCCTGAAAGAAAGTGATGTTGGCTTGACACACTTGGTAGAGCACGTCATTGAGACCGGGGATGCCCAGCCTATTAAAGTGCGCCCCCGCCGCCTGCCCCTGGCTCATCAGGAGGCTGCAGACAGGGAGCTGTGTGAAATGATGAAGGCGGGCATCATAGAACCATCTGATAGCCCGTGGGCCTCCGCGGTGGTGATGGTGCCTAAGAAAAAAAGTCCTAGGATGCGTTTCTGTGTGGACTACAGACCACTCAACAAAGTGACGAAGAAAGACTCTTACCCCCTTCCCAGGATTGATGAGTCCCTCGACTTAGTAGCCGGGTCCTCCTGGTTTTCCACCCTGGACCTGCGGAGTGGCTACTGGCAGGTGCCACTGTCCCCGGAATCCAGACCGAAGACAGCCTTCTGCACTAACAGGGGACTATGGCAGTTCAAAGTCCTGAGTTTTGGCCTTTGCAACGCTCCTGCGACCCTCGAGAGGCTCATGGACAGTGTGCTGGCTGGCGTCCCACGGCAACGGTGTCTGGTTTACCTGGATGATCTTCTACTGCACGGGAGCTCCTTTGATGCTGCCCTGGATGCCCTGAGACAAGTGTTGGAGAGGGTGGCGGCTGCAGGCCTGAAGCTGCATCCCGACAAGTGCCACTTCATGAGGAGGGAGGTGGAGTTTCTGGGCCACAAGCTGGGTCGTGAGGGCATCAGCACTTTGGAGGAAAAAATTCACACCATTACCGAGTGGCCCACACCAGCAGACCAGAAACAGCTCAAAAGCTTCCTAGGACTGGCGTCTTATTACAGGAGGTTTGTGAAGGGCTTTTCCTCCATAGCCGCACCACTCTTCCACCTGCTGCAGAAGGACCGTGACTTCATCTGGACCCAGGACTGTCAGCAGGCGTTCGACACCCTCCGCAGATCGCTGACAGAGTCCCCAGTCCTTGCCCCCCCTGACCCCGCCCTGCCTTTTGTCCTGGACACTGACGCAAGTAATGTGGGGCTGGGAGCGGTGTTGTCGCAGGTTGGACCGGAAGGGGAGAAGGTGGTGGCGTACTTCAGCCGGGTCCTGAACAGGAGTGAGCGGCGCTACTGTGTCACACGACGAGAGCTGTTGGCTGTGGTGGCGGGGGTGAGACACTTTAAATACTACCTGTGCGGCACAGCATTTGTTGTCCGAACTGATCATGCTGCCCTTCAGTGGCTGATGTCTTTCAGGGAGCCAGAGGGACAGGTGGCTCGCTGGCTGGAGGAGCTCCAAGCCTTCAATTTCACCGTGGAGCACAGAGCAGGGACGCACCATTCTAACGCAGATGCCCTCTCTCGCCGCCCATGTGCTGCAGCTGGCTGCCGTTACTGTGAGAAGCGAGAGGAAATAGAGCGGGAACTCACGACAATAGACGGAGCAGCACAGCTCGCCTGCAGGGTTCTTCTGGTGGTGGATGCAGCGGAGTGGAGGGCACGGCAGGAACAAGACACAGACCTGCTGCCGGTCCTGCAGTGTGTTGAAAACACGCAGTTCTTTGAATCTTTGGGCTGAAGGAAGGACAATACTCGGTGTATCAATGCTCAATCAACAATCATTTATTTCCATACAATTCAACAGTTAGAGCATTACAACGTCCGGACGGGAGAGATGCTACCAGAGGGTCAGGCACATGTCTCAAAATGGTGACGGGTTGCTCAGCTTTTTATAGTCTCTAGTGGCCCCCAGCTAGTCGTAAAAGCCAAAACATCACATTTTTTCTCTGTTACAGCGCCTAAGTTATGACCTCGGCAGTTGTTTCTCTGCTTTCTGTAAGGTGGGGGTGTGGAATGTGGTCTGTCTATCTCCCCTGTCTTTAGACACAGAGTCTCCTGCTTACAACCTTCTCTTCATGATTCAACAATTAAGCATGTCAAGAAAACAGTGTAACACATTCCCAGCAGATCAAGGATACAGAGTGATGCACATTTATCTAATGAACTAATATGTGAATATGTTCTGTTAACTCAAAAGTATAATGAGAACTAAACTACATACAGATCACACACTCTATTTTAAAGGGTATAATATGATCTACAGCAGTATTCTAATTCAACTACTTTGATTACATATATAAGGTAACATATAATAACAGAATAATATCACAATACCCTCTTTTGATCTCTCATTAAAGAGATCACTAATAACAAGCACTTCAGCGTTGCAAGGTCCAGGTTTTCTTGATCCTGAGGCCCTCTGTCCCCCTTTAACGGGTGGACCATATGGGGGATGACCTCTGTGTTCACGCAGTTCAGATGCAAGCAAAGTTAGATTTACAACCATAACAGCAGTTACAGATGACACTCCCATCACTCCCCATTTTCCCACAGCTTTATTTTGGTGCTCCAGTTTTCCACTCCCATTTTAATGCCCCCTTATACCTTTCAAATGTACTTAGACTAGAACCTCTGTCTAAGGAGCTTTTAACCTTTATTTTTATTGCTGCAGCTACCAGTGTCTTCCAGTTTGGGTGATTCTCAGCTTCTTTCTTCGACCTCCGGGGTTAGACCACCCTTTAGTCATTGCACAGTTCTGGGGATTATTCTGCCCCGATTTCAAACAAAGATCTGTGTGTTTTGGGTTCACCGGCGTGTCCCCCTTTTTGCCAAGCGCCTCTCGAACCTCGTTGGTCTGGTGTTCCTGGTTTTCGCCAACCCCTTCATGGTTATTGCTGTGTCTGTGGGATCCATCTTCTCCAGGAGCCCAAACGTCATGACACTTGACCCCAGTTGCTGTCTCGGCTGTCCCTACATCTGTCTCTGCTGTGAAGGGTCCTCACATCTCCGTGTCCCCGTCTGGTGTCTGTTCCTTTCTCTGCAAGAGACAGAAAACCAAAACACCTCTCTCCCTAGCCTTGATAATCTAATATTGTTATCCATTGTTGTTCTAATGATTCAAATTTGGTTTAAAATATTATGTTCAGGACCTATTCTAATCATAATCTATGTGTGTGTAAAAGAAATCAAAAATTAGTGAACCCTTTCTAAGTCTAACACATTATAAGCTTAAGTTTTACCATAGCTAAATTATTAAACACAGAAATAACGTCATAAGATGTTCATAAAACCATTGTTTGATGTTCGGACTCAACTCCCCCTTTTTGACACACTCCCATGTGTCAATTCATTGGAGCTAGACAATTAAAAGAGAAGGTCAGTGACATCATATCTCAGAAAGTATCAGAAATTCTTCTCTCGAGTACCGTTGCTCCAGCCTTGTCATCCCTGAGGATCTTCGATCCCGAAAATGTCCCTTCTCCTCATGTAATAAAGTCTGTCATCCTTCCATGCCCTGGTAACTGGTCCATCCAGAGCTGTAACATTTTGAAATGTACATACAACAAGCCAAACCACACCTTGGTCACACCAACCCCTTTCTGCCCTGAAGATGTCCAACACCATCTTAGTCTGGACCAGGGTTGTAATAGTTTTGCAATTTTCATCAGTTTTAATCAGTTTTTACCAATTGTTTGCTAGTTTAGTTTAGTTTTTATTTTCTGAAAATCCTTAGTTTCAATTTAGTTTTATTTGTGTTTTGCAAAAATTAAGTGTAACAAAATCCCAGTTCCATCATATCAGTCATGCTCTTCTGGTTATCCTTGGGTGTTGAGACTAATAACTATTAACTCTTGCCGCACCGAGTGGTCCTAATTTTGGTTCAAGTGAATTGATAACCTTTTGAAGGCGATTGTTTCACACCTTTATTTAGATGTCCCAGTCCTGTTATCTCGGGATACATCACGCCGCCTTATCTGGGGTTAGCTGTTTTCTAGGGATGCGGGTTGAGTGGGTGAGCTCTTCAAGGAGGGGGAGTGTGCTCCCCCTGATGAGGTCTTCTAGGTAAGCTAGGTTAACCTTCTTGTGTGAGCTTTTCAAGTGCACTTTAAGGTTAGTGGGACTTTTAGTTTTATAAATGTCCCTCATGACCCCCTGATGACCCAGTATTTCATTTTTGCACACTGTAGTACACATTTTAGTTTTTGCTTGTAGCTCGCATACTCTACTTGCCACTCCTCTAAGTCCTGATGTTTCTTAGAGAGGGCAACAGTACCTTTAAAATTATATCACACGTGTGGGGGTGTGGCCTTGCCAATTGTTTTGCCCACCTTTTCAAAATGGCTGGCGTGCCCACAAGCACATTTCATGGAAAAAGAAAGGTAAGCTTGATATTTACATTTAAAATGTTTTGTTAAACTCAGATTTTTATTTTATTCTTTTTGCAAGTACCCCTCCTTGGTGGCGAGAAACTGTTGGTGTGGTCAAGTGGGTGCTCTGGAAACAAACGCTCAGGACAGAACAGTTATCAGTCATGTACTTCCTACAAATTTTGCATATGTTTTATTCCATATTGATCCTCTGAGTGTAATGGTACATTTTAATTTGAATTTATCCAAACTAAACACAATATTTTCTTTATTTACTTTGCTCTTGTTCTTTTTCAGTACCACACCCTATCAAATGTCCCTGTCGATTATATTCTACATTTAATAACTTACTATTTCAAGTGAGAACCTAAATCATGTGGACCAATGTTTATTCTTGCATATCTCTATTCTGAATGTGGCCAGTCATTCATAGGTATTGTTCAATTTTGGCGATTTTCCTCTATAAAATTTAATTGACTTTTTACAGTGGCCTGCTATGGTTAATAATAACATGTTTCAGTCATGAGTGGCATCAAAAGTCTTCTCCACTGTAGCATTTGGCATTCCCAATAATATAACATGATACCTTACTCAAAACACAGCTAATATAGCACAGTTTTCTTAATGCAAACATCGGTAACTCAAAATCAGCAACCAAAGTGTTAAGTCTGCAGTTCATACTTATGTGAAGCTAGAGTCTCCTCCTCCAGTCTCTCTTATCCTCCTGCTCCTGAAAAAACAAAACAAAACAAAGCGAAGCATCCACCCTTCTCTTGTCGGCTGGGTGAATTGTTTATGAATTGTTTATTGGCATTTACTAATCCTAAAGTTGGTGCAGTCATTGTCTCAGTATCAAGTCAGTCAAAACTTTTAGTCGTCAGTCCATCACAGTCCATTCACATGCATACCTCCATACACATTCATACCAGATGTTGCTGATAATGGAGTCTCCCGCGCAACCTATTCGAGCCTCCATCACCAGCAAGATGACGTCATCATTTTAAAGGAAAACAATTCCTTGTTGTTTTTTGGGCCGGATTGACTCGGTGCAATCCTTTTAGATCAGTGTTCCCTATAAGTGAATTTCTCCCCAGCCAATTACAATCATGGAGAAGCACACTTTGCAACTGTTTACAGTAATAATATTTTATAGCGCTTTAAATTTCAATCTTTCAGGCCTTGTTTAAAGAGCTGATTGTTAAATCATGAACTCACAAAATATCAACATATCACCACCGGTGGATCACACCTCTCAGATGTTTTTTCTCCAGTGCACTGTAACAAAAACGAAAACAGACATAACCAACAAAATACTACTAAAATAACACAAACTAGGGCCCGTTGCAGACATGTCCAAGCATAAAACTATCCCTCTCTCGCTTACGAGAAAGAACACAAGCCAAAGCTCACTGATAAAATCAAGCTAGCGCTAAACAAAACCAAACAATCAACCAGAAATTCACAGGAACATTTTGCTTCCTGCCGGGACAATATTGTGTGGGAATGAGAACCTCAGGTGCCGTAACACCTTTTGTTCCTCCTTGAATTAAAACTCAATCACAGAAAATGCCGTACTCCAACCTAAACTTACACTATTAATTCATCAATTTCACTCTGTGCCACTGTTCCTCATCAGGGCTGTGTGAAGCACAGCAAAGAACTCAGTCAAGGCCTTGAGCCATAAACAGACATCACGCACAGACATTGTTTTCATAACCAAACTCTTTAGACCTTATTCCTAAAATCTACATAAATGCCCTCTGGGTGACATATAACACATTCTAAGTAATCAATGGCTCCTCATAAAAATTATGCATTGGGATGTTTGTGTGCAGCATTTTGCATATCAGCATAAGCAAAGCATTCTTCATTGCATCAGCGTGTGTGTGTGTGTGTGTGTGTGTGTGTGTGTGTGTGTGTGTGTGTGTGTGTGTGTGTCATTTCTCACTCACTCAACGAGTGCGCGTGTTCATGTGTGTATTTCACTTCATTCTGAATCTGTGTGTTTGGAGACGTGTGTGTGTGTGTGTGTGTGTGTGTGTGTGTGTGTGTTCATCACTTTCCTGTTCTGGTGTTCTGGGTAAACCACGGCCTGAAGCATGCCCTGGGGTCCTGCCCCCCTCCTTTTTCAGTTTGTTTGCGACCATTGCTGCTGCTGCTGCTCAAAATTCAGTCCATCCTGGTTCTGACCCCAATTGGGGCAGTCCTTTCTCCAGTGTCGATGTTCACCGCAGGTGAAACCTGCATCTTCTTCTGTGTTTTTGTCCATTCTGAGGTGCCTTCTGTCCTCAGTTACTCCTCTTGTCTCGGTCACGCCCTTTTTCGCCACCCGATCATCCGTGTTGGTCCATCACTGTCCTGCACAGTGTGAATGCAAAGTTATCAAGGTCAGCATTCTTTCGCTCGGCCTTACTTTTCATTCGGGCTTGGCGGGCGTCTCGTCACAGCTCTGTCAGCTGACGCAGTCTGGGAATTTTCCCCCGTGTAGTGAAACGGGCCTTAGGTTTAGTGCTCTCCGTCTCGGCTGCCTGAGATCACATTCCTGCAGGTCTGTTGACATTCTCAGGTCGTTGTTGTGGGTCCAGCTGTTGCAGCATTTGGTCAGTGTCACGTATGGGGGAGAGCAGGAGTCCAGTCAGCCTCGGCTTTCAGGGCCGGCAAAGCAGCCTGTAATTAAATATGTATAGAAAAAACAAAAACAAAACAAAACAAAAACAAACTAAAAACAAAAACAAACGAACAGGAAAATGATGTTGTGTTGGCTGTGTTATTCAGAGGGGAGACAATGGGGCCAGGCCCTGTGTCAGCCTTCTCTCCCCCTTTTTTTGTTTTTTCTCTCCCGATATAATCAACTCCTAACCCACCAAGTTGACAGGACAACACCGGTATATGTTAAAATTCTTAAGATCATGTTTAAAAGCCCAAAAAGGAACTTTCTTTCATTCAGTAATCACTTTTATTAATCAATCAACAGAAAACATGTCACAATTTGAATCTTTTAACCACTAAATTTGTTGTGTCTTGCCTGGTTGGTTAGACCAGTGTTCCTTTTTTTTTTTTTTTAGTTAAATTGTTGTCCTGCAACCCAGAGGGTTTCTTTGTCAGTAATGTATAGACTTCATCATTTAAGTATGTTAATTTTTCTTTAACCTTGCTGGAAAATCTTCACGTGTTCATGAGTGTAAGCTGTTTCTTCATTGCGTGTATGTGCATTTGTATAAAAGCAGGTTAATTTTATCTTTTCTCAAACTAGGCGTTACCTTAAAAGGAGCCTTTCTCTCAGATTTCTCTGCTTGTGTGTGTTTTTGTTTCACCTTTTTGTTGTGATGCTCCGGACGCCTTCCCAACCTCCACAAGTCCGTTGGCCCCAATTTTATGTGTTAAAACTTCTCTTAATTTCTCCTCTAATTCTCTCCTCGCTGCTGTCTTTTTCACAGCTGCTGATTCGTGCTGGGTGTGGTTCCCATTACCTATAATTTTGCTTCGGCCGCTGTGCTTGTGGGGGCAGTTGGTCCAGGTCCGCAGCTTCCTGTATTAACACACTAAGAGATTTATTTAATTTCATTTTCATCACATGTTAAACAGATAAGCAGGCAACACGCCTACCTTGACAGCGTAAACTGTACGCCAGTCTCCCAACACATTCCTCTCTCTACTCCTCCATAATTCTCCACTGCACACCTCTTACTATCTCTCCTTTTTATTTTTATTACACCACAGAGTAATACACCCAATTATGCCCGTCTATCTCTATGTGGCTCCAAATTCCCTCTTTATTTTAATTTCACACTCGTCAGGGGACAGGCACACAACAATTTCAACCACTGAAACGAGGAATTCAACCTTTTTATATTTCTTTACTAATCTAGACTCAACGTTTGTTCGCAAAATGTGTCTCGTTCTAGTCCGGAATAAATGTGAACCCGTGATTACACGGCCGTTCCAGTGTTATTTCCGTGGCTATGCGGGGGCCCTCACCTCCCCAAGTCACCACCTCAGCACCCGGACAACGCCGGTCCTGGCCACGCGTCCACGGACAGGAGGGTCGCTACTCCATAGGCAAATGTTCCACAGGTACACTAGGCATCAACCTTTGATCCTAAAATGTGTATTTGCTCTAATGTCCTCCTAATCAAACACATCAACCGTCACTGTCACTGTGTTCACGCTTCACACTCCACACAAAAACACACTCAGAGCGCGCCTCACTCACACTCTCACTCAGTGCGCGCTTTACCCACAAGACAGCACCCAGAGCGCGCCTCGCAGCTTCACACACACTCTCTCACCCAGAGCGCGCTTTCACACTCACACACACAACACTTTTCCTCAGCGGGAATTTTACACAGAAACCTCTGAGCTCAACTATTAGATCTTCTGAAAGCACACTGCACCATAGACCAAAATACCCCTTTCTCTGCGATTATGACCGCCACAACGGAGCAAAGTCGCATCATAAAAGTGATGCTTGCATCCCCGAAGTTATACCAGACATCATAAACCAGGTTTTGCTCTATGTACTTCTTGGCAAGTAAAATTTTACTTTGTTTTATGACCGCAGCCCTTAAAAAAAAAACTCGACTGACACCACAAACCACCGTCAAACCTCTGTTCAATGTACTAAAATTAGCACCAACCACTACTGCACTTCACGGCCGCACCACCGGAACACGGCCGTATCATGAACCAAACCTACGGACGTGTTTCGCTCTCGCGTTGCCAGTGTTCAACCGCACCGTGAAGCCAGCATCTGCTTTTCCTTAAATCAACTTCTATTTCATAGCCGGCAAGAGCCAGGACGTAACCGACACCATAAACAAACTTCAAACCTCGACTTCAATGTACTGAACTAATGGCCGCGTCTTCAGAATAAATTCTAATGTATTATTGCTACAGAAGCCAGTATTAGACAAAATTAAATGTGGAAGGTAAAGTGACTGCAACTAGTCCAACGTAGTATGTTATTAGTATCTCGGTAGAAACAGATTACTGCGACTAGACCAACGTAGTATGTTATTAGTATCTCGGTAGAAGCAGTTTATTTAACACACTGGAATTCAGCCTCAACTTATGTTGTTAGTATCTTGCGCCAAAAACCAGACACCGACAAATTTACTGTGAAAATACATGTGACTCAGCGAACAGATTAATTTGGAAAGCCCAATATGCACATTTGGTATTTATAATACAACAGGCTGTGCTTACCTTTTTATTTTTGGACCGGTCCTCTGTTCACCTCGCCTCACGATCTCACCAAAGGTCAAATCTACACCTCCTCAGCACACCAAAGATCCGGGTCACACGGCACCAAGTTGTTGAAAACACGCAGTTCTTTGAATCTTTGGGCTGAAGGAAGGACAATACTCGGTGTATCAATGCTCAATCAACAATCATTTATTTCCAGACAATTCAACAGTTAGAGCATTACAACGTCCGGACGGGAGAGATGCTACCAGAGGGTCAGGCACATGTCTCAAAATGGTGACGGGTTGCTCAGCTTTTTATAGTCTCTAGTGGCCCCCAGCTAGTCGTAAAAGCCAAAACATCACATTTTTTCTCTGTTACAGCGCCTAAGTTATGACCTCGGCAGTTGTTTCTCTGCTTTCTGTAAGGTGGGGGTGTGGAATGTGGTCTGTCTATCTCCCCTGTCTTTAGACACAGAGTCTCCTGCTTACAACCTTCTCTTCATGATTCAACAATTAAGCATGTCAAGAAAACAGTGTAACACATTCCCAGCAGATCAAGGATACAGAGTGATGCACATTTATCTAATGAACTAATATGTGAATATGTTCTGTTAACTCAAAAGTATAATGAGAACTAAACTACATACAGATCACACACTCTATTTTAAAGGGTATAATATGATCTACAGCAGTATTCTAATTCAACTACTTTGATTACATATATAAGGTAACATATAATAACAGAATAATATCACAAGTGGCTGGAGAAGGGGGAGCAACCCCTTTGGGATGAGGTCACTGGGTTTTCCATCGGTACCAGGGGGCTGTGGGCCAAGTTTGCAGCTCTCAGGCTGAAGGAGGGGGTGTTGGAGCGTGCCTGGAAGGATCCTGCCACGGGGGAGGAGAGGTGGCAGGTTGTGGTGCCAAGGTCGCTGAGGTCAGCTGTGCTGGGAGCCTGCCATGGGAGCACTGGCTCTGGCCACTTTGGGGTCTCCAAGACTCTTCGCCGCCTCCGCCAGGGCTATTACTGGGGTCAACAGCGGAGGGATGTGGAGGACTTTTGCCGCAGCTGTGATGCATGTTCCTCACACAAAGGGCCACAAGACCAGTCCCGGGCTCAGCTTCAGCAGCAACCAGCAGGAGCCCCAATGGAGCGAGTAGCTGTGGACGTCATGGGCCCATTTCCTCGCACAGACAGAGGAAACCGCTATGTTCTTGTGGCCATGGACTATTTTACCAAGTGGCCGGAAGCATATGCCATCCCAGATCAGGAGGCTGAGACGGTCGCTGATGTATTAGTGGAGGGGATGTTCAGCCGCTTTGGAACAGCAGAGACCCTCCACAGTGACCAGGGGCGTAACTTTGAGTCCAAGGTATTTGCTGCCATGTGTGAACGCCTTGGGACTAAGAAAACCCGCACCACCCCACTTCACCCCCAAAGCGATGGGCTGGTGGAAAGGTTTAACAGGACGCTGGCCCAGCAGCTAGCCATCCTTACCTCAGAACACCAACGGGACTGGGATTACCATCTTCCCCTTACCCTCATGGCCTACAGGTCGGCAGTGCAGGACTCCACCCAATGTACGCCTGCCCTGCTCATGTTAGGGAGAGAGCTGAGAACTCCTGCAGAGTTGGCTTTTGGGAAACCCCCGGACGCGCCAGAGGCACCACCGGGCCGGGACTACGCAAGGAAGCTGCAGGACCGGCTGGATTCTGCACATTCCTACGCCCGAGAGCAGCTGGCGAAGGCAGGCCTGCGCCAAAAGAGGAATTACGACATCACCACTAAAGGGAGGCACTTCCGTGCTGGGGAGCTGGTGTGGGTCTACAGCCCAAAGAGGAAGAAGGGACGGTGTCCTAAACTGGATAGCAGCTGGGTGGGGCCTTGCAGCGTCCTAGAGCGAGTGGGGGAGGTTGTTTACAGGGTGCAGTTGCCTCCTAGGGGGAGGATAGTAGCGCTGCACAGAGACCGGATGGCCCCCTACAGAGGACAGTCCCTCCCCTCCTTTCCATGACCCTGCTCAGAGGGGCCCCCGACCGGGGCTGCGTTCCCCCCCCTCGGACTCTTCACCCCAAAGCCCCGAAGCTCCGCGTCCTCCTCAGGGGCTCAGGAGGTCAAGGAGGGAACGTAGGCTACCGCCCCGCCTCAGAGACTGTGTCGTTCCCTCGGGGACGAGGAACTTATTGCTGGGGGGGCAGTGTAACGATGGTTAAGTGTTACTGGACAGTGACATGTTGGTTTTCTCTGCACACTGTTGTTGTTCCTTTAAGATTCATGTTTGGTTGGGCTGCAGGAAGTAGTGAGGGTGGTGTACAGGAAGGGGTGGGGGGACCTGGTTGTTCTGTGTGTGTGCCAGGCTGAAGAGAGGTGTAGTTCGAGAGCGCTTCCCCCTGAGTTAACAACCCGCTGGCTTATGTGCCGAATAAATGGACAAACTGAGACCCCAACCGTCTGGTTCTTGTGAACGTTACAGTATCATAAGTTTACCAGTCTCACAAATTGTCGTCATAAATACACATTCCTTAACCGTTTATTAATAGGACCTTTGAGCTCAACGGTAATTAATTAGTAGTGGAAATAATTTCTGGTACCCATCACAGAAATGTAGCAGTGACAACAATATTGTATGCTGTAATCGTACTGGGCAATTAGTGATACAAAAAAACTGTTTTATCCTGTGAATAAAAGTATATGTTTTTGTCAATGTACCATAATAACAGAAGCGAAACGCAATATTGTGTCAGGACAATTCACTATTTATGCACAATAAATAAAGGAGCATAGCGCGACAATTTCTGTTCTTGCTTGTAACCTATATCACCAATTATGTTATGAAAATGACGTATTAACTACTAAAAAACACTGACCTTCGTGTAAATGCTTGGAGCAGACTAACCTGTGAGCTGGAGTGTTCTGGGACGTTATATTTGATCTTTGAATGGCTGCAATCCAGGCCATCCGTCGCATCTTTGTTACTTCGGAAACATGAACAATTTCTCTTCAACGACGTAATCCGATAACAACCGATCTCTTTACCCGTCGGCTTCCCGTGGCTGTCATGCAGTTAATAATACAACAGCTTCTTGACATTTTTGTGTTTCTTTTTATCGCTGTATAACTGATTTTAATTGAAAGCCTGCGTGCGCTAGTACCGCTTGCCACGAGTTCCCAGAATCATTTGCGGTTCTACCCGTGAATGACGTCACATTTTCAATCTCTATATAATATGCATGTTAAATTTTATATTTGGGGTAAAATATCAAGTCTTTTCAAGTAAACCGGTTCAAGTCCAATTCAAGTCCCAAGTCATTGGTGTAAAAGTCCAAGTCAAGTCACAAGTCTTAGAACATTTTTTCAAGTCAAGTCTAAAGTCATAAAATTAATGACTCGAGTCTGACTCGAGTCCAAGTCATGTGACTCGAGTCCACACCTCTGATATACAGTATTATTAAATCTAATATATCAAACCAAACAGTAATGAATACAATAAATTTACAGATGTTAATTGGCAAGTAATGTAGGAATTTTCAAACTTCAGAAAGTGAATGTCTCTAGTTAAACAATAAAGGAAAATCAATGTCTTGCAGTTATGTTCAATAGATAATACTAAAGCATCAGTGTTGCTTGCTAAACAATTAACATTTTCCGTTAGTATAGATACAGTTATTTAGGAAAATGTGTTTCATTACTTCAATCACTTAAAGGTGCTAAAACAAACGAGGCAGTCAGCTGTCATCAGTAGATGATTTTCAGTAGCAAATAGGATCTTGGTATATTTTTACTTACCAAGTGGTATAATATATCTCCGATGTCAAAACTTCACAATTAACACTCCGTTCTGTTCTTTTCATCAAAGACCTCCAGTTTCTAATCCAGGTTTAAAGATGAGTTGATATAAAGTGTTAGAAGCTTAAAACTCCATGCGACACACTGGGGCACACTACAATGACTAACAGCAGACACCAGTAGGTTAATATTAACTAAAATAAATAACCGCAGCTCATGTTGACTTTCATCTTAGATATGTTAACAAAGGACCTCCTGTCACCAAAATAAATTATTATCATAGTAATTTCCTTCGGGATTAATAAATTATTCTGATTCTGATTGATTCTGATTTGGATTTCGTAAGTCCAGAAGCCTGCATTTATTAGAATTCAAGATATTTTCCATTGCTCCATGAGAAATTTGTGATTTTAGGAGCACTGTGGAGATTACCTATACATGTAGCCTTCAGTATAAAAACAGTTTTCAAGTCACTGGATGCATCAGGGGCGATTTGTGGTTTATGTCATGCCTAAGGACTTTACAGCACATAGACTGAAAGAGCTGAAGATTGACGGTCTGCTCTATATCCTGAGTTTATCCCATATACTCCTTGTTATATCAAAACACTAACACTGACCACCAGGGGTTAAAGTGGGGTTTGACAGACGAGAAAAAGATACATAACATAGTGGTTTAATGTGTGGAAAACAAGTAATTTAAAAACAAGTTACTGTAGTTTCTACTGCTAGCTCTACTAGATTTTTTGTTATGTACAGGCTGTAAATTTATCTTATCTGCACTGTGCCCACATCACAGTGATGAGCAGGACAACAGGATGTGTTAAGGATGCAAGGAGGACTGTGGGAAGTGATTTTTTCTTAGTTTTTGAGTAAATATCACCATGCACTCGATATTATGCATTAATCAGCACCTCAGATTTAATTTCTCATTTACTGAAAATACTGAATGCCTTACCAGATTCTTCTTGCCCAGTTTAACCCTTTGCTCAAAGCCAAAGTACATCTGCTGACTTTCTTTACCTTTCAGACTTGTATCTTTATTCTTGTTAGTCAAGAATAATATGTGACCTTAACCAAGCAATTAAAGGTCTCTTTTAAATTTAGACCATTAGAAATACATTTGTGTAAATTATTCAACAAAATATCCAGTTTTATAGTTTCAAAGATTAAACAATACAAAACAATCTGATGGTGGAATATATTTTTATTATAGAACATTTCACAGTCAATCAGGATAACAGTTCCAACTTTTAATACTAATGCGGTCCAAGCACGACCACATTAGCAAAGAGGCCACCGAGAATAAAGCTTTTTGAGTAACAATATGACACTCAATAACTTTTAATCAGAAATATTACTGACATACACACATTGCCTTCAGACAGCTGTCTGGTGTTATTTCTGAGTGTTATCCAGGTTGCACTGTTCATAGTTTAGCTGCGATCCTTATTTTACCAGAGACCAAATTTTTGTATTCATTTGTCGAGACAGAGTTGAATGAGCACTAAAGAATCGCTTGAAATAATATAGAGGTATCATGTTGTCACACAGCACGAAGGTCCTGAGTTCAATTCCACCGTCAGGCCAGGGTCTCTCTGTGTGGAGTTTGCGTGGTCTCTCCATTTTTCTGTGGGTTCTCTCTGGGTACTCTGGCTTCCTCCCGCAAACCAAAGACATGCAGTTAGTGGGGTTAGGTTAACTGGTGATTCTAAATTGCCCATAGGTGTGAATGTGAGTGTGAATGGTTGTCTGTCTATGTCTTTGTGTTAGCCCTTGAGAGACTTGCGACCTGTCCACGGTCAGTGTTGGTGAGTAACGGAATACATGTTACGCATTTAAAATACAAAATATGAGTAACTGTATTCCGTTACAGTTACCGTTTAAAAAGGTGGTATTCAGAATACAGTTACTTTGTTGAAATAAATGGATTACACTGCGGTACTTTCCTGTTTCATATTGTCGCAGGTCAGGAGTGTTTCGGTTTTGTTTGACAGCTATGTTCTGTAGTTCCAGGCGGCAGCGTTGCGGTTGCCATGGTTACAGGGGGACGCTCTGCGTGTTTCCTGGGTGAGAGAGCGCCTTTTTGTTGTTGTTGTTGTGCTAAGCTAATAGGCAGAATACTACAGGCATAGCCCTAAAGAATGTAGCCTCATGGGCAGTGTAGTCCGTGCTGCAGGGAGAATGGACTGCCATACTCGTTATGTGTCTGTGAGCGCGAGGTGGAAGAAAAAGGAGAGTCGAAAAGTACGAGTTGTCATCGAGCAAAAACGGGAGCTGGAAGCATGTAAATATAATAATAACCACTGCAGCCAAGCCCAGTTGTAAGTAAGCTATTAAGACTCGACTGGACGCTGTGTTTGTGTTTTCCTCCGAAACAATAAGTTCTGTTGGAGCAGCCTTTCAAGCTTCTCTCTGTCTCTCGCAAGCAGAGTTGACCCAGACAACAAAGTAAAGCCATTTTTCGGCTACAAGCCCGACAAGGAACCCGTATTAGTCAGAGGTCCCTTTACTACGGTTCGGAGCCGCGGACCTTCAGTAATAGTAATAAATCACACAGCAATAGTACATTCACGTAGTTGTAAAATGCATGATAATTTAAGTTAAGTAATCCAAAGTATTCAGAATACGTTACTCTCATTGAGTAACATAACGGAATACGGTACAGAATACATTTTAGGGCATGTATTCTGTAATGGAATACATTTCAAAAGTAACCTTCCCAACACTGTCCACGGTGTACCCTACCTCTTGTCCTCTGACAGCTGGGGCCCTGAATTGGAAGAGAATGGATGAATGGGTGTCAAACGTATTGTGTCTACTTGGCTGACAGCTCTCGGAACATCTTGTTTCAAGAGACAGGTAGACTGGGAAAGGATAACTGGGGGATCTGAATAGACCAAATTTAATCAAAACTATTGAACATCTGCTTATTACTAATTTCACCTTTCAAGTATCTTCAATAAGAAGTAAATTGTAGAAGAAGACTGTCGGTTTGACTTAATATGATGTTCTTCTGTCCTTTATTATTATTATTATTATCATTATCATTATTATCATCATCATTAACATTATTATTATTATTATTATTGTTTTTGTTTGTTTTTGTGTCCATGTTCTTTGTTTTCAGCGAGTCATGGCTACACAAACCAAATTAATAATTAATCTAGTGAATTTCCATATGATGCAAAAATAAAGTTCTCAAAAAGTTCACAGCAACTGAATTGAGCACTACCTATAGAATGATAAATTATATTATGTGCACCTCTCTGCATACCAGACCAATTCTCTTTGAACTGCGTGCAGTGGCCATTTACAGTGCTGTGACAGGCAAGTTTCCAGGCAAGCGTTTGAGGCTGATTGGCCCTGTTTATGACCTTCTGCGCAGGATTGTTAATGTAAATGAGTGTTTTCAAGATATGTAATATTAAGGTATTCTGCTAATAGTAAAACAAATCAATAGATAGCATTACAGAATAAGAAAAATGCCATCTTTGCTTTAAAAAAATAAAATCAAAAATACATTTCAGTTTTATAAACACTTCTATTTTCATTAACATTTTATTTTGAGTCATTGAACAGTTATGAGGAAGTTCAGATAAACCCTGTACAGCTATTTCAAAAAAAAAAAAAAAAAATCTTATGTCTCGCTATCAGTAAACACATTTTCTAAACACATGCAAAGTGACTAGATCAGGTAATGATGCATCAGTTTATATCAAAATGACCTCACTTTTCCACTGTGCGGCACCAGTGTTACGCAACAATGTTTTTTTTTGTCTTTTTAATCACCAAAAATAGTTTGTGTGAGTGGGGAGCAGAAAACTTGTGAGAGATTACATACTGCATATTATTTTTATCTCTGTAATGTGCACTCAAACAAATATAATCAAACTAAATATGAACAATTACTAATGAAAGGAAATGTTAGTCTAGCTAGAGCTGTTGACATGTCCTTGGAACCGTGAAGGACTGAGCATACAATTCCTGAAAATGAACTTTTCACTTGACAAGCGGAAGATGGAGGAGGAAAAGTAGAAAATGATTGGATCAATACAGGTGTTGAAACAACTAAGCAGCAAGCTGTAGTACCTCCACTCTGGGCTTTGTCCCTGGATGTAACCCACTAAATGAGATAAATTGTATGGCAGAACACAAATGAGGAACACAGCAAGAGTCCCTGAGGCCATGCCAATGGCCTTCTGTTTCTGCATCTGGGATATCCTGGGCCGGCTGTACAGAATCAAGATGCAGCGCAAGTAGCAGTAAACACAAATAAGAAGAGGTATGAGGCAGAGTACAAAGAAAAACTCCAGACGTACTGGGAGGAGGATCTGCTTCTGCTCGTCTGTAAAATGCTCATAGCACCAAGTACTGGAATTATTGCTGGCCAAAGATGGGTGATGCTGGATGACGAAAACAATGCTGCAGTGTGCTGTCGAGATCAGCCAAATAACAGCACTGATAACAATTGCATACATGGGTTTGTGCAGCTTCTGATAGGTGATAGGAAATGCTGCTCCTATGTAGCGAACCACGCTGACTGCCATCAGCAGCAAGGAGCTGGTGTAGATTGTGGAGAAAAATGTGAAGGAGGTGATGGAGCACATGAAGTTGGGCAGATTCCATTCCATATCAGATGCTGCCTCGTGCATCTTGAGAGGCAGAATGATCAAAAACATCAGGTCAGAGACAGTCAGGTTGAGCAGCAGGATGTCTGTTGGAAGTGGCTTGGAGTGAATCTTAGTACTAAATGCATAGAGAGCCAAGAGATTACAGGGGAAGCCAATCAGGAATGAAATGATGTAAACTGAAAGAATCACTCCACTGTTCACGGTAGATTCCATTATGGACCTAAACCAAAAAAAGAAAAAGAAAAAAGAACACAAACCAATCACAGTTTAGAAAAAATATACCCCATAATAATAAAATATTTAGCTTTTTTCTGACAATTTAAACACAGAGTAAAAGACAGCTGCCTGTTCAAACGTTCACTGATCAATCACATTGAACAGTATTGAACAATACTGAACAGTTTTATGTCCAACCTGTCTATGGAAATAGTTAAATGCATAAATAAAGAAGTAAAATAAGCACCTTAAATATTGCTCAGTTGATACTTTTGATATTTGCATTTTACATTGTGGTGAATAAAATGTCTTTTATTCACTTTGATCACTGATCAGTGTCAAAGAAATGAGGCAGTCGACTTTCTGCATCAGCCGTAGAACTTCACCAACTGTAGAATCTTCTGTATTTGGTGTGATAAGGTAAATGTATTTACTCACCAAGCAGAAGAAAGTTTCCAGACTTAACAACAACTAAAATTCCATTCTGCAACTTTCATCAAAGACTTTCAGGTTGTAACTCGTGAGTTCAAAGATGAACTGATATAAAATGTTAGAAGCCGGAAACAGTCACGCTGAAGTCACATGTGACTTCAGTATGACTAATACCAGTAGTTAATATTAACTACGATGGAAAACTGCAGCATGTAAACAGTTTGTCTTAGATGGGTTAATAAAGGACCTCTTCCTATGTTTTACTCTCCTGTAATCATTTATGAACTTATAATTAGAATTAAAAATGATATAGTTACACCTACAACAAAACTCAGGGAAGAAATAATCATTTTATACATACATTTTTTTTCCCCAAGTACACAATTAATTCATAGTGTTCTAAGATATTTGTGATTCCAGCAGCGCAGGGGAAAATAACATGTAGGCTTTAACCTCTATAGTTCTGTTATCTGTTGCTTAGGAACAGTTTGTCAATGACTTCCTTTTCCCAAAATTGACATCTCTTGCAACAGGAAATAACTATGGTGTCAAGTATCTTAAAAATATCACTGGTCCTTTTGCAATCTATGCTAATTTTTAAAAATGTATCGGTGCTCATGCTTAAGTAGAATAACTTCAGCAGTATATGCAACTGAAATGGGAACAACTGTGTGGAACCTACAATGTAAAGGGCTGGCCATAGCGTGGAAGGGAGAGCAGGCCATCTATTAATTGCAAAGTTGGTGCTTTTGTCCCCGGCATCTCTAGTCTGCATGACAAATATCCCTGGGCTAGACTCAAACTCCAAGTTGCTCTTTGTGGCATCCACTGGAGTATGAATGTGTGTGTGGATGGGGCAATGGGGCATGTTGTATAAAGCGCTTTAAGTTCTCAGGTAGAGTAAAAAGGTGATATAAAAGAACCAGTCCATTTACCACTCAAAACAAATGTCCTCATGTCAGTAGTTTAAAAAATGTTTCAATGCACACCCTGTAGGGGTTAAAAGTCCAGTGCATCAGCAATAGAAAAAAAAGAGATACAGTTACTGTAATTCAGGAAATGTAGTTCTGTTTGTAAGAGTCTATATTGACTTTCAGTCTGATTCATGCTCTTCATGCGTTTTATACTTGAAACAGTAATGGCCAGTTACGAAAATGACTGTACACTTATCGCTGGCTGTATTTCAACCTAAGAGAAGTATGTGGTGTTGCTGAAGGAAATCTTTTACTCTCAGCTGAATTTATTCTTCTCTGGTTCAATGGCTTTCTGAATCAGTGTAGGAGGTTACTGTTAGCGACACACCAATGCTGCAACCCTCCACCACAACTTCCTTTTCCAGTTTCACAGAAACATTAAGACGCTTGTATGTACATGTCAAAATTGATAACAAAACAGTAGATCCCGAAGTTAAGGAGCTTGC
Organism: Aulonocara sp. 'chitande type north' Nkhata Bay; assembly: GCF_057382095.1. Taxonomy (NCBI): domain Eukaryota; kingdom Metazoa; phylum Chordata; class Actinopteri; order Cichliformes; family Cichlidae; genus Aulonocara; species Aulonocara sp. 'chitande type north' Nkhata Bay. Next base: position 21,160,072 of record NC_141354.1, on the reverse strand, counting down.
TTCATTTTCACTTGCTGTTTTGGTTGCCTATTGTTTCTTTTGGTTAAATGTACTACATTCATTTTTATGGCAGTTTTAGGTTTCTTTATGAGAATGAACACTGCCAAGTGACTGGACTGTATCAATAATAAGGAAAACCTGTAGTCAAATATTCCAAAATTACAACAGAACTAGGGTTGGGCGATTGGACAAATATATGGACTATCGTTTTTACAAGGGCGATTGATTTATTTATTTGTCCATGTGTAAATCTGCTCATAATGATGGAGCTAATAGAAGTAGTCAAAAGAAAAAATAATATTTGCGATGTTTTAACAGCACTGTCTTTCATCCGCGAGCAAATTCTCACGGAAGTGGCACACCGCTTTGGTTACATCCTTAGATTTACCTCGTTCATCCGGTTTAAAGCCAAAGAAATCCCAAATTGGCGACTTTATATTTTTTGGCATTTAGTTCGTCCATGTTCTGTTTGGTAAACGTGCAAATCAGTCTTTGCATGATTACATTGCTCCGCCCTTTAAAAGTCTGCATATGTGCCAATATATTGCCCATCGTCGATTATTGGGCTTACGATTGTTTTTACATCATACATACATAAATTTTTACATATCGCCCAACCCTAAGTAGAACTAATTAATTGTCTACCAATTTCAAACAAATCTCAAACATTTCAAATACTAACATCATTTGTTGCCATCAGAAAACACATTTTCTACACAACAGTTTTCTGTGAAACAAAAACTCATGTTTCTAGAGTAGAAACTGTAGGAATGTTTAGCTTATTTTAGAGTTTAGAAATATGTTATCATAGAATGTAGAATTATTGTAGAGACACTGTTTGTAAAGTAATAAAGGCCTTATAGTGTTGTGAATTTAGGAGTAGATTTTAGAAGGCTTCTCCTGAGTGGAAATTCCCCAGAGGATGTTTTAAGGTGGGGGTGTTAACATTTATAACTGTGGGGGTTTTATGACCTGTAGAAAGATATCTTCACCCACAGTGTTTTAACTGTGACGCACACACATCCACACACACACTCACTCATGTGCACTCACACATACACACAGGTATGCGTACACAGTCACACACGAGCACTCACATAGACACGTGGGAACGTGCACATGCAGGCATTCACGTGCTCGTGCACATAGACACAGACAGAGTTTGCAGCACACCGTAGGGTTTTTTTTTATGATGGGGTCACTTCTATAAAGCTGGCTGTAACTAACAAAGGGGTGAAGATTTTTGCAGAGGGACACCGGCCTCATCTTCCCTTCTAGAAGTGCATGCTTAAATGAAGAAGAATGAAGATGAATACAGATGAATAAAAGATTTTGTGAAAATGACTACTGAGTCCGGTGCCATCTCTGGATGCTCGAGGAATAAAAAGAACCGGGGTAAAACTGATTTCTCAACAAAACATAAAGCATTAAGAGATATTTCAGAGATATTAGATGGTGATCTACATAGCATCTGCTAAATATCTTACATATCTTATAACAATACCCAAATATTATTAAATAATATATTGAGATCCAACTCTCATCTTATCTACACCACGTCCACTTTACAGTGATAGAGGTGGAAAACAGGATATGCTGAAGATGTAAGCAGAGCGTGTGGGATGCGACTATTTATTATTATTATTATTGAGCAAATATTTCCATGCCCTCAGCTGGAAGCAATGAGAGCTTATATTTTTTTAAAAATAATTTAGCCCTGCTAACAGCCACTTCTGGTTATAGCTTCCTTCACATTTGAGAGTTTTATCTTTATTCTTGTTAGATAATACCTGCTAAATATTTGACCCTATAGCAATTAAAGAACTTTTTTGAATTCAGAGCATTAGAAACAAATTTGTGCAAATGTATTTAACAAAAACATACACTTCCATAGCTCCAGAGATTAAACAACAATGCAAACAACCTGATGCTGGAATATATTTTTGTAACAGAACATTTCACATTCAATCAGGAAAACAGTTCCCATGAGCAAGAATCACATCAGCAAAGAAGAAATTGAGCATAAACCTTTTTGAATAACAATATGACATACACAGAAAAATGTAATCAGAAGTGTTACTTATATACACACATAACCGTTGCCTTTAACTTCCTGTTGTGTGTTACTTAGCAGTGGGTTCTCGGCATCATGCTGGCTTTCCGTCACTCTTTTTCTCTCTCTTTCTTTCTCCCCTGTCAGTCTGTGCATGTGTTTTGTGTGTATAGTGTTTACCTTTCCTCAGTGGTTGCTCAGTTGATCTGAATCACCTGCAGCTAGTTGAACAATCAGGCCGGCTACTTAATGTTGGAGCAGACACTCAGTCATTGCCAGATCTTTGCGTCAGGTGGGTACATAACTCTTTCTGTGTCTCTGTGCAGACCTTTCCATGTTTGCATGAGGCCTGTGAGCTTTATACTTCAGAGTGTGTGTGTGTGCCTTGGAAACCCATAATACCTTCGCTGCCACTTAGGGACCTTAAAATGCCTCACTGATTACATTATTTTTTTCCTCAAACAAACCTGTAAATAAACCTTTTGAATTCCTTCCAGTGTTCAGCATGTGGGCTTCTGTCGGTCTCCATGACTCCAAGTTGTGAAATAGATAGTTTGGCTGGTATCCTTATTTTACCAGTGACCACATTTCTTTCATTTGTTGAGACAGAGATGAATATGCACAGTAGAATTCTTTGAAATAATGCAGTCCATATAAGTAGATATATAGGTGTCAGTCAAGCAGCCACAGCTCAGAATATTTCCCTTCAGAAGGCAGGAGGATAGAGTTACTGTGGGACCTAAAAAGGCCAAATTAAAATATACCTGTTGAACTGCCAGTCTTGTGCGGTTGCAATCAAGCCCCCCTTTGAGCTTTTGGGTTGATTCTCTGGTTGCTATCCAGCAGTGACTATCCTGATGGTTCTGGTTACGACAGTGCTGCACCTGTTATCTTTACTCCTCTTGCTGATTGCCTCTGCAATAGACTCTAGGATCTAGTCCTTAGCTCGGTCCAATACAGCAAGTGTTCAAGATGTGCTCGAGGGTCCCTGTCCCTGAACAAAGGTGACAGGCTGGCTACTCAACCTTGTACCATGAGAACATCTGGGAAGCAAGTCAAACTTCCTGGATGAAGAATTTAATCCTCTGGGGGTTACATGAGCAGATATCTTGCCAGCTGACATTTTGCTTCATTGCCTGCTCCCACTTTATCAGAATAAGTGTCCTTCCTCCTCAAGAACTAGTTAACGTCTTTCCTTCTTGTTGACCAGGACTGAAGGAATGCTCCCAATCCCAGCACTGCCTCTTCTTCCTTCCAACTCCTCCCAGTCTTGCTGTCCAAGCAAGCAAGAAATGGGACTATAGTCATGGGCACCTCATATACGAGCGAGGGCCAGATAATTCATGAGAGAATCTGCTGCTAAACCCATGGCTTGAACTGCCCAGGGAGACCAGACCTGTCTATCACCTTCATCCACCCCTTGAGTTTGATGCTGGTTGCCGTGATAAAATCTGTCCTTTAAACTGCATCTGAAGACCTTACTAAAGCTCTTTTTTTTTTTTTTTTTTTTTTTTTCTTTTCTAAAACAGATGTAATCTGTTTCCCTAGCTTGAAGTGGAATCGGTCTGTGACCCTCTGTTTCTTCAGGATCAATAACTGGCGGGTTTGAAGTGCCCAGGACATGAGCCTTTCTAACTATGGAGGAGCCACTTGGTCCCTGGCACGGCTCTGATGGATGGTTGCCTTATTCCCAACTCGCTCAAAATGCAGAAGATAACAGATGAAAAAAATCATAACTGAAACTGAAACTGGAGAAATAACTCTTGGAAACAGGAGTACTGAAGGGTGAGGTAACCAGTGTTGGGGAGTGACAGAATACATGTAACAGTGTTACATATTTAAAATACAAAACATGAGTAACTGTATTCCGTTACAGTTACTATTTAAAAAAAGGTGGTATTCAGAATATGGTTACTTTCTTGCAATAAATGGATTACACAGCGGTCTTTTGCTGTTTCATATGTTAGGCAATGCCCACTCTATCTTTGGTAATTCCACGCATCGCTGGAAACCCAAACGAAACACGCAATAAGAGGCTCTAATGCCTGTGTCTCAATCATGTGGCTCATGTCACCTCTATTTGTGGCCTAATGACGTGAAGAAATAAGACTCGACTGTACACTGTGTTCGTGTTTTTCTCCGCTGTTCTGTTGGAGCAGCCTTTCAACGCTTCTCTATCTCTTGCTAGCAAAGTTGACCCAGACACAAGTGCACAAGCACAAGCACACAAGACGAGAGACCACCGAAATAAAATGGGAAGCAGACAGACACAAAGACACAAACTGTCCCCCAGCCTTCCCTGAGTGCTGCCAGGGTCCCTCACTTGCTCACTCTGTGTTCATGTCATGGGTGGCACTCATTCCGAGTCCGTGTCCGGCACCCCTGAGAATTGTCACCCACCTGTGTCTGATGAGCTATTGATACTGTTACAAGCTAGGAAAAGCGCTCAACACCTTTGCTTGGTTTGGGTCCAAGGGTCTGTGGTCAACCCTGCGCACATCAACTGTCAGGGATCCTCACCAGGTCTTTCAACCTCTGCCTGACTAATGCCACCGTTCCCAACTGTCTGAAGGTCTCCACCATCATCCCCATCCTCAAAAAGACTGATATAGACAGCCTCAATGACTACATACCCATAGGCCTCACGTCTGTAATCCTGAAGTGTTTTAAACAGATGGTATCACAGCACATCAGAGACTGCTTACATCCCTCTCTCGACCCCTACCATTTTGCTTACAGAGCAAACCTGTCCACAGAGGATATTGTCACCCTTCACAAAGTGTTGAACCAAATGGAGAACAGGAAGAGTTATGTGAGGATGTTCTTCATGGACTACAGCTCAGCATTCAACACCATAATCCCAGACACCAAACTGTACCACCTCCACATCCCCTTGCCACCTGCTCATATTGCATCATAAGCGCTGACAAGGTGGAAAAGAAGTCAAAATCTGAAGCCAAGACTGTTGAGTGTTTTGAGGGTTTTTTTGCAAAGTTGTCTCCCTCGAGTTTCTTAACAGTTGCAACAGCTCCAACTGTTTGTTATGACACAACACTGATGTGTCAAATTAATACTAAGGGAACTTTTCTGCCCTGCACTCAAACAACAAAATACAAGATTTACAGGTGATAGTTTTTTGGTTCTTCTAATCACACATCTAGGTTGAAAATACATGTACTTTGTCTGTGCCTGGCAGCAGTGTAAGGTGAGGGATTTCCTACACATAGATGTCACTGAGCTGAACCTTTGAAAGAGACGTTACTACTTTCAAGAAGTTAAAAAAAAGCTGCTGAAAAAAAGTTTTCTTCTGCCAAAAAAATTATTTGCAGTATTTGCCAAGATATTATTGTTTGTATTGAGAAGGATGTAAAAGACTTGTTGGTAGGGATGGGTATCGTTTAGGTTTTATCCGATACCGGTGCCAAACCGGTACTTTTGAAACGGTGCCGGTGCTTAAACGGTGCTCAAACCGGTGCTTAAAGAATGGAGAACACAAAATTGGTCCAAAAACCTCTCAACAATGTTAACCTTTTCTGCAGCTATGGGGCATATATGGTATCACTCTTGGCTGGAAGTAGTGCTTAAACAATGGAAAAAATAATAAAAATAATGGATTGGATTTATATAGCGCTTTTCAAGGCACCCAAAGTGCTTTACAATGCCACTATTCATTCACTCACTGGTGGAGGCAAGCTACGGTTGTAGCCACAGCTGCCCTGGGGCAGACTGACAGAAGCGAGGCTGCCATATCGCGCCATTGGCCCCTCTGGCCAACACCAGTAGGCGGTAGGTGAAGTGTCTTGCCCAAGGACACAACGACCAGGACAGAGAGCCCAGGGATCGAACTGGCGACCTTCCAGTTACAGATACGCTTCCCAACCCCCTGAGCCATGGTCGCCCCTTTGTCCAAAAACCTCTCATGTTTAGCTGTTTTCCACTTTTTCTTTGGTCATTTTAGCCTTTTTGGCCAGGGTGAAGGGAGTATCTGCCATCAAACAAGAAGACAGCCGCATGTAGCTATGATGATGTTTGCTAGTTCACCTTACATGCATTAATGTAATAACGTGGTTAGCCTACTCAACGTAAATTACACACGAACAACATTAAGCTACTCACGCAGAGAAGAACGGCTGCTGCTGCCATCATCCGTCATCATTTCTGCTATACTGGCAGGGCTACAGGACTCCATTCTTCGGGTTTTTGGGGGATGTTGCTCCGGGTCCGATAACAGGCAACCCACCCACAGTAGATGTGCACGGTGTGAGGTCTCGCAGCAAGCTATCAAATACGGCGCATTTCTCGGCTTTAAAAAAAAAAACAAAAAACGCTATGCGTCGCCAGGTGTTTCATCGGATTTGAGCTGTTACCTCCTTTGACAGTATCACAGTATCAGCTTAAAGCACTTGTTGCAGGCTGCTGAGTTTGCATATTTTGCTGTGAAGTACAGCCAGACTTTTGACAGCTTCGTCTTGGGCATTTTTAATCTTTAGCTCAAAAGAACGTACGTACCTGGACCCGCCTACTATCCTCGGAAACGTAAAATGATTGGCTAGAATCACAGCTCAGGGAAAAAAAAAGCACCGAAATAAAGCACCGAAATGTGCGCTGCTTTTCGGTCTGGTTACTACCGTCTATGTCAGAACCGGTGCCATGATGGCACCGGACACCAGTACCCATCCCTACTTGTTGGTCTATAATGTATTACATTGTATTTTAGAGTATGTACAATAACACAGTAATAAAGATACTCGCAAAACAGGTAATTTCTTTAATATATATAACCCCTTCATAAATCTTGTAGACTGCAGACTATTTAACAATATGAGCAAAGATATTAGACATAATAGACACATAGATGCACTGGGAACCAAACTGTCACTTTGATCCATACTGTAACACTCACCTGGAATTCATCGAAAATTCATCAACCAGCTATCAGCCAACCATTCATTAACCAGCATGCGTTTATTCACCAAAAATATTTATTAATCAAATAGATATAACTTTTTTTTTCACTGCCTCCCCCCAAAAAATGTTCACTTTAATTCAGTGGAAGGTGAAGCTTCAGTGACAGTTTTAAGATTTTCATCAAAAAACAAAGAAAGAAAGAACTCTACTAATTCTTAAAACCCACAAATGCCATTCACTAAAAACGAAGCTTATCATATTGCTCAAATAAAATCTAAACCTGATAACTCGAGTAGGTTGCAGTGCCATTGCCTCAAATTTGATGTGTGTACAAAAAAGGGTGGTTTTTGGTCAATCGGGGCATCCCTTTTTATAGATAAGTAGAAGAATCGATGAGTTTAGAGTTAAAGAAGTTTAAGAAGGCTGCAGGGGTTGTTTTACATTTTAATTTTGCAAATCAAAACAGAAGAGCAAGGATATGGTAAAGTATTCAGTGTGTTAAAAATAAACTGTTATGGGATTCTTTTTGTTCCATCAAATGTATTTAATTAGTTAGACAGTCTGAAGATAAAACAGGAGAAAACCAACACTAACTGCCAATTAAATCTGTCAGATAATTATTAAATCCATTGTAAATTGCAACTGTGTTTCAGTGATGGTTTGGTGTCTTGGACTTTAACACAGTGTACAGTGTAACTTTGACTACAAGCAGGCACATGGCATGATTAAATCCATACCTGATTATCAAGTTCAAAAGTTATTCCAGCAGACACAGTGGGAAGAAGTCCTTTACTAGCTTACCAAAGACAGCATGATGAAAAATTTGCATTTTAGTCATAATTTACCTACTGATGGCTACTAGGATGAGTAAAGAGGTTTGTCAAATGTGACTTGTGTGACACATTTTATATCAGTTCACCTTTGAACTCACAAGTTACAATATGAAAGTCTTTGATGAAAGATACAGACAGAATTTTTTTTTTTGGTTGTTAAGTACACACATTTACCTTGCAAAACTAAATATAGCAGATCCTATTTACTATTGAAATTCTGTAGCTGGTTCTGAGAGCTGCCTGCCTCATTTGTTTGGGACTGATCAGCAGTCAAAGCCATAAAAGAACATTTTCCTAAAGAACTTTATTCACACCAGTATAAAATGGAAATCGGAACACCAAATGAAGTATATTGACTAAAGCAGGGATCGGCAACCTTTCTGATGACGAGTGCCATCTAAAATTTCCTCAGGAGTCAATGTGCCATATGATTGCATTAGCAACACTCTATAATAACACACTATATAGAACAACTTTACAGAATTATATTTGTTCGCAGATGTTGGCAGCTTAGTTATCAGCTATTTTGAAACGAAAAAAAAGGACACTTTTTATCCATAACAAGAACTCCATAACAGTAATTGAACTGTACAACAGAAAATGCAAATGCTATTTATGGTCTCCTCTGGCATTAACTCTGCCAGAGACAAATCCAGCTGCTGATTGAAGCTTTCTGGTTTGATCAGAAAAGAAAACATTGGTCCATACACCTGAAAGTCCCAAAAACCCATTGTGAATTCTGTCTTGAGTCTACGGATGTATTTCTGTGGTGCTGATGTTGCGCTGAGTGGAAAGCTCCTGAAGCAGTTGAAGTGTTGGAAATTTCAACATCACTTGAAAAAACTGCAAGCTGGCAATGTCCCTCTCACTGGTAGGCTAAAGTTATTTTTTATCCAATTACAAGTTGAATCTGGTAGTTGGGGTTGTTAGCTAAAATACCATCATTAAGAAGCGGCACAACTAATGTGTCTATGCGAGCTAATTTGCGATGTGCACCGCTGGCCCGGCAATTTATTTTTAAATGCGCCTTCTCAGATTAATTCACTGTGTGTCGTGCCCAGGGCTGGACTGGAACAAAAAATGGGCCCGGGCATTTTGACTAGAGACCGGCCCACCAGGTATTATAGGAAATGCCATAAAGCCTTTGAATGAAAACGAACACTGTTGTTACAGTAATGTACACTATCTTGTTAGTATTTATGTATGATTTCTAAACATTTTACCACTGATGACCACTTTGGTTGTAAGATTCAGATAATTATTTATTAAAAGCTAGACATTTTAAATGAGAATAAGAAAGAAAAGTATTTCTTTGTGCCCCCCTTTCCCTGTTAATACCCTACCTGGCCCCCTGGCAAAACTTTGCTAGACCCGCCCCTGCACAGTTACCAGCTGTCAGCTACATAAAAAAGGATCCTGGTGTTATTTGTCTCTCAGAAACAGTTGATAACTTCCCTTCAACTCATTCATGTCACCTAAAAAGTGAACCTGTTTCTCCATCACCTGTTCAGCTCTGATGATTCAGTAAGGACATCTCCTGGTTTCATCTTCATGTTTCCCTCTCGCCAGATAACCAAACCGATATCATGACCAGCAGCTTTTACAGCTGTGGCTCCAGCAAACATCAACTGATACTAGAAATTAATATTAAATACATTCTAACTGTCATGGTCCTGGTGGGCCATGTTGGCCCAGTATTCTTAGTTTTTGTGTGTTTTGTATTTTGTTCCCTATTTATGCCTTGATTCTGTTTTTTATGGGTCGTTGGCAACTCTACTAACTAACCTTATCAATTAAAAAAAGTTCACTATCAGTAACATCATAGCACCCACCCAGCTGTATAGAAACTCCATCATGCTAGCTAGTACGCAGTACAAGTTATTGTAACTGATGGTAAAAAGTCAGGACAACGAAAATAAACTACACCTAAACTTGGTTTATATCTGACCCAGTGTCACGGTCCTGGGTCGGTGACCCAGTGTTTTGAGTTTCTTGTGTCTCTGAGTTTTTGTACTTTTATCTTAGTTCTCTTTGTTGCCCCAGTTTATTGTATAGTCTAGTGCGTTAGTTTGGCTTTCTTGTATTCTGTTTAGTTTTCTCAGTATTTGTTGTTGTTCTCTGTTTCTTAGTTGCGCTGTCTCCCCTAGTCAAGTTCGCGTCTCTGTGTTAGACTTCCTGTCTTACTTTGAAGGTCTGTGTCTTATGTGAATGTGTTCTGCTTTGCTTCCTTGTCTCGTCAGTTCTAATTTCTCCCAGCTGTGCCCTCCTTCTGTGTCTCATTCCCCTCGTTACTTCCCAGTGTATTTAAACCCTGTTTCTCTGAGTCAGTGTTGTGTTGTGTGTCCCTCATGCTGTGTGATCCTTTGAGTGCCTCTCGGTGAAACGTTTGGTTCTGTTCTCCCAGTCTACGTTAGTTCTTCATTAGTTGTATCTTTTTCCTGCATCTACAATAACCTGCCCTTTTGAGTTCATTCCCGTGTTGCGAGTCCTGCATTTTGAGTCCTCACCTCCTGCCTGCACACAGCGATTCATGACACCCAGATAGATTGCAGGTCATAACTTCTTACCTGGAGTTCAGTTCACCTGATACTCGGACCGGCAGCCGCCTTGGGTCTCTCCTCCTCCTGCCTCCGCTTTCCCTCATCCACCTGCAGGCCTCTGTGGCAGCTCCGGCATAGCCACCACCAAACAACTGAGTTATTTACACATCGGCCAGCATCTGGCCAATCCAACACCTTTCATTGTTCATACCGTTACAAAAAAATAAGATTATCGGCCCATAAAAATGAAAATGCCCGATGGCCAGTCCTATGGTTGGGCCATCAGTTAACCCTTTGCATGCCAGCTGTGGCACATGTGCCCAGGGTTGTCTGCTTGTTCTTACTACAACTAAAATGCGACAGCAAAACGTGCTCTAGTGTGAACGCTCAAAGCGGCCCGCATGCGCAAAAGAAGACTTCACACACAACGCGCTCTGTTTAGACCCAGAGCAAACAGTATTGTTTGACTGATGGCCCTTAATATAAAGACTTCGGACTTTACATTTTTTCCCAATTTTTGCTTTAAGTTATTTTGTTATTTACATAATAATGTAAATAACCTAATAATGATCCTTATTGCTGTTTTAGAGAGGAGCGGTGCTTCAAAGGATAGTGGCAGATTTCTGTCAGAATCTGCAGATTATACAGTACAAAGAAAATGTTCACGTTGTCTTCCCAACAGTTTCACTGGATGGCCAGGAAGCGTTCACGATGTCTTATCGGGCGCTTCTCTGGCGCTGATAATTGGCGTCTGTCTTGTGTCAGTGACGGTGGCGGCAGGGGATTCTCTGGCTGGCTGGAGCAGCATCTAATAACCAACTCGCAAAATAAAACAAAATAAAAACAAAACAACAAACATGAAAACACCAGACATTATGACACAGACTTATAATTTGCATCGATGTTTTTTAGAAATTCCAGAGGGAGTGTTTGCCCGGGGCGCCAAACAGGCTAGGACCACCACTGCCTCATCCTTTTCTTCTTATTTTCCATCCTTAAAAATATTTTTAGACACCCTTCCAATGACTACATTTCTGATAAGTCTTTAGCAAACAACAGATGGATCAACAGAAGAGCCAGAAGAGCATTTACCAGGACGTTAAGTCAGTTTTTTCCTGTTTCTTAATTAAATGACTTTCAGATACTGTTTACCTGCTGTAAATAGTAGGGGTGGGTTTTTATAATCGATTCATCGATTAAAATCGATTCTGGCTTGGATAACGTAAAATCGATTCATTAAAATCCTGAATCGATTTTTTTATATAAATTTATTTTGCCCGAAATGCCAAAATCTCTGGTGACATCTCACAAAATTTCAAGAACCACCAAACAGTTAAGACAGTAAATGAGAGCAGGTACAGGGATTCTGCACATAGACTTAAACACACAGCGTGACCCGCGGATCAGAATCAGTTAGATGTCGCCTTTCTCACAGTCGGGGCTGAAAGCCGACAGCTCGCTGATTCTGATCTGTCGGCGGGTCGGCGCTTTGTGTTCACGCCCTTTATGCGCTGATTCTAAAGCTGTTAGTTTGATCTCTCTCCAAACAATATTGACCGAACCAGCAGTAAAAGAAGATCCAAACTACGCTTCACATAAACATCGTCATGAATTCACTCTGACTTTTACTGTTTTGCTTCCATCCCGATGCACAGCTCTCTCTCTCTCTCTCTCTGTACTTCAAGAACAGTTTCCCTTTCTTCATTATTCGCTTGCTTGTTACGCACAAGTCTACTGTTGTTTACAGCGCTGTCGGCCGCTGTTTTTTCCCCTTTTACATTCTTCCGAAAAGAAAACCTCATTTCTGCTGTTCAATACTGAACAAATTTAAACTTTTTAAAATTATTCAAAATGCAAAATGCTTAGCCGTGTCTCTAATAAAACCGCTGTAACGCCAGAGGTAGTGTTCATATGTTGATTAATGGTTTTCTTTCGTTTTTGATGTACTGCAGAATAGGGATGGGTATTGATAAGATTTTCACGATTCCGATTCCATTTTCGATTCTGTTTAATGATTCGATTCTTTATCGATTCTCTTATCGATTCTTTTTTAAAAAGGAGAACACTAAGGTCGAATAGCTTAGAACTTTGTTTTATATCTTCTCTTTGAACAAGATAGAAATTTAGGAGTAACATGGCCTTACAAATCCAACAGTGAGATCTTAAGAGATCCAGCCTATGGCTCTTCAATGGGGTGTCACGGGGACCCCGGGGAAAAAATTGTAAATGTAAAATAATAAAATAAATATTCTTCTGTAGCAATAACAAAGTATAACATAAATTATTCTGTAGCAATTACACAAGAATATCCAGTAATGTCCCTGCCTACAATTAAACACATTCACTTACCGAAAATCAACTGCTGTGGCAAATGGGTTCAAGCCTTTTACCGCAAACTTAGTCACTGCTCGGTGACATTAGTCTATCCTGGCTTGAAAGGAGACGCTACCGGTAGACTGCAGCAAGAACTGCCAGCGAGCGCCAGCCAGACTCTGTCTCTCTCATCATGGTCACCTAAACGCGCAGTAATGGCAGATAAGGCAGATCGCGCTAACATAATATGCACTGTTAGTTGATTATTTACCTGCCGCATTAACGGGAGAGGACGTGCAAACGTTACCGCTGCTGCTGGGTTGAGATTCACGAGTCCGGAGCGGAATTAAAAACACGACATTCATTTAAGGTCATCGCGTGTTTTGTGAGCAAATGCTTTTGGATATTCGTAGTGTTTCCTCCCTTAAATGAAGTATCTACTTTGCAAGTATTGCAAGTTGCCCTGTTGTCATCGGTTCTTGTAAAGTATAACCAAACTTTTTAGCGTTTGAGCCGCCATGTTTCCTGCCAGGTAAATGACACTCCGCAACGTGGTGACGTCATTCGGGGCGACTGGAATCAATAAGGGAATCGTTTGCAAAAATGGCAAACAATTCCAAGGAATTGAAACAGTGGGAACCGGTTCTCAACAAGAACCGGTTTTCGATACCCATCCCTACTGCAGAATATTTTTATAAAATCCCAGGCCAGGAAAATCACCTTCATGTTTTTCTGTGTTTTATCCTCAGCTACTTTGACACAAAGGCATCTGCTGTGAAGCTCACACCTGTGATAAAGTCTTGCGTGTGTCAGCTTCCTTTTTATTGATACAAAAATATGTAAATGTACTGATCTGAATTATATTTCTGACTGTCAAAATTTCCCAGATTTAAATCGAATCGAATCGAATTAAATCGAATCGTGGATCGAATCGATTCGGGACCTTGTGAATCAGAATTGAATCGATTCTAGAACTCAGTGACGATACCCAGCCCTAGTAAATAGTCTTTTTTAGGTCTTCAAAGTTATTACACAAATGCACGCACTGGAGAAACCACAAAATGAAATGAAATGGGTCGAGCACAGAAAAATGGTAGGTCCTGAGCAAAGATGGGACCATAACACTGAACATCTGGAAAGCTCTTCCTCAACATGAGAAAATCCAGCTCCAGGGAAGAAAAAAAATACAAAAATGTTAAAATTTTTATTTTATTGGTGGTAAAACTTTGGAATCTTGTAGACCACCATAACTTGTTTTGAGGCATGCTCTATCATATGGGATCCACCATAACTTCAAATTAAAGATTGCACCTGACTAAAAGGAGCTTGTGTCATGATATGGCTGTGTGGCACGCAGGAGATTGGACCCAAAATGCAAGACTCGCAACACACGGGAATGAACTCAAAATGCAGCTTTATTTGCTGACTCAAGGAAATGATACAAAACTAAACTAGACTGGGAAAATATAAGCTAAACTTTACAGAGATGCACACATGGGAACACACAGCATGAAGGAGGAGAGAGGACTGAGGGAGATGCTGACTTAAATACACAGAGGGATAACAAGGAAGTGACAAAACATGAGGAACACAGCTGACACGGATAACCATAACGAGACAGGGGAGGCTGGACTGAACAGAATGAACATGAAAACGTGGGACCTTCACAATAAAACAGGAGACATGACGTGGGAGTGGAGGAGAGGCAGACGAGGGAGCGAGGGAACACGAGGGAGAGCACAGACATGACGCGCTGGGGAAATGTGGAAAAAATAACAGAATGAAACACGAAGGGAGACACAGCACAAGAACTCACATCACAATGTGAAACAGGGACACATAGGGAGATACAGAGGGCAGAGATACAAGGGGGCATCCAATAAACTAAACGGAACAACCTAGGGATCTTAGAATAAATAATGAACTAATAAATTACAAAAACACAAGACAACCAAGAACGGTGGGTCAAAATGACTCAGGACTATGACAGCTTGGATAATCTCAACAATGTTAACAAGGTTCCATAGTTAGCATCTATTTCATTAAGACTTACAACAACACAGTTCCACTCATTTCAAATGCTTTTAAATTCACTGACTGATATTTGGATGCGATTTAAAGTCCAAAGTTCAGGACCAGTAGAGAACTGTAGTTACAGCATCTAATATCCCAGTGATATATATTACATATGAGCTTTGCAGTTAAGGTTAAATAAATTACTATATATTGATACTAATAAAGAAAATCAGTTGTTATATGAAAAAGCTTTCAAAAATAGAGCAAAAAACACAACAAACGAAAAAACTCCAATCATTTAAATCCCACATATTTCACTGACGAAAAATGTGTCTTATCGTTTGCTAAAATAAATGTAAAACCTGATTTAGGTGCCTTTTAGAAGTGCCATCACCTCTTACTTAATGTGTGTGGTTTGTAATTAACAACATACCTCTTTCTAAATAACTTGCAGACTGCATGAATGCAGAAAAGTGGCCAGTCCAAAATAAAGAAAAGAGGAAGTTTTGTGTCAGGGCTGCAGGGCTCATTTTATATTTTGATATTTGCACTTGAATGAAAAAATAAAATAAAGTGTTGAAATTTTCATATGCAACAAACATGTCTTTGAATTTTGTAGAAAACAGGAAAAACAGTTTCAAAAGGAAAATACAGTCCTTTCGAAAAATATTAGATCATCATCAGCAGTGAACTTAAATGTGTTAATGGTACATTTAGTTTTGAAAATGTATTTTTCCATCTCTTATTAGTTAGTGGTGCTGTTGTTCCTTTTCAGTCCTAAAAAATTGAACCACTTCCTAAAAATGAATGTTTCACTTGAGAAGCGAAAGGTAGACGAGGAAAAGTAGAAGATGATGGGATCGATACAGGTGTTGAAACAGCTCAGAAGCAACATGTAGTACCTCCACTCTGGACTTAGTCCCTGGATGTAACCCACTAAATGAGATAAATTGTATGGCAGAACACAAATGAGGAACACAGCAAGAGTCCCTGAGGCCATGCCAATGGCCTTCTGTTTCTGCATCTGGGATATCCTGGGCAGGCTGTACAGAATCGAGATGCAGCGCAAGTAGCAGTAAACACAAATAAGAAGAGGTATGAGGCAGAGTACAAAGAAAATCTCCAGACGTACTGGGAGGAGGATCTTCAACTGCTTCTCTGAAAACTGTTCATAACACGCATTGGAGTTATTACTGGCCAGAGATGGGTGATGCTGGATGATGAAAATGATACTGCAGTGTGCTGATGAGATGAGCCAAACAGCAACACTGATAACAATTGCATACACAGGTTTCTGCAGTAGATGATAGGTGATAGGAAATGCTACTCCTATGTAGCGGATCACACTGACTGCCATCAGCAGCAAGGAGCTGGTGTAGATTGTGGAGAAAAAGGTGAAGGTAGTGATGGAGCACATGAAGTTGGGCAGATCCCACTTCATACCAGATGCTGCCTCGTGCATCTTGAAAGGAAGGATGACCAAAAACAGCAGGTCGGAGATGGTCAAATTAAGCAGCAGGATGTCTGTTGGACGTAGCTTGGAACAGATCTTGGTACTAAACGCATAGAGAGCCAAGAGATTACAGGGGAAGCCGATCAGGAATGAAATGATGTAAACTGAGAGAATGATCTCACTCCTCACTGTAGACTCCACCATTATTGACCTAAATCAACATTTAGAAAAAAACACACATATCAACTGAAATGTTTTTGGTTAGAAAGACAAATGACATTTTAAAAATTACTTTCTATTTTTACACTTGGAACAACTTTGTGTGTAAGCATGTTGTTGTCCAAAAAAGAAGAAGCTTAGCTTTTTTCTTTATACCTGTTTCTGTCCTAAAAATCCCTCACAAAGCATCCTTGAATAAACTTACATTGTCTAGAAAGTGTGGTAATACCGAACAATTATTTTATACTGGATAAATTTTCCTCTGGCTTCCCAGACAAATTTTCCATTTTTGAAAATAATAACACATCACACATCACAGCCTTTTTGGCAGCTAAGACCTTCTGTTGTTTCTATTTTGTTAGAGGCACATTTCATACAACAGGGATGCAAATAACTAAATAATTTACATAGTATGGGGTTAGTGCTATGATGGTTTTGGTTTTCTTTTTGGTTTTCAAATTGGTGTACTTATTTCAATTAATGAACTTATTTGTTTGTAACCAGGTTGAATTTGTCATTTATTAAAATGTGTTGAAATATTAAAAATGGCGAAATTCATCTTAAAATGTCAAGTAATAATAATGTTAACAAGACGTCCACAAATCCAAATGTGGTCGTTGTGGACTATAAATAGCCCGTACACGGCAGTCCTACCAATGTCAACACTAGACGTTAGACGTCAAAAAAGATGTTGCTTGGGTTTACAAAACAACCCCATCAATTGGACTAAAACTGTACGTCTAAAAGGGACATTTAAAAGACATCACTCTGCACAGTGGGTTCATTCTTTTGACTAGGACAGCAAGCTGAAGATACTGGTATGTTTTCTGATTTATACCAGATGATTTTGTAACTGGATAACTATGTTTCAACAGCCTCTAATAACACTGACACAGAATGAATAGCATATTTGCTTAATACTGCTATATCATCAGCATACAATTTGTGTTCTCTGTCACAGACATTTGATTTTAAAGAATTCAGATCAGCATGATGACGTTTGAGCAATAGATGCAGTTGTAACCTCAGTTGTAATTGTGATCCTGTTTCCGTTTACTAAAAATATGATTAAAATAACTTTTGGATATGATTTTAATTGCTCAATTTCTTAACTGCAAGCAGGCTCTGGTATGTTTCATTTCATTAGGTAAATAAATTTACTTACGCAGCAGCAGAAGATTCCAAAATGCTGTGACTAAAACTACTACTAGTCTGACTCCGGCTGTATTTCATGAAAGACTTACAGCTTAACTCGTGGGTTCAAAGATGGGCTGATATAAAATGTGAGAAACTGGAAACACTGAGTCAAGCTCCATCAAACACACAGGGGACTACAAAAAGCAATAGCAGCCACCATTGAGTTAATATTAACTCAAATGCAAAACTGCAATTGATGTTGGCTCTTCTTTGTCTGAAATTCTATAATCATAAACTTTTATTCAAATATATAATATATATATATATTCAGTATATTTTATATTCAAACTTAGACCTCTCATAGAAGAGGGCATTGTGTAAGAAATTGTTTTTCCACAATATTTTAATTATCCTTATTTGAATATATTCCCACCTTGGCATGATTATAGATGTTTGTCAGTTTTGCAGTGGAGTAAAGAACAAGTATTCTTCTGCTTGCAGTTCAGTTTTCTGTTGTTTAAATATTGATTTCCTTGTTTGTTAGCATTAGGAACACTAACATGTTAAGATTGCAACAGGAAATAAAGGTAGACATGTATATGTTCAAAAATATAACTGATGCTTTGACAAAACTATCTAGTCTAACAGTGACAAGTCTAACAGAATTGCTTAAGAGAAAACTGAGAGTACAAAAGTATGTCACTCTAATATGCATTGCAAGTAGACTATATTGCTCCAACAATCAATGGAACCTACTGTGTGAGACAGCAGCAAATTCCCTCTGGTCATTACTCCAGATAAACCCTCATGTTGCAATACAAATTTTGTGGGAAGTAAAATATATAATTTTACTACTTTTAGATGTTTGAGAAATTACAATAGTTAAAAAAACAATAGCATAACATAACTGTACAGTCTGATTTAAGCAATTTGATTATATGTGTCAAGATCTACATCAACTTCCATTCTGATACATGTAGTGTGATTTCATATGCTTTAAACTTGAAATGAGTATTTTCTGTGGTAAAACCTCGTCAGGTGGCTCTGTTTCATTTTTGCTTTGGAGAAGCGTTTCACTGTTTTGGTAGTGTTGAGATCTCGCCGATCTTTGCATTTCTTCCAGGAAATCATTGTCATAAACACAGGAAAGTCTTTCCATCTCCAGGGCTCTGTCAGGTCTGTGTAGGTGTATTTGTGTGTCTTCATTTTGTGAGCTAGCAAAAGTTAGAAGAAAAATATTACAAAGCCACCCAGAAACTTTAAATATTTTTGCTCATTTAGAGACATACCATGTTATATTCTGCAGCAACTGACCCCCAATCATTGTGTAAAGGTTTTTGCTGCCTTTCATATGTATATTTGAGCTCTTACAGAAGAGATTACTCAGATAAATAAGGCTACTTTACTTATTGCATACGAATTATCATATCTTTACAACACATCATCAAAACTGAGGTAGCTTCATTTGAAATGATTTTCCTCACCGATGAAAAATGTTGTTTATCTGTTGTTGCTGGACTTGACCTCCTCCAAAAAATAATCTAAAAGATGTTTGAATTTAGTAAATTTGAAATATATGTTTGTCAAGTATTTAAAAAGAAATCTGTGTTAATACTTTTACATCTTAAACACCAAAAACAATAACATGAAACACAGTTTACCAACCTCTTTACAGGATATTTTCTGTAAATGAGAACAGCACATCCAAAGAGGAAAATCATTCCTGGAAGCATGAGCCACAGCAAAAGGGCTGAAAAACAAAGAAACATTTTTTACAGACACACATTCAATTCAATTCAATTCATTTCAATAAAACTTTATTGATCCTGAAGGTTGACCCCGAAGGAAATTGGGTAAACACCATTCATGCCTGAATACACAAACATATACACACTGTTAGTCTTAAGTGCTACTTACATGATTCTGACAAACTGACTGCAGGTATCTTTTTGGTGTCACTTCCATGTGGGTTTCTGCCTGTGCACGATACATTGGTCTGGGTTTTAACTTTAATCTTTATTTCCCCAAAGACTACATGTTTCTTATTTGTCAAAGCAGAGGTGAATGAGGACAAATGGGTGTAATTTCCATTTATAATCCAGTATATAGAAGCATTAGGGGATGCATCAACCAAACAGATACACCTCAGAAGGTCTCCTGTAAGGTGGCACGAGGTCTCAGGTAGGATTACAGGGCGATCTAAAAAGACCAAATATAAATCAGAATCAGAATCATAATCATAATCGTGTTTATTGGCCAAGTATATGTGCAGACACATACAGGGAATTTGGTTCCGGTAGATGGTGCCTCTCAAGCACAGCAATGTAAATCTCACACACACACACACACACACACACACACACATACACACACACACACACACACACACACACACACACACATTACACATACATACACATCGCTGTGTAAACCAACTATAAATAACTAATCTAAACTTATATACATAAAATACAGAAATGAAATGAGGTGGAATGAATACTACAGAATGTACATAAGGTGCAGCTGCAGTCTGGCAGTGGGAGCAGTGTGACAGGTCAACTGTTTAGAAGGGAGATGGCGAGGGGAAAGAAACTGTTCCTATGTCAGGTGGTCCTGGTCTGCAGGCTTCTGTACCGTCTGCCAGAGGGCAGCAGATCAAAAAGTCTGTGACCAGGGTGTGAGGGGTCTGCGATGATTTTCCCTGCCCGTTTCCTGGTTCTTGAGAGGTACAGATCCTGGATGGAGGGCAGGGGGACGCCGATGATCCTTTCTGCTGCCTGCACAGTCCGCTGCAGTCTGCTCCTGTCCTGTTTAGTGGCTGCTCCATACCAGACTGTGATGGAAGAGCACAGGACAGACTCAATGACGGCAGTGTAGAACTGGATCAGCAGCTCCTGTGGGAGACTGTACTTCCCCAGTTGTCTCAGGAAGTACATCCTCTGCCGGGTCTTTTTGAGGATGGAGTTGATGTTGGTCTCCCACTTCAGGTCCTGGGAGATGGTGGTACCCAGGAACTTGAAGGTCTTCACAGTCGACACAGGGCTGTCTGATATGGTGAGGGGGAGCAGAGTTGAGGGATGTCTCCTGAAGTCCACTGTCATCTCTACAGCTTTAAGAGTGTTCAGCTCCAGATTGTGCTGACTGCACCAGAGTACCAGCCGCTCAACTTCCTGCCGGTATGCAGACTCATCACTATCCTGAATGAGGCCAATGACAGTGGTGTCATCTGCAAACTTTAGAGTTTAACAGCCGAGTTCTTGGAAGTGCAGTCGTTAGTGTAGAGGGAGAACAGTAGTGGTGAGAGGACACATCCTTGAGGGGCACCAATACTGAGGGACCGAGTTTCAGAGGTGATCTCCCCCAGCCTCACTTGTTGCTTTCTATCTGTCAGGAAGCTGGTGATCCACTGACAGGTAGCTGGTGACACGCTGAGCTGGGAGAGTTTGGAGGAGAGAAGTTCAGGCACAATGGTGTTAAAAGCTGAACTAAAGTCCACAAACAGGACCCTGGCATGAGTTCCCGGGCGGTCGAGGTGTTGCAGGATGTAATGCAGCCCCATGTTTACTGCATCATCCCTACCGACCTGTTTGCCCGGTAGGCAAACAGTATATTAGGTATATTAGTAGGCAAATAGTATATTTGCTGGTAGGCAAATATTACTACATCACATTTATGCAAACCTCTTAGATATGTGTGGTTTATAACTTTCAGTGAACATGAAAATTATTTATCATCTTGGCCTAAACTTACAATTTATAAGGCCCTTTTTGACAAAACTCCCTAGAATGAAGAGTGGTGGAAGTCTAAGGAAACCATGATGTCTTTCTGCTAAAAATTAGTTTCTGGCAGAAATTAAGATTATTTACATGCATTTTAGCCACTGTAAGTTTTAAGGTTTTTGAAGCTTAAAATTATTTATGGCAAAGAGAAGACAAGTGGAATGACAAAGAGATATGATAAATATAAATATCCTACAACTGCTTAACAACAGTAAGTGAGTAAAACATAGTTTAAATTGTTCATGCTTGTCTACATACATGCAGACACTTTCACGGGGCATACGCTAACATCTCCAACAAAGCTTTAAAATCATATGCACACTCATGACCAAAAAATGCCTACAAATGGGTTTAGTCACTACAAGCTGCAGTCAGTTGCAGAACAACAACAACAACAACAAACTTTATTTATAGAGCACATTTAAAAACCAGCGGTATACCAAAGTGCTTAACATAAAAGACAGAAAAGTAACATGAGTATTATAAGGCCTCAACAAAGTATCAAATATACTCACAGGTCATTGCCACTAATACACAGGGGTAGTATAAAATGCATATCAAGTAAAAACATAGTAAAAGCACAAGCCATAAAAATATGTATAAAGAAAAATAGAGTAAGTCTAAGTAAGTAAGTAAGTAAAATTTTATTTATATAGCACATTTCTAGATAGAGATCACAAAGTGCTTTACAAGATATAACAGATTAAAAAGACAAAATACAAACAAAGTTAGCAAAAGGCAGTTTTAAAAAGATGTGTTTTTAGCTGTTTTTTAAAAGTAATCAATGAATCAGCGGATCGTAAGTCCTGAGGAAGGGAATTCCACAGTCTGGCGGCCACAGTAGCAAAAGCTCTATCACCCCTAGTTTTCAGTCTCGTATACTGAATGACAAGTAGGCCCTGACTACTCGACCTCAGAGACCTACTAGGGGCATAGGGCTGTAAAAGTTCAATGATATATGGTGGTGCTTGTTGTTGAAGAGCCTTGAAAGTTAAAACCAAAATCTTAAACTGGACTCTAAATTCAACAGGAAGCCAATGTAACTGCATGAGCAACGGTGTTATATGTGAAAATTTAGAAGCTTTCGTCAAAAGTCTTGCTGCAGCATTCTGAACGATCTGCAGACGCTCCAAAGAACCTTTATTTAAACAAGTAAACAGGGAATTGCAATAGTCCAGTCGTGAAGAGATAAAAGCATGAATAACAATCTCCAGTTCGGTATAGGATATAATAGAGCTCAATTTAGAAATATTTCTTAAATGATAAAAGCAAGACCGAACAAGAGATTTAACATGACTATCTAACGTAAGAGCAGGATCAAGGATAATCCCTAAGTTCCTGACAGATGGTTTTACAAACGTTGAAAGAGGACCAAGAGCATTTATTATACTGGGTATATGTCTATCTGGGGCACATAAGAGGACTTCGGTTTTACTGTCATTTAGTTGGAGGAAGTTTTCAGCCATCCAGCCTTTAATGGTTTCCAAGCACACATTTAAAAGCCGCAGCTTAGAAGCCTCTTCCGGTTTAAAAGATATATAGAGTTGGATATCGTCTGCATAACAATGGTAACAAATATCCTCAAAAGGGCTCAAAATGTGCTGAAGAGGGAGTAAATAAACTAAAAACAGTAATGGCCCTAGCACAGAGCCTTGTGGCACACCAAAAGACAGGGACGCAGAAGATGATCTATACTTAGAAACTGCCACAGAAGAATATCGTTCAGAGAGATACGAGGAGAACCATTTCAATGCAGTCCCAGAGACACCAACCCAGTGTTTCAGCCTGTTAAGTAAAATATAGTGGTCAACAGTATCAAAGGCCGACGTAAGATCCAACATTAAGAGAACAGAACATTTACCTGCATCGCTTTGTAACAAAATGTCATTAGAAACTCTAAGAAGGGCTGTTTCAGTGGAATGAACTTTACGAAAGCCAGATTGAAATTTGTCGAAAATACTATATTTATCTAAAACTGCTGTAAGCTGCTTAGCCACGATCTTCTCTAGAATCTTAGCAATTAACGGAATTTTTGAGATCGGTCTATAATTGCTAGTGAGAGATGGGTCCAGCATAGGCTTTTTTAACAAGGGATGTATAACAGCAGTTTTAAAATAGGCAGGGACTATGCCCGAGGCCAAGGAGGTATTAATTATAGTAAGAATACAGGGACCAGTAGAGTAAAAGACATTTTTAAATAATGATGCAGGTAAAAAATCAAGAGAGCAAGAGGATAATTTTGTTGCACTAACTATTTTTCCCAGCTCTGGTAGTGAAACAGGTGAAAAACCTTCTAAAACAACAGGCCGAGCTGGCGTGGGAACAGACAGCGCAGACGCTGAAAAAGACAGGTTTTTCCTTATGTTGCTAATTTTTTCTAAAAAGAAAGCAAGAAAAGTTTCACAATCTTCAACAGAAGAAATAATAGCAGCAGGTGGAGCAGGAGTAATAATATTAGTAATAGTATCAAATAAAACTTTAGGATTACCTCTGCTCCTTGCAACCAACTGAGAAAAGTAAGCAGCCCTCGCAACTCTAATAGCATTGTTAAAGGAGGCTAAAAGATCCTTTAAATAGAGGAGATGAACATTTAAGTGAGTTTTCCTCCATAACCGCTCAGTTTTACGACAATTACGTTTTATAAGACGAATGTTGTCATTTAACCAGGGTACAGACTTGGAAACAGGCACAGGTCTCATTTTAATCGGACAGATTTCATCTAAGATCGAAAGACAATGATAATTGAATAGATCTATAGAAAAATCAACATCGTTTTGTGGGGATAATGTTAAATTAAAAACATCAGAGAACTTCTGTGCTGTGGAGGAGTCTAAAGTGCGGGAAATAACTGTCCGATGAAGAGACATAGGCTCATAAAAAGACATATTAAAAAAGACACAATAATGGTCAGAAATAAAAATGTCCTTAGAACAGATATAATCAATATTCAGACCCAAAGAAAAAACAAGGTCCAGTGTATGGCCTTTGTTATGTGTGGGGCCAGATACATGTTGGATAAAATGAAAAGAGTCCATGATACTGGTAAAACTCCTAGCAAAGAGGTCGGACTCATCATCAATATGTATATTAAAATCTCCCACAAGAAGCAATTTAGACAACCTCATAGTAGAGGACAGAAAATCACTAAACTCGGCTAAAAACGAGTTGTTTGGGCCAGGAGGGCGATAGACCAACGCACAGTAAAAAGGATCCTTCTTTCCAATTTTGATGAGCTGCAGTTCAAAAGACAGAAAGTGTCCAACTTTCACTGAACGGCAGTTAAAACGGCTCCGAAATGCCACCGCGAGGCCTCCTCCACGACCAGATCCTCGAGGCTGGCTAATGACAGAGAAGCCATTTGGGCACATTTCAATAGTAGACGAATAATCCGACCCCCGTTGCCAGGTCTCAGTCAAGAACAGGAAGTCCAGATTTTTAGAAACAATAAAATCGTTAAGCACAAACGATTTATTCGTCAAAGATCGGGCATTAAAGAGCGCCATAGACAGCGGGGTGAAAACATTGTTGTTGGAAGAAGCTAGAGTTTCTCGAATTAAAGGGCGTAAATTCTCGGGATCAGACCCTTCACGTTCATATATTCCACTCACCGAGGGGATGAAAAGCCAGTCGGCAGGAGAGTCTGGATGAACCCTTCTGAGATAACACGGCCTTGGAGAGCTGGGCCCCCTATATCCAAGTAGGGCCTTGGGAGACAGATTCCTCTCCATATAGCTGTCATGTGCGTAGGCAACGGAAAACGCCCGACATCGCTTTCCAATTCGTCCCCGCCGCCAGAGGAGCCTAAGCTTCACCTGGATGCCCGATCTCTTTCCTCTTCTTCTCCGTAGTCTACGGGGAACGCTGAAAGCGCTGGCCGAAGATCCAGTCACAGGCAGAGGGTGGAAGGTACCAAAGGAGTGCGGAGAAAAGTGTGGAGAATGGAAAGTCCCACAAAAGGAAGGAGAAAAAACATCTTTGGCCGTCATTGACGAACGGATGGATAACAGCGTCAGACGATCGTAGACCAAGGCAGCCAGTACATCATTAAAACAGTTAAAAAACAGCAGAGTAGAAAGAAAAAACACGACAATAGAGCGAGACCAACTACACCCGGCAGCGGCGAAGCCAAACACAGGCGCCATCATGCCGGAAGTGACGTCCAGGCACGAGCATTAACAAGCAGGAAAAGCGAGATTAAACAAATAGGTTTTTAACCGTGATTTAAAAGATTGGATAGAATCGGACGCCCGGATCGCAATCGGAAGGTTATTCCACAACTCTGGTGCAGCCAGGGCAAACGCCCGGTCACCTCTAGACTTCAGCCGAGATCTAGGCTGCACCAAGAGTAACTGAGTAGATGATCTTAATGCTCTGGCAGGAACATACGATTTAAGGAGTTTGCTAAAGTAGCTCGGTGCTGTGTTGTTGGTAATTTTAAACGTAAGCAGCAGTATTTTAAATTGGATGCGGTATTTAATGGGCCAGCTAGAACAGGGGATAGCTCAGTAGGTAGAGTGGTGGCCCCATGATCGGAAGGTCGGGGGTTTGACTCCACTGAACGGCTACCCTGAGGTACCCCTGAGCAAGGTACCGTCCCTACACACTGCTCCCCGGGCGCTACATTGGTGGCTGCCCACTGCTTCACTGGGGGGTGAATGGGTTAAATGCAGAGGAACTATTTCCCTATGGGGACTAACACACACACTTTACACTTTACTTTACAGGGGTGATACAGGCAAACTTCCCAGCTCTGGTCAGAATGCGTGCCGCAGCATTTTGGACTGTCTGCAGTCTATGAAGGAGGGCAGAATGAAGACCGAAATACAGTGAATTGCAGTAATCCAGCCTAGAAGTCACAAAGGCGTGGATGAGCTTTTCCAGGTCCTTATGTGAAACATAGTGCCGAGCCTTAGAGATGAGACGCAGTTGGTAGAAACTAGATCTAACTACAGCAGACACTTGTTTATCGAATTTGAACGAGCTGTCAAGCAACACGCCCAAATTGCTAACAGTGTCAGAAAGGGAGCTGGTAAGGGAACCAAAGGCATCACAAAGTTGGCCATGAGGAACGTTGCTGCTAAATACCGCGATTTCAGTTTTCTTATCATTTAGGATAAGAGAGTTTGCTAAGAGCCAATCTTTGACCTTACGCATGCACTCTTGAAAGCAGTGCAAGGATAAAGCAAGATCATCATTTAGTTCAAAGTAGATCTGTATATCATCAGCATAGCAGTGAAAGGCGGTGCGGTATTTCTCAAAGATTGCACTTAGAGGGAGCATATACAGTGAGATAAGAGTAGGGCCCAACACAGAGCAAGTGCCCAGGTTGACAGAGAAGGACCTATTGGAGAGGTATGATTTAAACCAATCAAGGGCAACACCTTTAATGCCTACAGTATGCTCAAGCCTCGCTAATAAGATGTTGTGATCTACCATATCGAAGGCCGAGGATAAATCCAATAAAACTAGGGCCGCAGAGCGTCCAGTATCAGCAATTAGAAGAAGATCGTTGAGGACTCTAAGCAACGCTGTTTCAGTGCTATGATGTGGTTTGAAGGCAGACTGGAATTTATCATTAATGTGATTCCAGCCAGAGAGTAAGGAAGAATTCAATAGCGATAAAATACTGGGTCCAATTACATCGAAGCAGTCCTTAACTATGCGAGATGGGAGGGTATCATGTATAGGATTAGTATTGTTCAGTTGTTCAACTAAATGCTTAAGAGTAAGGAGTGACACGGGCTCAAACTGATGGAAAGTAGACGAACAACCAGGGCTACAAACAGGGCTAGACATTAAAGGAAGTGAAGACTTAAGAGATGAAACTTTATCTAAGAAGTGATTTAAAAATTGTTCACAAAGAGCAGGAGAGCACACCAGCGGCATAACAGGGCAGGGATTGACCACTAAATTAAAAATTTTAAATAGCGTTCGGGGATTGTGACCATTAGCCAGGATAATTTTTGATAGGAAAGCCACCATTTTGGCAGCAGTTTGGAATTTCGAGTGGCTGGCACGTAGGATTTCATAAGATAACTGGAGTTTATCTTTTCTCCACCTCCTCTCATCGCGAAAGAGTTTAATTTACAGGGACTGGTGTTTTTGACTGACGCTAGGAGGTTGCTATTCTATTTTTACTCATATGACTGAGCAACTGACTTGCTCTTAAATATGAAGTAGCTTCATCAAATTGTGTGTCCAGTGTTGGGCACTTATTTCGGTTGAGCTGATTTAACATACCCTTGTTTGTCTAAAGTTATCTCTGGATGGTGGTGTGTGAGCTGAAACTTCTTGTTCTAATTCTTTCCAGATTGTTTTAATTGATTAAATAAAATATTTAGCACTAAGATAAGCGTGTCGTAGAAAGTAACAGTTGGTAAAGACGCAAAGTTTCGGTGTTTTTTTGCTTCAGGCTGGGGTCCTTCTGATGTTGTTTTCCCCGCACGGTGGCACGGTGGTTAGCACTGTTGCCGCACAGCAAGAAGGTCCTGAGTTCAATTCCACCATCAGGCCGGGGTCTTTCTGTGTGGAGTTTGCATGTTCTCCCCGTGTTTGCGTGGGTTCTCTCCGGGTACTCCGGCTTCCTCCCACCGTCCAAAGACATGCAGCTTGTGGGGATAGGTTAATTGATTAATCCAAATTGTCACTAGGTGTGAATGTGCGAGTGAATGCGAGTGTGAATGGTTGTCTGTCCCTATGTGTTAGCCCTGCGACAGACTGGCGACCTGTCCAGGGTGTACCCCGCCTTTCGCCCTATGACAGCTGGGATAGGCTCCAGTGCCCCCCGCGACCCTGAAAAGGATAAGCGGAAGCGAATGGATGGATAAATAAAATATTGATATTTGGTTTCCTTGTAGCGATGCAATTCAAAATATAATATTCCTTTCCTACACCCCTGCTAAGATGACAAATATTGATATATTTTCTAGGATGAATAGCCTTTTTTTATTATGTTATTGTGGTTTGTTGTTGTTGTTGTGTGTGTGTGTGTGTTTCTTTTTTTCTTACACTGAACATCCAGATCCACCCAGACGGACTGTTGCACTCCAAAAGCATTTTGAGCCATGCAGGACAGAGATGTATCTCGTGCAATGTTGTTGAAATGCTTTGTACTCTGAGTTGAATTTTTGATCTTGTGCTGGTCTAATTGTCTTATAAACCATAAGTATTTGTGTGGTGGGGGGTTACTATTAGCAACACACTCAATGTTGATGCTGTCACCTTCCACCACAACTTTCTTTTCCTTTTTCACTGTAACAGTGACAGGCTTATCTGTGGATATAGGAAATCATAACAACAAGACAGTTTGTTAAGATAAATAAATGTAGGTCTACGATTTACTGTATTTAGAGCACATATTGCTTTTCTCACATAAAATGTTGAGTGTCATTTCACTTCCAATGGTAAAGGTTTTAAACTTAGCCGAACAGCGAATCCTCCTGTTATGCATCAGATATGTTGCTACTCCTCGCAGTGTCTTTTGGTAGAACCACTGGCCATGCACTTCCATGTGGAAATCCACAAAAGTGTAGTTTTCCAGAAGTGTGTTTGCATTCCATTGAAGCGATGGAGGTAAGAAAGGGCAAGAGTAGATTATGCTGCAGTTGGCCTGGAAATTCTCCCCTTCCACCATTTTCTTCTGTATGTAGATTATGGGAGCTTTTCTTTCTAGAAGTTAAAAAAAACAAAAAACAAAACGTAATAAAGAGAAAAAAATGTCTTGTATATCTTGAGATTTAGAATTTTCTAAATGACATGTACTGTATGGCAAATTGCTATTGTACACTTAAACCAAGTAGCCGTGTTATGTGCTGGGTTTCTTGGATGTGTAACAGATTTTGAGTTTTCCAAATTCTGTCAGAACTAGTTTTTAGTTGTTTTTATTTACATTTTCACAGAATTTTTTATATATATATTTGTTATTAAGCTCCTGCAACCATGGTCATTTTCTAAATAATACTTTTTGGCTTTTTGCCTTTATGGTGATATTACAGTGAGATGAACAGGGAGGCAGGGAGGAGAGAGTGAGAGGGGAAGAAACGCAGCAAAGGGCCTCATACTCATACCCGGGTGCTGCTCTATAACACATGTGGTTGCCCAGTCACCCACTCATCCACTGAACTAAACTGGCACGTAACATTGGTCAGTCTGACTTAAATGGAAGTTTGACAATATTCACTTACCAACACTGATAGTTACAGTTTGATCATGGAATGTCTGAGTTGTCTGAGAGTCTGGATTGATCCACACATAAACACGTAGGTTATGGTCAGCTGTGCTCACATTGTCAATCATCAGGGTGCAGTTTCCCTCTGCAGCGTTGCCAGATACTTTGGTGCGTCCTCTGAACTGCTGTTCCACGTTATAAGAATAAACTCCATCATAAACAACAGGATACTTTAGATTATGATACTGGTACCAGATAACTCGATCGTAAGGTTCTGTCTGACATGGCACCACAACACAGGTTCCTTCATCAGCAACAACTGTTTTGGGTACTCTAACGCTGAAGCCTTTCACCTGCTGGAGAACTGAGGTACCTCAAAAGGGTGAGAGGAAGAGGAGAGCAGAAGGGAAGATCAAAAACATCACAAAACCACAAAATGTTGTAATAATATCTTTGCTGACGAATAATAAAATAAAATAGGTGACCCACAAATAGAAACGCTGATGCACAGAGAGATGCTATTATGAAAGCTGGCTAACCACTAAGAGACATCAACCATATATAAATAACAAAAAACCACCAGTGACTTCTCAGAAATCAACCTAATATTGCTGTCAACTCATTAAAAATGAAATGAGTGGATGTTCTGTCTTCCTGTATTCTGCTTTCTGTCTTCAAATTCTAAGGAACATATCCTACCTTTACTGCAAAATTACTAAAGATTAATTTGATGAGGTTACACGATTATGACTTTTTCACATTATCAAAGTAGCCAAACGTATTACTACAGGAAAATAATACAGTAATACCAATAGTATGGATATAAGATTTTCGTAAAACCTGTGCAGCTTTTATGTTGTTTTTTTCCCATTGTTTTTCTCTCACTCATATGGTGCAGTCATTCTACGTTGACAGTTGATTTTACATTGCATGAACTGTTTAAAAGCATTATCAGCAACAGAACTAAAGACAGAAACAGGTCGTTATTACCAGTCATCAAGCTCAGCAGTCTAAGCAGATGAACAGAGGCCATGAAGACAGCAGTCACTTTACAGCATCCGATAAGTCACCTTTGGCCTTTCAACCTCTGAAACGCAGCAGCTGTAACATTGTATTTATAATACAGGTCATAATACACTAACACAAAATCAGTTACTGAGGAAGTGTATAGTACTACAGTTGATTTTTCTACACTAGAATCAAGTTCTTCCAGGTTGAACAAAGCATAAAACTTGGCTTTACATCAGTAATACAGCTTTAGATCTTCTGAAAGGAAGTTCAATCTTTATATCTTATGAGAAACGTACCTGGCAAGAGAGATGCTGCTTCACTGTGTTTGTGATGTCCCAGTCTGTTTCTGTTCTCAAGTCCACCTTTTGACCACAACCTAAATTGCTCTGCCACTCTCTGCTATTCAGCCTCAAACAGGAAACTTGCAGTGCTCATTTAAGGCAGTCAGTCTGAAAGTGAGAAACTCGGAAAGAAGGGCTCTGCTTGTTTCACCGAATTTACAGTTTGCTAAACACTTCATCACATGTTGTTCATTAAACTCCAAAGCAGTGTGACAAAGGTTAGATGGATTTGGACCGATTCCTGTGTTAATCTAAGTGCTTAGAAAAATGATTACATACATATTTATACATCACTTTTCATAATGCAACAAGGAGGAACGTAGGAACTCAAAATAAGGTTAGATCAGGTGATGAACAAATATTATTATCAGCCAATGCAATGCAACCAAGAACATTTAGTCAGTGAAATGACGTCAATCACCCCCATATCTAGTGTGTCTTCGCAAGTGAATACATTCTATGAATATGAAAGAGCAAATCCACGAGTGAACTCGAAAGCACAAGTGCAACATAACAAAAGACAAAAAACTCCCAGATGCACTGAATTAAAAAAAAAATCTTTGACAAAATAATATATTGAAAAAACAAAAAAAATCAAACACTTTTATTTGTTTAAGTGTCATTCATTATATTTATAGCCTACAGCTAAACAATGATAAGTTTGAGATGTTTGTGCAGTTATATTCTATATTTTAAATTATTTAAATTATTTAATATTTTAATCTTTTTTTATTTAATTATTTCAGAAGATTTTTCCAAAAATGATTTCATCATGTTGGCCACTAAAACATTTTTGCATTTTATTACCTGGAATTTGGAGCATTCAAACATAGGAAGGCATTATCACATCCCAGATGAAGCTAGACTATAGCTGGGTCATGCTCAGAGCCATGCGTTTGTTGCAGGCTAATCAGATTAAAATGAATTACCACCAAATTTCAAGCATGCAAACTGCATGTCCAGATCTTCTCCCAGCTTCTCTAACAGGTCTCCTTGGACCAGTTGTAGCCACCTGGTAGTGAGCCAGTCTTTGACTATTTCAGGGAGTGTCTGAGATACTGTGCCAGAGAAGCCTGAACAAAGGGATTGTAACTGTATTGCTCAATGTCTTTGCCACAGTGTGACTACGTGTCAAGGACACACCCAGAGAACAGACCAGCTATTTATTTATTTTGTAGTAAGCTCAACAATGCAAAAGGTTGCATTATGTTATGAAAAGTATTTGTCTGCTTCCTGATTTCTTTTTTCCTTCCACATTTGTCACATTAAAATGTTTCAGATAATCAAAACATTTTAATAGATTTGGACTTTTTTTTTTTTTTAATAAAAATTGCCTTTTGAATTTACTTGAGTTATTTTTTTCCTAATATTAAGATTAGTTTAATGTTCTGAAACTCCAAACTGTGACCAATATGCAAAAAGCAAGACATCAGGAAATATGGGGTAAATATTTTTTCACAGCACTATTTATCTATTTTTGCATAGCGCTTTGTTCTTTAAATTTGACTTGCGCATATTCACACCCCACTTCCTTCCTCATATTTCTAGGCTCCACTTGAGCATACAGGCCTCCCATTTCTACTGCATTGCTCACAAACTTTCTGTTAACTCCCCTCACCGTGCACTTCTCTTTCAAATAAGATCTGCCAGATGGATTCATGTCCAAAGACTTTTCACCCTTCTTTTTCTGGCTCTTTATCTTCCAGTTCACATTAGAGTAAATCAGTTCGCACTCGTCCCCTTGTCTGATTTTTTGCATCCTCCTTCTGCATGGTTTGGCCCAGAGATTGGAAAGTCAGTGCTGCTTGGTCCAGCGATGTTTGCAGGTTAAAGATTTTCTGCCCCTCTCAGTCCATCAGCGTTTGCATAAATGCACTCTTCTGTTGTGTTTGGTCCCTACAATTACATAGAAAATATCAGTGGTAAAGATAATTTACTTCTTGCTGTATAGTTACAAAAGTATCAGCATTGGTCAACAGGAACTTAAGGTGCCTCATTTCCTTCTTCAGTTAGAGGCTGACTCATTGCATCTGCGTTGTTTTCATCTGTTAAGTGACCTTTATTTTTACAGGGACTCTTCTGAACCCTAAAAAATAAAATAGTAAGAAATTATCAGCATTTAGTCAAATAGAATCAGGACAAATAGAGTTTACTGTTACAGTAAAGTCTGAAGGTTTTCTGAAAAAGTCTCATGTTGTTTACTTACCTGATAAAAAACACATGTAGTAACAGTGCAAGAGTGGATATTATTGCTGGATACAGAACTGAATTTAAAAAAAGAAAAAGAAAAAGACCTGTATATTAATTGTGTAGCCTTTAAAAAATAAGGTTTGTTTGAACTCACAACATACATTTTATGAAACTCCTAGTGTGTCTATTATAACTGGACTGCAGTGACAGATTCCTTCTTCATATGGATTAGAGGGTATCTAAAACTTCTTGCAAAGAAATTGATTGCAAGTGAATCCCAGAGGAGCACAGATGTAATCCTAACATTATCTGTTAGTGGGCTCTGTAGAGTACACTGTATCACTGGCTAAGGTTTCAAACATCTAAACATTAACTTTATATCTTTGATTCATAAAATGTGTTTGTTCCCCATCAGTTTTCACAGTTATCTTTAGCGCTGCATCACAAATACTTTCTTACTGCTCAGCATTACTGCAGAATGTCAGAGTGACATTGCTGCTTGTTGGTATCAGATCTGCTATGGTCTTTGGTTTCACACACACAGTTTTGAGTTTATGGACTTTAAATTCTTATATATTGTTAACATTATCTGTTTGGCTAGTAGTTACTTTATCACGTCTTCATCTTCATGTATTTAGTTCTCTTAGTTACAGTTTCTATTTGTATTAGAGTTTTTTATTTCGCTCAGTATTTCTGTTTTCCTTCTCTGTATTTCCTTCCTTTAGTTTTGTGTCTGATTTTCCCTTTTTGTATTTTATGGTTCCTAACTTTATCTTAGTAATTGTGTAGTGCTCTTAAGTTTACTTGTCTCTTCTTCATTAACTGTCTTGAATCTTTGTGGGAGCATCTTGTGACCCTCCTGTGTTTCATTAACTGATTACCCTTTGTGCATATAATGCTTTCTCCGTTGCTGCAGTCTGGTCCTGTCTGGTCCAGATGTGCTTGTGCCAGTTTTTAAGATTACCCGTTTTTCCTCATTTGCTGGATTCTTGGCATTGTACTCTGTTTATATTGTCTCCTACTCTGGCTAAACAAAGGTCATTTTTGTCATTGAATTAGTCTGCCTCTTTCTCTTTTCTTTTTTGTTGTTGAATTGTAATATTATACAAATGTATATGCAAATTAGATGTGGATAGAGAACATGTTAAAGAGATGTAAAATGTGATATTTACACTGAAGTTCAATTTGAATGCTGCTGGAACGTCCAACTCCAATCTCATTTCCAGCTTTGCAAAACAATATTCGCCTGTCTTTGGAGACTCTAATAGATAAACTCATTCCTGTCCCAATAAAAGTCTCCTGGTTTCCATCCGCACTGTACCAGGGTCTGATTGAAACTGTGATGTTTTTAGGTGAATCTGAAAAAATGAGCATAGGAACATGCACACTTAAATGTTAGGATACTTTTATTTACAGAATAAGTGTAAATATCTGTAATACAGTAGTGCCCTGAAAGATATTTAAAAAAATAATATTAAATACTCTTGAATGCAAAACACAATATTGTACCTCTAAGTAAAAGCAGAGAGCAAACCACACCAATATAAAGGTTAAATCTTGAGCAGAAACTGAAGAGTAAAAAGTGACAAGTTGTTTTTCTTGGCTTGTATCTTTCTGAACACTTTGTTCATGTCCAATAAAATATTTTTTCTTCTGTCTTTAACTTTAAATCTTTAACTAATTTATTGATGCAAGTTCTAGAGCAATTTGATGAAAGTTAATTTTTTTTAGTTCTTCTTACTATGTGCCTAATATTGTGCCTGTCAGAAATCCCTAATTTTAATAACCAATACTTAAATTAACTACTTGTAATATGATTATTGTCAGTCTCATTATTTAACTCTACCCCAAAGAGCAGTTACTGCTTTAGTTTCATTGCAGTAATTCATGTATTGTACATCCTTCAATCCTATTAATGGAATTCTAGTTGTGATATGTAAAGAGTAAATATGGAAAATCAATACATATATTCAACATCTATTTGTAGGTTGCTTAATCGTTCACATCCAAGTGCATTTGTAGCCTTGCAGAAAAATGTACTTTTGACTTTTGAAACAGTAACATTAAAAGAGCTTCCAGTCCCAATAAAAGTCTCCTGGTCTCCATCAGGTCTGTACCAGGTGTAGTTTTCTACTGCTGGGTTGGCATTACTGCTGCAGGTCAGAGTCACATTGCTGTTCTCTGGTACTGGACCAGAGGGACTGTTAGGTGTGGCTGTGTGCAGACAGGAATAGGACCCAAGGTGCAGACTCCGGAGACAGACGTGAAATCAAAATGGCTTTAAAGATACTCAAAATATAACATAACTGAAAAAACTCAAAACAAACTTAAACTAGAGAAATGACAGAACACACAGCTAAGAAAACGGTAGATCACGACACAGACACTAAGAAACACAGGGCTTAAATACACAGAGGGAGCAATCAGGGAATGGGTAACAGGAGGAAAACACAGCTGGGGCAAATCAGGCCTAACGAGACAAGGGGAAGCAAAACCAGACACATTAACATCAGACATGGACTTTCAAAGTAAAACAGGAAACATAACACAGACTCACGGGCAGGCACTATAACAAAGGGAACAGAGACGTGGGAACAGGGCAGACACAAACATTGACTGAACACAGGGATATAGGAACTTAGGATACACATAGACGCGAACTAGACAAGGGGATGCAGGTGATAGGAGAGACAGAGCAACTAAAGAAGACAGAGACATAAGCCATAAGACAGAACTCAAAGAAACCAAAAACTAGAAAGTATAAATAATATCATAAACTCAAAAACCCTGGGTCGACGACCCAGGCATCCTAACAGGGACTGACTGAAACTGTGACGTTTTTAGGTGAATCTGTAAAATGAGCCCCAAAACATGCACAATGAAATGCAAGACAGTTTTATTATTGAAAAAGCATGAATATCTGAGGTTGTATTATTTGGACATCTTACACCTGAAAATTGCTGGTATTATAATTATTATTTAGTTTACTTTGTGTAATTACTTCCTCTTGAACAAATAATATGAAATCCTACTTGGGTCTTACTAAGCTTGGGTCGAGACAAACAACAAGTTTAGTTTTGTCTTAAGTTCAAGGTTCAAGGTTCAAGGTTCTTTATTTGTCACATGCATAGTTATACAAGTATAACACACAGTGAAATGTAGCCTGACACGCTCCTCGACATGTGCAAAAATGGGGGGGTGTAGAGGAAGAACATTTTTATATATATATATATATATATATATATATATATATACACACACACATATAGTATATACACTGGGTGAATGTGCAGTAGTAGCAGCAAGCAGGTGAATTCTGTACATTAATATGAATAGACATCTGACTATTTTACAGGATAGACAATATAAACATATTTAAAATTAAAGGAATTGAAATGTACATTGTGCCTTGGTTTAGTGTCTGGAAGAGAGTCCTGTCTCAGTCAATTATAGATGATGTGAGAGGGCGGGTGTGTGTGTTTAGGGCACGGATGGCTTGGGGATAGAAGCTCCTCTTGAGTCTCTCTGTCCTTGCCCGGAAGATGCGGAACCTTCTACCAGATTGTAGAAGTTGGAACAGTTTGTTGCCAGGATGGGACGGATCCTTCAGTATCTGCGCTGCTCTAGTCCAGCATCTCCTGGTGTAGGTGTCCTGAAGCGGGGGGAGAGCAATCCTGCAGCAGCGTTCTGCTGTACGGATCACTCTCTGGAGAGCTTTTTGGTCCTTCACACAGCTGTTCCCGAACCACGATGTTATGTTCTGTGTGAGGATGCTCTCCACAGCGCCTGTATAGAAAATCCTGAGGATCTTTGGAGAGACCCTGAACTTCCTCAGTTGTCGTAGGTGATACAGGCGCTGCCTAGCCTTTTTGGTCTGGACCTGAATGTGGGCAGCCCATGTCAGGTCTGAGGAGATGTGGACACCAAGATACTTGAAGGACTGCACCCTCTCCACTGGAGCTCCATTGATGATAATGGGCTTGTAGTCTCTGTGCTGACCCCTTCTGAAGTCCACCACCAGCTCCTTGGTCTTGCTGACGTTCAGCTGGAGGTGGTTGTCCTGGCACCACGATGCCAGATTCTTCACTTCATCCATGTAGGCCGCCTCATCGTTGTTGGAGATGGCACCCAACACCACTGTGTCGTCAGCAAGCTTCACAATGGTGTTGGAGCCATGGGTGGCCACACAGTCTGAAGTGTAGAGGGAATAGAGCAGTGGCGAGAGGACACATCCCTGAGGTGCTCCTGTGTTGATGGTGATGCTGTTGGAGAAGCACCTGCCCACCCTCACCACCTGAGTTCTGCCAGTGAGGAAGTCCAACACCCATGCACACAGACGGCTGTTAAGTCCCAGATCCCTCAGCTTTGTGAACAGTCTGCAGGGCACTATTGTGTTAAACGCTGAACTGTAATCAACAAACAGCATTCGCACATAGTTACCCTGTTTCTTGTCCACGTGGCTGAGAGTGGTGTGTAGGACGTGGGCGATGGCATCCTCTGTGGATCTGTTGGATCTGTAGGCGAACTGCAGCGGATCTGTGGTGTCTGGGATGGAGGAGGAGATGATGTTCTTCAGCAGCCTCTCAAACACCTTCATTACTACCGAGGTCAGTGCAACTGGCCGGTAATCGTTCAGGGATGAGGGTTTGCTGTTCTTGGGCACAGGGATGATGGTGGATCTTTTGAAGCATGTGGGGACCACAGACTTCGCCAGGGACTCGTTGAAGATGTAAGTGAACACACCTGCTAGCTGGTCAGCACAGCAGCGCAGCAGACGGCCGGTGATGCCGTCTGGCCCCGCCGCTTTCCTTGTGTTCACTCTCCTGAGTGCCGCTCGGACGTCATGCTCCGCGATGCTGGTCACCGGTCTCTCGCTGATGACGTCACTGTCCTAGGTAGTCAGGCGGTAGATAGCATTAGCCGCCTGGCTAACCTCGAAATGGGCGTAGAACCGATTCAGCTCGTTGGTGAATGCAGAGTCGGCGTTGATCGGCGCAGTGTCCCTGGCTTTGTAGTCCGTAATGGTGCGTAGTCCGTGCCACATACTCCGTGTGTCGCCCTGGTGGAAGTGGGACTCCACACGTTCCCGGTACCGGCGTTTGGCATCTCTCACCGCGTGCCGTACGCCGTATGAGGCCGCTTTGTAGGCGCTCATATCGCCAGTGGCGAGACCCGCGTTGTAGGAGGCGGTCCTGGCGTTTACTGCAGTGCAGATTGATCTGTCCATCCACGGTTTCTGGTTGGGGAATGTGGTGACTCTCGCAGTGGGGATAATCTCCTCCGCTAGCATAGTAAAGCTAGCAAGTAAAAACTGAGAAGTAAAAAGCACAAGGTATTTTTCTTGGTCTCTAATATTTTGAATACAAAAACACATATTTTTCTACCATTCAATTCTATTAGTGAAATTCTAGTTGGGTACTACTAGTCAGGGTACATAAATAGTAATTTTGTAAAATTAATACATACACCTGATGTCTATTTGGAGGTTGATGGATGCTTTAAATCCAACTGTGTTTGTACCCTCTGTACCAGAGGTGGTTTTCGACTGCTCGGTGGGCATTACTGCTGCATGTCAGAGTCACTTTTTGGTTTTCTGATATTGGACCAGAGGGACTGACTCAAATTTGCACATCTTTGGGTGATTCTAAAAATGAGTATTATGATAATTTGCTAAATGTAATATTCTGTAAATCACACATCACAGCTCCTTTTGCACTTTAACTGAACTATTAATAGATCATCATATTACAGACCACAACGCCAAATGTCAAAAGTAAAACTTTTTCTGCAATTCTTTCTTGTTCAAGTGTTAGAGTGAATTTGAAGCTTCCACAAGGTCATGTGTTAAATTAGAAACTTATTATTATTTATGGGACAAATAAACAATATTTTTCTTTAAATAACCTTTAAATTCATTCTAGGCTGATGTATTGAGTAGGTTGTTGTCAATAGGGCTTGTTTAGCAAACAGTTTTGAAAAAAGACAATAAAAAGGCTGAGTAGAGGCTGTATGCTCTGTACAATATTATCGGGATTTTTACCATTTTGCAATATGCTGACTACTGCAATAACATTGTTACGGTTTGGAGGAGGACTCAAGCGCAGGACTCCGGGTTCAGATGCACAGAAGAAAGATTTATTTACAATTCACCAGGTGTATATACAAGAAGCGGGGCGGGGGAGTGCTATGTACAGCTGCGTGAGGGAGAAGGGGCTCCAGGGAAGTCCAGGGGAAAAGCACGCATTCTTCAAATCATCCACACACACGATCACAGGTTCTCACTGCAACACTTGCCACTCGGGAATCACACGGGGGGGAAATCCAGGGACCTCTGTGGACAGGGAGACAGGTTTAAATACAACGCACAAAGGAAACACACTTAACTTGACTTGCTGTAGCTTGGCTTCACTAATTTGTGGTAGACAACGATCCAGCAACGAACAGCAGTCACCTCCTGGCTTAGATGCTGATCATCTTAATGAGACCCAGGTGTCTCATCTCCCGAGGGCCTGGGCCGAGGGCGTGAACCCACAGTGAGTTCCGCCCGGCAAGAGAGAAGAGGAGAGAGAGAGGAAGAGAGAAACAGGTGACAAACTTATTTGTATATCTGTGACTTATTTTTCATATACATTTATCACCTTTTAAATTTTCCTCATAGTTAAACCTTGTCACTATCTATTCTATCCAATAAGATAGCTTTTTCACCATATTTTTTTTAATGCAAAATGAGATTGCCAAGCATACCAATGCTGTCACTAACACCTGGAGTCAGTTTGCTATCAGTCTCTGTGTTATGGTCCCCGTGTCTACCCAGCCGGCCCCGCAAGGCTGCATGTGTTTTGTGTTCTCTGTCTCTCTCTGTTTCTATCTCCTTCACCGCTCTGCCTGGGCGGAGCTCACTGTGGGCTACCCCCCTTGGCCCACACACCCATTCACGTTTAGTTGTCATTACCTGTCCACTACTTAAGGCCAGGACGCAGACCTCCTCATCGCTGGATGATTGTGCGAGACACGTTAGTGATCCTCTCAGCTCCCGTGAATCCATGCTTGAGTATTTTGTGACTTTTGAATAATTTCCCTCTCCTGTGTGATAGCTTTCCTCCCTGGACCTGTGACCTTCCTGCTGTGTGAATGTGTGTGAGTTTGGACGTGGAGACGAGTACAAGTGTGAGAGACCTTCCCCTTGGACCTTTGGAACCCTGGATTTCCCCCCCTCACTGTATATATTCTGTACTGGTGTTGTAAATAAAATGTGTTTGGAAACGTCAACCTGCTCTGCGCTTGAGTCCCTGCTATCGACCGTGACACTCTGACTGAATGGGGTCAAATGGGCAATTACATGCAATCTAAAGCAATCATCTTCTGATGATACAACAGTTAACAGTAATAAGTCACTGAAAATCACACGTTACTGTCTAGACTGATGTCAGGGACTGGTGTTTTTGACTGATGCTAGGAGGTTGCTATTTTACTTTTACTCATATGACTGAGCAACTGACTTGCTCTTAAATATGAAGTAGCTTTGTCAAATTATGTGTGTCCAGTGTTGGGCACTTATTTCGGTTGAGCTGATTTAACATACGCTCGCTTGTCTAAAGTTATTTCTGGATGGTGGTGTGTGAGCTGAAACTTCTTGTTCTAATTCTTCCCAGATTATTTTAATTGATTAAATAAAAATATTGATATTTGGTGTCCTTGTATTGATACAATTCAAAATATAATATTCCTTTCCCACACCCCTATTAAGATGACAAATATTGATATATTTTCTAGGATGAATAGCCTATTTTTATTATGTTGCTTTTTACAAGTTAATAACTAATTCAGTTCAGTTGAATATTATTTATATAGCACCAAATCACAATAAAAGTTGCCACATGGTACTTCATATTGTAAGGTATTACCCTACGATAATACAGGGAAAACCACAACAATCAAATTACTCCATTTGAGCAAGGACTTGGTGACAGTGGAAAAGAAAAAAGTTTTTTTTAACAGGAATTAACCTCTATTTAGATTAGCATTTAATATCACTGTGAACTAAAGATACACTGTTGAGAATTATAACATGAGCAAGTTTGTGGCATTGAACTTGCAAACTTCCTGTACAGAGAAGAGATGCATCATCTGTGAACCATGGTATATTTTAAGAATAAAATGTGACAGAATCAGAAGTAGCAAATAAATAAAAGATAAGATAAGATAAGATAAGATAAGATAAGATAACCTTTATTAGTCCCACACGTGGGAAATTTGTTTTGTCACAGCAGGAAGTGGACAGTGCAAAAGTTATGAGGCAAAAATTAGAATACAATAAGAATAAATACAGTACGTACAGAATAGAATAAAATACTATATACAGTAGAATAAAATAAAATAAATATACAATAAGATAAAAATAGAATACAAATACTATATACAACTGAGTAAAAATACAACGATGACAGAAAGGATTATTGCACTTAGTATTATAAATAAATAAATAAAATGTATCTTTAGCCTTTGTTTCTGTCCAGAAGTGCCCGTGAAATTGATGGTTAACTTTTTAAAAATCTAAATCAGTTTTAACCATGCTGATGAATGTGTGCATACAAAGTTCCTGATAGGAATGTTTAACTTTCTATTACTGACAAAATCATGATTAGATCACTAAAATTTAAATTTTACTATTTTTACCATTTCACTCTTTTGAGGTACCTCAAAAGGGTGAGAGGAAGAGGAGAGCAGAAGGGAAGGTCAGAAACATCACTAAACCACAAAAATTTTGTAATAATATCTTTGGTGATGACCCACAAATGGAAACGCTGATGCACAGAGAGATGCTATTATGAAAGCTGGCTAACCACTAAGAGACATCAACCATATATAAATAACAAAAAACCACCAGTGACTTCTCAGAAATCAACCTAATATTGCTGTCAACTCATTAAAAATGAAATGAGTGGATGTTCTGTCTTCCTGTATTCTGCTTTCTGTCTTCAAATTCTAAGGAACATATCCTACCTTTACTGCAAAATTACTAAAGATTAATTTGATGAGGTTACACGATTATGACTTTTTCACATTGTCAAAGTAACCAAATGTATTGCTACAGGAAAATAATACAATAATGCCAATAGTATGAAATGAACATTGCCTGAATTTTTATATGTTATTGTATTTTTTGTGAAACCCATGCAGCTTTTATCTTTTTTCCCCATGTTTTCTCTCTCCTGTTTTCTCCCTCCCTCTCTTAGTCATTCCAAATTGACACTTGTTGTCTGTGTTTTTACATTGCATTAACTGTTTAAAAGCATTATCAGCAACAGAACTAAAGACAAAAGTGGGTCTTTATTACCAGTCATCAAACTCAGCAGATGAGCGGCCGCCATGAAGACAGCAGTCACTTTACAGCATCCGATAAGTCATCTTTGAAACACAGCAGCTGTAACATTGTATTTATAATACAGGTCATGATACACTGTGACACAAAATCAGTTACTGAGGAAGTGTATAGCACTACAGTTGATTTTTCTACACTAGAATCCTCAAGTTCTTCCAGGTTGAACAAAGCACAAAACTTAGCTTTACATTTGTAATACAGCTTTAGATCTTCAGAAAGGAAGTTCAATCTTTAAATCTTACAAGAACCGTACCTGGCTAGATAGATGCTGCTTCACTGTGTTTGTGATGTCCCAGTCTGTTTCTTTTCTCAAGTCACTTTAGATGACTTGAGAAATCTAAAGTGACTTGAGAAAAGACAAGCTTAGATGCTCTGCCACTTTCTCTGCTATTCAGCCTCAAACAGGAAACTGTTTCCTGTTTGAGGCTGACTAAGGCAGTCAGTCTGAACATGAGAAACACTGAAAGATTGAAAGAATGGCTGTCTTTGTTTCACTAAATTTCTAGTTTGCTACACTTTTTAATGCAATAAGGAGGAATGTAGGGACTTAAAATCAGGTTAGATCAGGTGATGAACAAAGATTATTATCAGCCAATGCAATGCACCCAGAACATTTACTCAGTGAAATGATGTCATACAGCTTAGAGGACAAAGGTACAAAAACCAAAATTTATTCGATATCTACCAGTCAATCCTCCCCATGTCTAGTGTGTAATAGCAAGTGAATGCGTTCTATGAATATGAAAGAGCAAATCCATGAGTGAACTCGAAAGCACCAATGGATTATGCAGAAAAAGTAGAATTGGGCTGAAAGATCTATCACTTTATTACCTATTCAGGTTGTAAATCATGTTTAAAAAAAGTAACTAAGTAACTAAGTAATTCATTACTTTTGAAAATAAGTAATCAGTAAAATAACGGGATTACCTTTTGGGGAAAGTAATCAGTAATTACTTACTGATTACTTTTTTCAAGTAACTTGTCCAACACTGGTGCTTAACTTCCAAAAAATGTTTGACAAAATAATATATTGAAAAAACCAAACAAAAAACAGAATCACTTGTATTTATGTTTAAGTATCATTCATTATATTTATAGCCCACAACAAGATAGAAAATTAAATTAAGCACAACTGACTGTGACTGCATATCATGATACTATAAATATATTAATATCACCTCTATATAGACATAGTTTGTGACTGGGTACACAATACAACAACTAATTATCAGAACAGTTAACAACACTTTTCCTGCAATTGCATGTTAATAAAACAAACAAACAAAACAGCTAAACAATAAGATTCAGATGTATGTTGTGATGTTGTGATGAAAGCGGCCTCATACGGCGTGCGATGCGCGGTGAGGGATGCCAAATGCCGATATCGGGAGCGAGTGGAGTCTCACTTCAGCCGGGGCGACACATGGAGC
Organism: Aulonocara sp. 'chitande type north' Nkhata Bay; assembly: GCF_057382095.1. Lineage (NCBI taxonomy): Eukaryota > Metazoa > Chordata > Actinopteri > Cichliformes > Cichlidae > Aulonocara > Aulonocara sp. 'chitande type north' Nkhata Bay. Next base: position 21,116,300 of record NC_141354.1, on the reverse strand, counting down.
ATTTGGCACGTACTACGCACAATCATGGATTACAAAGCCAGGGACACTGCGCCGTGGACAAGAAACAGGCTAACTATGTGTGAATGCTTTTTTTTTTATTACAGCTCAGCGTTCAACACAATATTGCCCGGTAGATTGTTCACAAAGCTGAGGGATCTGGGACTCAACAGCCGTCTGTGTGCATGGGTGTTGGACTTCCTCAATGGCAGAACTCAGGTGGTGAGGGTGGGTAGGTGCATCTCCTACAGCCTCACCATCAGCACAGGAGCGCCACAGGGATGTGTCCTCTCGCAACTGCTCTACTCCCTCTACACTTCAGACTGTGTGGCCAATACCATTGTGAAGTTTGCTGACGACACAGTGGTGTTGGGCACCATCTCCAACAACGATGAGGCGGCCTACATGGATGAAATGAAGAATCTGGCATCGTGGTGCTAGAACAACCACCTCAAGCTGAACGTCGGCAAGACCAAGGAGCTGGTGGTGGACTTCAGAAGGAGTCAGCACAGAGACCACAAGCCCATTATCATTAATGGAGCTCTAGTGGAGAGGGTGCAGTTCTTCAAGTACCTTAGTGTCCACATCTCCTCAGACCTGGCATGGTCTGCCCACATTCAGGTCCAGACCAAAAGGCTAGGCAGCACCTGTACCACATACGACAACTGAGGAAGTTCAGGGTCTCTCCAGTGATCCTCAGGATTTTCTATACAGGCACTGTATAGAAAATCCTCACACAGGTTCTGTGTGAGAAGAGCATCCTCACACAGAACATCACATCCTGGTATAGAAACAGCTGTGTCAAGGCTAAAAAAGCACTTCAGAGAGTATCCGTACGGCAGAACACTGCTGCAGGACTGCTCTCCCTTCCCTACAGGACATTTACATCAGGAGATGCTGGACTAGAATAACTCAGATTTTGAAGGACCCATTCCCATCCCAGCAACAAACTCTTCCAGCTTCTGAAATCAGGCAGAAGGTTCCGAACAAAAACAGAGAGGCTCAAGAGGAGTTTTTATCCTCAGGCCATTTGTGTGCTGAATCATGTCCAGAGCTTCTCCTAGCTTCTCTAACAGGTCTCCTTGGACCAGTTGTAGCCACCTGGTAGCTACCAAGTTTAAGAAAATATCAGGCAGTGTCTGAGATACTGTGCCAGAGAAGCCTGAATGAAGGGATTGTAATTGTATTGCTCAATGGCTACATAGTGACTACATGTGTCAAGGACACACCCAGAGAACAGACCAGCTATTTATTTGTTTTGTAGCAAGCTCAACAATGCAAAAGGTTGCAATATGTTATGAAAAGTATTTGTCTGATTTCTTATTTCCTTCCATATTTGTCACATTAAAATGTTTCAGATAATCAAAATTTTTTAATAGATTTGGACTTTTTTTTTCTAAAGTGAATTTTGAATTTACTTGAGTTATTTTTTCCAAATATTAAGATTAGTTTAATTTTGCACAAAGCAAGACATCAGGAAATATGGGGTAAATATTTTTTCACAGCACTATTTATCTATTTTTGCATAGCGCTTTGTTCTTTAAATTTGACTTGCGCATATTCACACCCCACTTCCTTCCTCATATTTCTAGGCTCCACTTGAGCATACAGGCCTCCCATTTCTACTGCATTGCTCACAGACTTTCTGTTAACTCCCCTCACCGTGCACTTCTCCTCTTCCAAATAAGATCTGGCAGATGGATTCATGTCCAAAGACTTTTCACCCTTCTTTTTCTTGCTTTTCATTTTCCAGTTCACATCAGAGTAAATCAGTTCGCACTCGTCCTCTTTCTTGTCTGATTTTTTGCGTCCTCCTTCTGCATGGTTTGGCCCAGAGTTTGGAAAGTTAGTGCCGCTTGGTCCAGCGATGTTTGCAGGGTGAAAATTTTCTGCCCCTCTCAGCCCATCAGCGTTTGCATAAATGCACTCTTCTGCTGTGTTTGGTTCCTACAATTACATAGAAAATATCAGTGGTAAAGATAATCTACTTCTTGCTGTATAGTTACAAAAGCATCAGCATTGGTCAACACTGTTAAAAGGAACTTTAAGCACCTCATTTCCTTCTTCAGTTAGAGGCTGACTTGTTGCAACTGTGTTGTTTTCGTCTGTTAAGTGACCTTTATTTTTACAGGGACTCTTCTGAGCCCTAAAAAATGAAGTAGAATATCAAGCATATATGCATACAATTCATACATCGTAGTTTTGCCACTATTTACATTTTAGTTCACAGCATGAATAGATTAATTGTCTGCTAGCAAGCAATAATGCAGTTGTACATGCATTACTGAATGTTAACAGACAATGTAAACAGACGTCTTGAAAATGAATACATGCAAATATTAACCACCAGTAGCATGTCAAATGGACTGTCGATGAACAGATTTGATTGATATTACATTTAATCAATAGTGTTACCAATGTTGAGTATTAAATCAGCTGCAAAAGTGTTTTTTTAACAAACGAAGACCCAAATAAACAAAGTACTTATCAGCATTTAGTCAAATAGAATCAGGACAAATAGAGTTTACTGTTACAGTAAAGTGTGAAGGTTTTCTGAAAAAGTCTCATGTTGTTTACTTACCTGATAAAAAACACACATAGTAACAGTGCTAACAGTAGCACTCCAAGAGTGGATATTATCGCTGGATACAGAACTGAATTTAAAAAAAGAAAAAGAAAAAGACCTGTATATTAATCGTGTTATCTTTAAAAAATAAGGTTTGTTTGAACTCACAACATACATTTTATGAAACTCCTAGTGTGTCTATTATAACTGGACTGAAGTAACCGATTCATTCTTTATATGGATTAGAGGGTATCTAAAACTTCTTGCAAAGAAATTGATTGCAAGTGAATCCCAGAGGAGCATAGATGTAGTCCTAACATTATCTGTTAGTGGGCTCTGTAGAGTACACTGTATCACTGGCTAAGGTTTTAAACATCCTTGGTCTCCACTTTAGTACACATACAACTTAAGCAATAATATTTACAAGTGTACAAAAGACATACGTTGATGTTCTGTGGAAACTTGTTGGCTGCTGACACAAAATTGTTGACTGGCCGAGCCCAGAGAGTTGACGGTGCGACAAATCAAGGTGAGATGATTCTTCTTATGAGGCTGATTCAGAGTGAAGAAGCTCCTCAGAATTGTCCTGTTCAGAGTCTCATTGAATATTTCGCATTTAGAGTGATTGACAGTTAGTCCATTCAAATACCACTGTATATTGGGGGACGGGTTTCCCAGAGTCTCACAGGAACAGTTGAGCTGACTTTCTGTTGAGGTGCAGTGTGACGAGAACAGGATCTGTGGAGGGTCTATCATTGAAGAGAGAGAGAGCAGTTGGTCACAATCATGTTGAATACATTTTACAGAAATTACCAAAAACAAGCACTGATCATAGTTATCAATATGAAGCGAAATCCTTTTTGAACATAGGATGCTTTAAATTTTACTGACTTTGACATAATTTTCAGACTTGAGCTAAACAGACTGTTAACTTTAAATCTTTGATTCATAAAATGTGTTTGTTCCCCATCAGTTTTCACAGTTATCTTTAGCGCTGCATCACAAATACTTTCTTACTGCTCAGCTGACATTACTGCAGAATGTCAGAGTGACATTGCTGCTTGTTGGTATCAGATCTGCTATGGTCTTTGGTTTCACACACACAGTTTTGAGTTTATGGACTTTAAATTCTTATATATTGTTAACATCATCTGTTTGGCTAGTAGTTACTTTATCACGTCTTCATCTTCATGTATTTAGTTCTCTTAGTTACAGTTTCTATTTGTATTAGAGTTTTTTATTTCGCTCAGTATTTCTGTTTTCCTTCTCTGTATTTCCTTTCTTCAGTTTTGCGTCTGATTTTCCCTTTTTGTATTTTATATGGTTCCTAACTTTATCTTAGTAATTGTGTAGTGCTCTTAAGTTTACTTGTCTCTTCTTCATTAACTGTCTTGAATCTTTGTGGGAGCATCTTGTGACCCTCCTGTGTTTCATTAACTGATTACCCTTTGTGCATATAATGCTTTCTCCTTTGCTGCAGTCTGGTCCTGTCTGGTCCAGATGTGCTTGTGCCAGTTTTTAAGATTACCCGTTTTTCCTCATTTGCTGGATTCTTGGCATTGTACTCTGTTTACATTGTCTCCTGCTCTGGCTAAACAAAGGTCATTTTTGTCATTGAATTAGTCTGCCTCTTTCTCTTTTCTTTTTTGTTGTTGAATCGTAATATCATACAAATGTACATGCAAATTAGATGTGGATAGAGAACATGTTAAAGAGATGTAAAATGTGATATTTACATTGAACTTCAATTTGAATGCTGCCTGAACCTCCAACTCCAATCTCATTTCCAGCTTTGCAAAACAATATCCGCCTGTCTTTGGAGACTCTAATAGATAAACTCATTCCTGTCCCAATAAAAGTCTCCTGGTTTCCATCTGCACTGTACCAGGTGTAGTTTTCTACTGCTGGGTTGGCATTACTGCTGCAGGTTAGAGTCACGTTGCTGTTCTCTGGTACTGGACCAGAAGGACTGACTGAAACAGTAACGTTTTTAGGTGAATCTGAAAAAATGAGCACAGAAACATGCAGACTGAAATGTTAGGACAGTTTTATTTACAGAATAAGTGTAAATATTTGTAATACAGTAGTGCTTCAAATGTTTTTTTTAAATAATATTAAATACTCTTGAATGCATAACACAAAATTGTATCTTTAAATATTAGCAGAGAGCAAACCACACCAATATAAAGGTTTCATCTTAAGCAGAAACTGAAGAGTAAAAATGACAAGCTGTTTTCCTTGGCTTTTCTTTCTGAAGACTCTGTTCATGTCAAATGAAATCACCTTTTCTTCTGTATTTAACTTTAACTGTCTTTAATCTTTAACTGATTTATTGTTGAAAGATTTAGAGCTATCTGAAGAAAGTTTGAATTTTTTTTTGTTCTTCTTACTATGTGCCTAATAATGTGGCTGTCAGGAATCCCTAATTTTAATAACCAATACTTAAATTAAATTAACTACTTGTAATGTGATTATTGTCAGTCTCATTATTTAACTCCACCCCAAAGATCAGTTAATGCTTTAGTTTCATTACAATAATTCATGTATTGTACATCCTTCAATCCCATTAATAGAATTCTAGTTGTGATATGTAAAGAGTAAATATGGAAAATTAATTAAATTAATACATACATTGAACATTTATTTGTAGGTTGCTTGATCGTTTAAATCCAAGTGCATTTGTAGCCTTGCAGAAAAATGTACTTTTTACTTTTGAAACGGTAACATTAAAAGAGCTTCCAGTCCCAATAAAAGTCTCCTGGTCTCCATCAGGTCTGTACCAGGTGTAGTTTTCTACTGCTGGGTTGGCATTACTGCTGCAGGTCAGAGTCACCTTTTGGTTTTCTAATATTGGAGCAGAAGGACTGACGGAAATTTGTACATCTTTGGGTGAATCTAAAAATGAGTATTATGATAATGTGTTAAATGTAATATTACGTAAATCAAACATCAAAGGTCATTTTGCACTTTAGCTGAACTATTAATAGAACTTCTTATTACAGACCACAAAGCCAAATGTCTAAAATAAAACTGCAATTCTACTTTCTTGTTTGAGCTTTAGAGTGAATCTGAAAGTTCCGACAAGCTCATGTGTTAAATTAGAAACACTATAATGTTATAATAGGATGTAAATGAAAAGCTGCTGTTTAAATAAAAAACCACTGTGGAACATGACTCACTAAACGTGGTTTTGTGTTGTTAGTTTTGAAGACATCCTAAAGTAAAATACAAAGCTAACAAAAGAAAAACGTACATCGTTAAGACGATCACACATCAGTGTAAAGTCTGCATGTATGAAATTAAAGTATGAAATTAAATTCAAACTTTTAAAGTCTTCATTATATTTTATAAAACCCAAAGACGTTGTTATGGCATACTCATAACATCACTGTAATTGACTGACCATTTTATGTCTAATTTAAACCAAGTCAAGAAAGTATATTATTGTAATTTCAGTTTAGAAGAGAAAAAATAAACTCACATGAAATATCAGGAGTTAAACTTGTTTCAGCAGTGACATCAGGGATACCATCTTGTTTCTGGTAGACAGCAGTGCAGGAGATTTTATTTCCATGATGGAGGTGAGAAGCATTGAAATTCATAACAGAGGTCCTGACTTTAGTTTTGTCCTGATTCTCCTGCAGTGTCTCCTGACTCTGACCCAGGTTAGGGCTCCATGTCAGAGCTGGAGGATGAGACCAACATGGAGCTGGAGCAGAGCACGTCAGACTCACTGAGGCTCCCTCCTTCACCTTCAGTGTGGATGGAGTCAGAGTCGGTGAGGGAGGAGCAGCTGGTGGGAAGACATTCTGGTCACTCAATGAGCAGCAGTTTCAGTTTTTATATGCTGAGTAAAATCCAGTGAATTCAGAGCAAGCTCAAAGCAGTTCCACAAGTGTAATTTGTTCATGAATTGTCAGTAAATGGATGAAAAAAAAAATCTTACCTATGAGTGAAATATCTACACCAGCTTGGGTAAAAGTGAATTTCAGTGGATTATTACACTGCAGTCTGAAATAGTATTTAGCACTTTGAAGAAGACTTGCATTATTGAAAGTTGTGGTGCAGTCTTTCTTTGTTAAGTCTCCTGTCATTTCTTTAGTTGGCTTTAGTTTTGCATTTTCACTGTCAAATAAAGTTGAATCACTCCAATATGCTTTACATGAATCATCTAAGTTAGTTTCAAATCTCGTCTCTACATCGAAGGAGCAGGGGATGGTCACACAGGATCCTCTCAAAACATTTATCTTCTGTGGTATATTGACGCTGAACGTTCCGCACAGCGCACCTGAAACACAACACGATAAAAAACAACAACAATAACAACAAAAACCCAAACAGTTTCATCTCTTCCTTCATATTTATCGTGTTACAACGACTCAGTATTGAATTCAGATGCTAATACAAAACACTTTTACTGTTAAATATCTCATCAATAAAAAGCCTTGGTACTTTACTGCACATTCATCTTGAATAGTGATGTCAGATAATTTAAGTAAATGATTTAAATTAACAATAGTGTATTATTATTATCAACTTTAATCATGTTTTCAGCAAAGAAGATTTTGAGTTTCTTTCACTCACCCTGCAGCAGAGAACTAACGAGAAGAAAAGTCAGAGTTCCAGCCATCTTTGTTGCAAGAGAGTGAAGTTTAAGGGAATCTGAAGTTTACACAGGAAACAGTTGACATGATTATTTGTTAACCAAGGAAAAGCTGTTAAGATGTCATGTAAGGTCCAAATTACTACTGCTAGTTATTGTCACTTTGAAAAATATAGATACATAAATGTTCAGCCTTGAAAGAATTAGAGTATATACATACAGTGTTGATTTCACAAAATTTAAACATTAAATGATGAAAGAGAAGAAAGAGGAAGGTGTAAGTCTAAAGCAGTTATACAATTTATTAAAAATATTCTTCAACAATTAAACACAATTTATGTTTCTGATTTCTGAAAAATTCTACTAAAGACCGTGAATTCATGTCTTAATAGTCTCATAAAGTTTTGAATTTTCTTTGGATTCATTTTTCTACAAACGTCAAAAATATGACAATTCATCTAAATATCTGTGAATCAAAGAACTACAGAAAATCACATCATATTTTCATAAAACCTTGATATTCGTATCATAGTGAAAATGTGATAGCTTACAATATTTCATGATGTTTGTCGAGCAGTCAGTTCTTTGGATGTGAGGTTTTTAAGGAAGTGTTCAAAAAAGATGTAAAATGAGGAACTAACACAAAAGACACAGTGAGTGTGAACATGACCAGAAGTGACTGTCACCTTTTTTCTTTCCACGATCTCTGCAACATAGAAACTGCTGTAAACATTTGCAATCACTCCACATTAATAACTTGTATTTGGGTTAGTAAAGTGAGTAACTCTCGTCTGAGTTATTCACTTTACTGCTTGTAACTCATCATGTACAATGTTGGTCAGTGTGCTGTGTTAACCGGGTAGCATTAATGCTGTTTACAGCTGTTTTATTTGTGTAAACGACTCTGGTGACTTCTCCCACTGTTAGTTTATATGTTTAGAGCCTGAAAATGATTGAAACGATGTATGAGATGATGAGAGGATGATACAACTCATAAAAGCGTTTATTCCTCTCTATTAATGTGAATCAAATAACATGCACTAAGCTGCTAAGAGGTCATTACATCATCTGTATGGTGATGATGGAGATGATGCTGTGTCTGTGATAAAGGTGATAAAGGTGAACTTCAACACTGCCTGAGACAGGCTGAGCTGCTTCTGTTGAGTTTGTGTCTATGAAATACAACATCAGTGATTATATTAATAAATGGATGAAAGAGCTGAGCAGATCACTCTCTGAGCATTACAGCTTTCAGTGACCCAGTCGGGTATGACAGTCTGTCTCCATCAGGACATCTGACATCCAGGCTTCCTGCTACACCCAATTTTAATGACAGACAATGTAATCATCTAAATGTCATTATCACAGCAAAAATCAAACTATTGTCATGATTTATGGATTCTGTTTTCTCACACCTGCTCTTCTCTCACATGTTATCAGCAGAAGGCTCTCAGCAGAAGAGAAAACCCACCAATCAATTCAGGACACCTGCAGCAACTGTGGCTGCTCCAAAAGGATTCACACACAGACCACATTACTCAAGAGGATTAGACAAAGAAGATGGTAAAATGACTGATTTTTATCCGGCACTTTTGCACTCTGAGCACTCCAAGAGCTTTATACAGGTGGCCTCATTCACCCATTCATACAAAGAGATTTTTATATACTTTTTTTGCACAAGTGCTTTCTATCTTATATTCACATCCTGATGAATGTATCGGAGAGCACCTCAGGGTTAGGATCTTGCCCAAGTCTACATGCAGCCTGGAGCAGCCAGTCTGCAACCACAAACTTCCGATTAATAGACGACCTATGCTACCTCCTGAACTACAGCCACAGATGGAGAAATTACAACTTTTGATTCACTCTGGAGATCATCACCTGCAGTGATAACTACAGACTGATGCTGTGATGCAGGATGACCATGGCAGGACTGTTTCAGTCTGAAACAGCTGCAATAGCACTTCTTCATCTATTTTCTTTTTATGCTTGCAGCCTAGTAGTTTGCTTGTATTTTGATTACTTCATCTTCAGTTATTCAGCTCTGTTTTCCTGTGTCATCTTTTTTGGGCTTTAACAAGTGCTTTAAAGTCAAGTTCAGTATCTGAGGTGGAAATGAAAAGGGCGATGGACAGGTGATCGTCACCGAGGGAGGATCTGTATCTGTATCAACACTGAGAACGTTTATTTACAAATGAAGATTGATCCTAACCAAGATCTTCACTTTTAGCATCTGAATAAGGATGAAGCTGAATGAAACTGCAACTTTCTCATGAAAGTATTCATCAGGTTGTCAATTCATGTGCAAGTAGACTTTGGTTAGGTACATATTTCCCTCGCTACGCTTCATCAGTCAAGGTTTTGTCTTTATCTGTGGATGTAGTCTCATAGTGGAGATTCAATCTGTAAGATCCAGCAATTAATTTTTGTTCTCTGTCGGGACATGAGCCTGAGGCCTCCACGCCGAGCACCGTTTATGCAGTCTATGTGACTGCTGCTGTACTGTCAAAGAGACATCATGGGATTTCTTCTAAGGCTACATTTGCAGGGGCTAACAGAGGATGTGGACTTTCTTTAAAAATTATGAAATTGCAGCTTCCACATTTTATGGCCACAAGACGTAACTGATCTTTTTTTTCAGATATTATCACTCTGTTGCTCACTCTGTTGAAACTTCATATTTGAAAATATGAGACCTCATATTTTCACCAGTTGTCCGTACTTCAGGAAGCAGAGGGTAGGTTTTGGCAGAAAGGATTTTACTCCACACTGTGGAAGGAGAGTCAGTCTTACAGCTGTCAGGGGAGGAGGTGGAGGAGGGGCCGATATCAGAGCAGGAAGTTGAAACCTTAGTTGCAAAAGAGACAGTGTGACAGCAACTAGTGTCCATATTAAAAACTGTTTAATGCATTCTGACGATTTCAGGCATTACAATATCTAGAAGGGGAAATAAGAACTTTTTCAGTAGAATTCACACACAAACACACACCAGCTAAAAGTTGTATTTCCTCTTTTATTCTGTCGATATATATATATACATCTACTAAACATACTACTATGCATGGTTACCCATGGAAAACATTTAACATGGTATAAAATAAAAACTGTTGAGCTGTTCAATTTATTCATTTGCTGTGGTAATATTGGTGGTACAAGGTTCAGTTGTGCATGAATGGCATTCGGGTGACAGGACATCTTACTCTAAACATTTAGTGCAATAAACTTGGTTGAGGAGGAACTAATCAAACATTCATGTGTGAGAAACATAAATACTGATAACAGGGCAAATTTACAGGAAACTAATATGTGGCTGGTCTGACAAGGCATCCTAACTATTCAAGATCTTTCTCGTAAACGTAGAAAAGAGCAGCCGTGTAGATCACTAATGTCTCTATTTTCTAAACAGTGCTGTTAAAAGCTTATGTGACCTACTGATAATCATGTCCCTGCCCCAGCTTTTTCACATCGAATGCAAAATGAACATATATAAAAAAAATTAAAAAAAACCCCAAAGAAAAACACTATAACCTGTTAAGTTTAATATAAATTTACATTATCAACAAACAGGATTATAGTCAGTATCAAAGCTTTAGGAAGCATTTTCTGCTGGATTTGCTCAATCCCACTAAACTGAGCAACTCCAGCACCCTTTAAAAAACTGATGAATAAGCGCTCAGTGGCTATTAAATGCATTTAATAAAGAGAAGTGTGACTGAGAATTATTTCTCTGGAAACACAAAATAAAACAAAATTAGATATATTCTGAAGGATCAGTGAAGGTCACTTTGGATTTGTGTTAATGGCATCATACTCTGAAGAGCCGACATTTCTACGATTCAGTGACATGTAAGTTCTGTCCTCTTCTTGTGGCTTCACATTCTTTTGTACTTTGCTAGAAGAATACAAAACATTTATTGAAAAATATTTTATGGAAACATCCGCGGGACTTTTAGTTTTAATCAACAACCAGTTTTAAAACATACCAAAGGAAAGCTGCACAGATCACGGTGACACTGAAAAGCACACCAGCAAGGACCCAAGGAAGGACTCCACTGTAAAATCCACACTGTGTTTCACAATCTGCAATGAATAATGATACCATGCATATATTATAGCTGCTCAAGTTATGCTTAAACCTTAAAATATTTTAATTGTGTGATACATACACTGAACATCAAGGTGAGTCAGGTTAGAACGTCCAACCCCGATCTCATTTTCAGCTTTGCAGAAAAATCTTCTTTTGTCTCTGGACACTTTAATATTTAAGCTGATTCCTGTCCTAATAAAAGTCTCCTGGTCTCCATCAGCTCTGTACCAGGTGTAGTTTTCTACTGCTGGGTTGGCATTACTGCTGCACGTCAGAGTCATATTGCTGTTCTGGACAAGAGGGACTGACTGAAATTTGTACATCTTTGGGTGAATCTAAAAATCAGTACAATGATAATTTGTTAAATGTAATATGTAGGTTTTATGTAAATCACACATCACAGCTCCTTTTGCATTTTAACGGAACTATTAATAGATCATCCTATTACAGACCAGAAAGCCAAATGTCAAAAGTAAAACGTTTCTGCAATTCTACTTTCTTGTTCGACCTTTAGAGTGAATCTGAAAGCTCTGACAAGCTCATGAGTTAATTTAGAAATATGATAATGTGAGAAAATGTTATCATAGGATGTAAATGAAAAACTGCTGTTTAAAATAAAAACAACTGTCCAACATGACTCACTAAATGTAGTTTTGTTTTACTGTCAGTTTTGAAGACATCCTAAAGCTAAAAAGCAGAGCTAACAAAAAAATACATAAATCATTAAATAATCATTAAATTCAAACTTTAAAAGCTTTGATTATATTTTATAAAACTCAGACATTGTTATGGCATACTGATAAAATAACTGTAATTGACTAATCATTTTGTGTAATTTAATCCAAGTCAAGAAAAGTAAATCATTACGATTTCAGTTTAGAAGAGAAAAAATAAACTCACATGAAATATCAGGAGTTAAACTTGCTTCAGCAGTGACATCAGGGCTACCATCTTGTTTCTGGTAGACAGCAGTGCAGGAGATTTTATTTCCATGATGGAGGTGAGAAGCATTGAAACTCATAACAGAGGTCCTGACTTTAGTTTTGTCCTGATTCTCCTGCAGTGTCTCCTGACTCTGGCCCAGATTAGGGCTCCATGTCAGAGCTGGAGGATGAGACCAACATGGAGCTGGAGCAGAGCACGTCAGACTCACTGAGGCCCCCTCCTCCACCTCCAGTGTGGATGGAGTCAGAGTCGGTGAGGGAGGAGCAGCTGGTGGGAAGACATTCTGGTCAGTCAATGAGCAGCAGTTTCAGTTTTTATATGCTGAGTAAAATCCAGTGAATTCAGAGCAAGCTCAAAGCAGTTTCACAAGTGTAATTTGTTCATGAATTGTCAGTAAATGGATAAAAAAAATATCTTACCTATGAGTGAAATATCTACACCAGCTTGGGTAAAAGTGAATTTCATTGGATTATCACACTCCAGTCTGAAATAGTATTTAGCACTTTGAAGAAGACTTGCATTATTGAAAGTTGTGGTGCAGTCTTTCTTTGTTAAGTCTCCTGTCATTTCTTTAGTTGGCTTTAGTTTTGCATTTTCACTGATAAATGAAGATGAATCACTCCAATATGCTTTACGTGAATCATCTAAGTTAGTTTCAAATCTCTCTACATTAAAGGAGCAGGGGATGGTCACACAGGATCCTCTCAAAACATTTATATTCTCTGGCATATTGACGTTGAACATTCCACACAGTGCACCTGAAACACAACACAATAATAAAAAAACAACAATAACAACAAAAACCCAAACAGTTTTATCTCTTCCTTCATATTTATCATGTTACAGCGACTCAGTATTAAATTCAGATGCTAATACAAAACACTTTTACTGTTAAATATCTCATCAATAAAAAGCCTTGGTACTTTACTGCACATTCATCTTGAATACTGATGTCAGATAATTTGATATGGAAATAATTCAAATTAACAACAGTGTATTATTATTATCATCAACTTAAATCATCTTTATGTAATGCACATGTCAAGTTTCTTTCACTCACCCTGCAGCAGAGAACAAACGAGAAGAAAAGTCAGAGTTCCAGCCATCTTTGTTGCAAGAGAGTGAAGTTTAAGGGAGTCTGAAGTTTACACAGGAAACAGTTTACATGATTATTTGTTAACCAAGGAAAAGCTGTTAAGATGTCATGTAAGGTCCAAATTACTACTGGTAGTTATGGTAATTTTGAAAAATATAGATACATAAATGTTCAGCCTTACAAAGATTAGAGTATATACATACAGTGTTGATTTCACAAAGTTTAAACATTAAATGATGAAAGAGAAGAAAGAGGAAGGTGTAAGTCTAAAGCAGTTATACAATTTATTAAAAATATTCTTCAACAATTAAACACAATTTATGTTTCTGATTTCTGAAAAATTCTACTAAAGACAGTGAATTCATGTCTTAATAGTCTCATAAAGTTTTTAATTTTCTTTGGATTCATATTTCTACAAACGTCAAAAATATGACAATTCACCTAAATATCTGTGAATCAAAGAACTACAGAAAATCACATCATATTTTCCTAAAACCTTGATATTCGTATCATAGTGAAAATGTGATAACTTACATTATTTTTGTCATGGTCCTGGGCCATGTGGGCCCAGTATTCTTAGTTCCTTGTATTTTTGTATTTTGTTCCTTATTTAGGCCATGTTTTCTGAGTTGCCCTGTTGTGTTGTTCCCTAAGTGTTTTCCCTTCATGGCTTTTACCCCCTGTGTGCCCCTCTGTGTATCTGTGAGCCCTCGTCTCTCCTTATGTTTTATTCCATGTTTCCCCTGCCCATTATGTCTAAGTTCTCCCCGTGCTCTCTCTCCCCCCTGTGTGCCCTCTATGTATTTATGAGCCCTCGTCTCCCTTTGTGGTTGTTTCATGTTTCCCCAGCCCGTTATGTCTGTGTTTCCCCGTGCTCTCTCTCCTCCTGTCTGAACCTCTGTGCCTGTACATGTCATGTTCAGTTCACCCCGCCCTGTCTCGTTATGATTATCAGTGTCACCTGTGTTCCCCGTGTGTGCCCACTTTCCTCGTTTACCCTCTGTGTATTTCTGTCTGAGTCTCCCTCTGTTCGGCGTCGCGTTCTCCCTCATGCTGTGTGTGATTCCCCTGTGTTCCTTGGTGAGCTTTATGTTAGTTTTTCCCAGTTTAGTTTTGTATTGTTTCTCGTGGCCAGCAATAAAGCTGTGTTTTTTGAGTTCATCCCCGTGTGTGTGAGTTTTGCGATTGGGTCCTCATCCTGCCTGCCACACAGCAAATCATGACAATTTTATGATGTTTGTCGAGCAGTCAGCTCTTTGGATGTGAGGTTTTTAAAGAAGTGTTCAAAAAAGATGTAAAATGAGGAACTAACACAAAAGACACAGTGAGTGTGAACATGACCAGAAGTGACTGTCACCTTTTTTCTTTCCACGATCTCTGCAACATAGAAACTGCTGTAAACATTTGCAATCACTCCACATTAATAACTTGTATTTGGGTTAGTAAAGTGAGTAACTCTCGTCTGAGTTATTCACTTTACTGCTTGTAACTCATCATGTACAATGTTGGTCAGTGTGCTGTGTTAACCGGGTAGCATTAATGCTGTTTACAGCTGTTTTATTTGTGTAAATGACTCTGGTGACTTCTCCCACTGTTAGTTTATATGTTTAGAGCCTGAAAATGATTGAAACGATGTATGAGATGATGAGAGGATGATACAACTCATAAAAGCGTTTATTCCTCTCTATTAATGTGAATCAAATAACATGCACTAAGCTGCTAAGAGGTCATTACATCATCTGTATGGTGATGATGGAGATGATGCTGTGTCTGTGATAAAGGTGATAAAGGTGAACTTCAACACTGCCTGAGACAGGCTGAGCTGCTTCTGTTGAGTTTGTGTCTATGAAATACAACATCAGTGATTATATTAATAAATGGATGAAAGAGCTGAGCAGATCACTCTCTGAGCATTACAGCTTTCAGTGACCCAGTCGGGTGTGACAGTCTGTCTCCATCAGGACATCTGACATCCAGGCTTCCTGCTACACCCAATTTTAATGACAGACAATGTAATCATCTAAATGTCATTATCACAGCAAAAATCAAACTATT
This sequence comes from Aulonocara sp. 'chitande type north' Nkhata Bay, assembly GCF_057382095.1. Taxonomy (NCBI): domain Eukaryota; kingdom Metazoa; phylum Chordata; class Actinopteri; order Cichliformes; family Cichlidae; genus Aulonocara; species Aulonocara sp. 'chitande type north' Nkhata Bay. The sequence goes on along the minus strand of NC_141354.1, from coordinate 21,100,951 downwards.
GTCATGATTTATGGATTCTGTTTTCTCACACCTGGGCCCTGTTTCAGGAAGCCGGTTTAGTGGAAAAACTGAGTAAGTATACCCTGAGTTAACGAAAACTCTGGGTTTTCGGTTTCACAAAGCGAGTTCAGCTGAAGCCTGAGTGAGTCACTATGACGACACACGCCGTGAAGCTAACCTGCCCCCTAGCAGGTTTACTACAACTAACCCTGACTGTCTCCGCCCCTTTGTCGGAAACCTGACAGTAGGAAGTGTCAGACATGGCGTGTCCCTTCCTTGAAGAGCCAGTAGATCGTGAAGCCCAAATTCTCCGCAGAGCTCTCCGCCGGGAGAGAGTGATCAGAGCGCGTTTGGACATTTTATCATTTCCTGATGATTTCCTGTGTGAACGTTACCGTTTCTCAGCACAATCTATAATTTATTTGGATAACATCCTCAGGCCATATATTACGCATGTGACACATCGCGGACATGCTCTCAGTTCTGTACATATTATTTGTATTGCACTTCGGTTTTTTGCAAACGGGAGCTTTCTGTATAATATTGGTGACGCTGAGCACGTTTCCAAGGCTACCGTCTGTCGGGCAGTCAGGAATGTTACAGTTGCACTGAAACGTCTCCTGTACACGTTTGTGGTGTTCCCCGGTCATAGACCCACAAGATTCATCAAAGAGGGATGCCACAAAATTGCAGGTATCAGGATGACCAAAACTTAATTTATGATGTGGTGATACTTGAACTACTACTTAAATTTTACATTTATTTTCAGGGTTCCCAGGCGTGATTGGCTGTATAGATGGTACTCACATTCCAATCATTGCTCCTTCAGTAAATGAAGGAGACTATGTGAACAGGAAGTCTTTCCACAGCATTAATGTACAGGTACATAGTTCCCTGTAGCATTTCAAACTAACAAATTATTTCATCATAGTAATGGATGCTAATTTGTGTTCTCTGCACTGTGAAGATCATATGTGATGCTGCCAACATTATCACAAATGTGGAAGCCAAGTGGCCAGGCTCTGTCCATGACTCACAAATATTCCGTGAATGTACACTGAGCACAAAATTTGGACATGGTGAGTTGAAAATACTTTAAAATATATAAAGACCAATTGCTTCAGGGACATTTGAACTGAAGTGTATCCTTCTGTCTTAGGAGACACTGGCTACTTGCTTGGTGATAGGGGGTATCCATGTTTACCCTATTTGCTTACCCCTTACTCTGACCCTGAACCGGGCCCACAGCAGCGATATAATCTGGCTAATTGCAGGACAAGAGCCAGAGTTGAAATGACTATCGGAATGCTTAAGGCCCGGTTCCAGTGCCTGCAAAGACTCAGGGTCACCCCAGAAAGGGCATGTGACATTATTGTGGCATGTGTGATTCTTCACAACATTGCCACAATTAGAGGAGAACACTGTCCTTCTGAACCAGACATCAGCAGTGATCCAAACCATGAACATCCTGACCCTCCCACGGACATACAAGATGGAAGAGCAGTCAGAGACACCATATGTCACAATCATTTCTTTTGACCCATCACCTCAACATGTTGAAAGAAGAATAAACAGATTTTTTGTTCAACTGGCTTTATTGGTCGCCTGTATTTCCTGTACACAAAGTATTAAAAGATGTAAACCTCATAAAGTGTCTCTGTTGCTTCCTCCTCTGTAACAGCTGTCAATGTTTCTTCATTATTTTCCTGTAGTAAAGAAATAAACAACATTGCTGTTCTACTGTAACCTCATATAATCTGTGGAGTATTACTCACAACTGCATGTTGGTCTGGCTCAACAGGAGGCTGCACCAGATGCAGTACACCATCACCATCAACTGATAGAATATGAGGTTTATACAGGTCACTTATAACTTACAAGGGACCAAATGGCAATTAACAAACATATAGCACTCAGCTTACACTTCATTGTCATTATGCTCTCAAAGACAACCAAGACTGAGGGAAGGCAAAATCAGTAGGAAAATAACTTCACTACAAAATAATCCATTATGGTAAAGAGTTTATCAAATGAATGAGTAGCACTGCAAAGGTGACTGTGAAGAAAGGATGTATGCACATCATGTATTATTTTGAATTTACCCCTTATGTAGGCACTTGTGTCTTGCGGGGTTATTGACTCAGAGGATGTCCCCGCAGAGATGCCTTCGGCCACAGGGCGCCCACTGTTTTGGCTGAGGGCCAACTGCTCAGCCTCTGTGAGTGGTGGTGGTGGTGGAGGACCCCCACCTGTTTTTCGGGCCTCCGCTTTTTTTCTGTTGGCTATAACGGGTCACATTTGAGCATACAGAGTAAGCAAATATGTACTTGTAATGTGCTCAGATAATTTCAATAAGTGCTTACAGACAGAAAATTAATGTAGCCTCTAACTGCAATTGATTTACATGGGACAAACAGACCAAGCACTATGGCTCATAATACAATTACACCTTACCTGTTTGGACTATATTTTTCTATTTCATTTTTACTTGCTGCCAGGAACGTTTGGGGCCTGTTGGGTTGCACCTGCGCTCACATCACGTCACAAAATAAAATGTATAAAATAACAAATAAAATAACATATGATAAAATAACGTGTTAAATGGGTGGAAATCCCTCGATCAATGTTTAAATTAACACTCACGCATTGACTCTGTCGGCTATGTTTTGCCATGCATGCTCACTTTCTTTTGCAGCTGTCGCTGTGTTACTTTTTTCCGCGGAATTTGCATGTTATCGGCATATGCTGCCATCAGAATTTCGGCCTCAAGCGCTGTGAAATACATTGACCGCGCCTTCTTTCCCTCCGTCTCCATGGTGACTCGCTTAATCTGTGCTCCACTGATCAGGGCTTTATGTATCCTCGTCCGCGCGCTTCACTTGGGGTTAAAGCAACTCCGCGTTGACTGAACTACTTGTTATCAGCCTTTCTGAAACCGAATATTCCGAGTTGGACAGTTCGGGGTTACTCAACCCTGCGTATCGTTTTTCACTCTGAGTTTTCTAAACCGGCTTCCTGAAACAGGGCCCTGCTCTTCTCTCACATGTTATCAGCAGAAGGCTCTCAGCAGAAGAGAAAACCCACCAATCAATTCAGGACACCTGCAGCAACTGTGGCTGCTCCAAAAGGATCCACACACAGACCACATTACTCAAGAGGATTAGACAAAGAAGATGGTAAAATGACTGGTTTTTATCCGGCACTTTTGCACTCTGAGCACTCCAAGAGCTTTATACAGGTGGCCTCATTCACCCATTCATACAAAGAGATTTTTATATACTTTTTTTGCACAAGTGCTTTCTATCTTATATTCACATCCTGATGAATGTATCGGAGAGCACCTCAGGGTTAGTATCTTGCCCAAGTCTACATGCAGCCTGGAGCAGCCAGTCTGCAACCACAAACTTCCGATTACTAGACGACCTATGCTACCTCCTGAACTATAGCCACAGATGGAGAAGTTACAACTTTTGATTCACTCTGGAGATCATCACCTGCAGTGATAACTACAGACTGATGCTGTGATGCAGGATGACCATGGCAGGACTGTTTCAGTCTGAAACAGCTGCAATAGCACTTCTTCATCCATTTTCTTTTAATGCTTGCAGCCTAGTAGTTTGCTTGTATTTTGATTACTTCATCTTCAGTTTTTCAGCTCTGTTTTCTTGTGTCATCTTTTTTGGGCTTTAACAAGTGCTTTAAAGTCAAGTTCAGTATCTGAGGTGGAAATGAAAAGGGTGATGGACAGGTGATCGTCACCGAGGGAGGATCTGTATCTGTATCAACACTGAGAACGTTTATTTACAAATGAAGATTGATCCTAACCAAGATCTTCACTTTTAGCATCTGAATAAGGATGAAGCTGAATGAAACTGCAACTTTCTCATGAAAGTATTCATCAGGTTGTCAATTCATGTGCAAGTAGACTTTGGTTAGGTACATATTTCCCTCGCTACGCTTCATCAGTCAAGGTTTTGTGTTTATCTGTGGATGTAGTCTCATAGTGGAGATTCAATCTGTAAGATCCAGCAATTAATTTTTGTTCTCTGTCGGGACATGAGCCTGAGGCCTCCACGCTGAGCACCGTTTATGCAATCTATGTGACTGCTGCTGTACTGTCAAAGAGACATCATGGGCTTTCTGCTGAGACTACATTTGCAGGGGCTAACAGAGGATGTGGACTTTCTTTAAAAATTATGAAATTGAGGCTTCAACATTTTATGGCCACGAGACGTAACTGATCTTTTTTTTCAGATATTATCACTCTGTTGCTCACTCTGTTGAAACTTCATATTTGAAAATATGAGACCTCATATTTTCAACCAGTGTCCGTACTTCAGGAAGCAGAGGGTAGGTTTTGGCAGAAAGGATTTTACTCCACACTGTGGAAGGAGAGTCAGTCTTACAGCTGTCAGGGGAGGAGGTGGAGGAGGGGCCGATATCAGAGCAGGAAGTTGAAACCTTAGTTGCAAAAGAGACAGTGTGACAGCAACTAGTGTCCATATTAAAAACGGTTTAATGCACTCTGACGATTTCAGGCATTACAATATCTAGAAGGGGAAATAAGAACTTTTTCAGTAGAATTCACACACAAACACACACCAGCTAAAAGTTCCTCTTTTATTCTGTCGATATATATAATTAATAATACATCTACTAAACATACTACTATGCATGGTTACCCATGGAAAACATTTAACATGGTATAAAATAAAAACTGTTGAGTAGTTCAATTTATTCATTTGTTGTGGTAATATTGGTGGTACAAGGTTCAGTTGTGCATGAATGGCATTCGGGTGACAGGACATCTTACTCTAAACATTCCCATATGGAAAAGATATATATAAATTTTATAAAGTTTGTATCTGTCTTGTGTGAAACTTGTATGAAAAGCATATAAAAGTGAAAACAGATATAAGATCCCTTGAAAAATTATATAATGAAACTTGTATGTTTTGGATACTTACTAAAACAATATATGAAAGTAATGGGAAAGTGGCCACTTTCATGAGCAATCACATATATGTTTTTACTATTTCTTTTCCATATGGGTTTAGTGCAATAAACTTGGTTGAGGAGGAAATAATCAAACATTCATGTGTGAGAAACATAAATACTGATAACAGGGCAAATTTACAGGAAACTAATATGTGGCTGGTCTGACAAGGCATCCTAACTATTCAAGGTCTTTCTCTTAAACGTAGAAAAGAGCAGCCGTGTAGATCACTAATGTCTCTATTTTCTAAACAGTGCTGTTAAAAGCTTATGTGACCTACTGATAATCATGTCCCTGCCCCAGCTTTTTCACATCGAAAGCAAAATGAACATATTATCCAGCACCCTTTAAAAAACTGATGAATAAGCGCTCAGTGGCTATTAAATGCATTTAATAAAGAGAAGTGTGACTGAGAATTATTTCTCTAGAAACACAAAATAAAACAAAATTAGATATATTCTGAAGGATCAGTGAAGGTCACTTTGGAGTTGTGTTAATGACATCATACTCTGAAGAGCCGACATTTCTACGATTCAGTGACATGTAAGTTCTGTCCTCTTCTTGTGGCTTCACATTCTTTTGTACTTTGCTAGAAGAATACAAAACAATTATTGAAAAATATTTTATGGAAACATCTGCAGGACTTTTAGTTTTAATCAACAACCAGTTTTAAAACATACCAAAGGAAAGCTGCACAGATCACGGTGACACTGAAAAACACACCAGCAAGGACCCAAGGAAGGACTCCACTGTAAAATCCACACTGTGTTTCACAATCTGCAATAAATAATGATACCATGCATATATTATAGCTGCTCAAGTTATGCTTAAACCTTAAAATATTTTAATTGTGTGATACATACACAGAACATCAAGGTGAGTCAGGTTAGAACGTCCAACCCCGATCTCATTTTCAGCTTTGCAGAAAAATCTTCTTTTGTCTCTGGACACTTTAATATTTAAGCTGATTCCTGTCCTAATAAAAGTCTCCTGGTCTCCATCAGCTCTGTACCAGGTGTAGTTTTCTACTGCTGGGTTGGCATTACTGCTGCAGGTCAGAGTCATATTGCTGTTCTCTGGTACTGGACAAGAGGGACTGACTGAAATTTGTACATCTTTGGGTGAATCTAAAAATCAGTACAATGATAATTTGTTAAATGTAATATGTAGGTTTTATGTAAATCACACATCACAGCTCCTTTTGCATTTTAACGGAACTATTAATAGATCATCCTATTACAGACCAGAAAGCCAAATGTCAAAAGTAAAACGTTTCTGCAATTCTACTTTCTTGTTCGACTTTTAGAGTGAATCTGAAAGCTCTGACAAGCTCATGTGTTAATTTAGAAATATGATAATGTGAGAAAATGTTATCATAGGATGTAAATGAAAAACTGCTGTTTAAAATAAAAACAACTGTCCAACATGACTCACTAAATGTAGTTTTGTTTTATTGTCAGTTTTGAAGACATCCTAAAGCTAAAAAGCAGAGCTAACAAAAAAGACATAAATCATTAAATAATCATTAAATTCAAACTTTAAAAGCTTTCATTATATTTTATAAAACTCAGACATTGTTACGGCATACTGATAAAATAACTGTAACTGACTAATCATTTTGTGTAATTTAATCCAAGTCAAGAAAAGTAAATCATTACGATTTCAGTTTAGAAGAGAAAAAATAAACTCACATGAAATATCAGGAGTTAAACTTGTTTCAGCAGTGACATCAGGGCTACCATCTTGTTTCTGGTAGACAGCAGTGCAGGAGATTTTATTTCCATGATGGAGGTGAGAAGCAGTGAAACTCATAACAGAGGTCTTGACTTTAGTTTTGTCCTGATTCTCCTGCAGTGTCTCTTGACTCTGACCCAGGTTAGGGCTCCATGTCAGAGCTGGAGGATGAGACCAACATGGAGCTGGAGCAGAGCACGTCAGACTCACTGAGGCTCCCTCCTCCACCTCCAGTGTGGATGGAGTTTGTGTTGTGTTTCAGGTGCACTGTGTGGAATGTTCAACGTCAATATGCCAGAGAATATAAATGTTTTGAGAGGATCCTGTGTGACCATCCCCTGCTCCTTCGATGTAGAGACGAGATTTGAAACTAACTTAGATGATTCATGTAAAGCATATTGGAGTGATTCATCTTCATTTATCAGTGAAAATGCAAAACTAAAGCCAACTAAAGAAATGACAGGAGACTTAACAAAGAGAGACTGCACCACAACTTTCAATAATGCAAGTCTCCTTCAAAGTGCTAAATACTATTTCAAACTGTGGTGTAATAATGCACTGAAATACAGTTTTACCCAAGCGGGTGTAGATATTTCACTCATAGGTAAGATTTTTTTTTTCATCCATTTACTGACAATTCATGAACAAATTACACTTGTGGAACTGCTTTAGCTTCATTGTGACTTCACTCGATTTTACAAAGCATTAGAGACCTGAAAGGAACTGCTCATCAGAATATGTCTTCCCACCAGCTGCTCCTCCCTCACTGAAAAAGTGTGAATACCTGCGATAGAATGATTTGGACATCTTACACATGAAAATTATGATTATTATTATTTAATTCATTACGTGTAATTACTTGGTCGGGGACAAATAACATAAAATCCTATTTCTAAGCTTGTTCGGTAGAAAAAAAAACAAATGTAGTTTTATTTTAAATAGAAAATGAGAAGTAAAATGACAAGGTGTTTTTCTTGGCCTCTAATATTCTGAAGACAAAAATACATATATTTTTCTACCATGCAACTCGATTAATGGATTTCTAGGTGGGTACTAGTCAGGGTACATAAGTGGTAATTTTGTAAAATTAATATATACACCGCACGTCTATTTGGAGGTTGATGGATGCTTTAAATCCAACTGTATTTGTAGCATTGCAGAAGAAATTAGTGTCGATTGTTGAAACTGTAATATTTAAAGTGTGTCCAGTCGCAGTGAGAGCCTCCTGGTCTCCATCAGCTCTGTAACAGGCGTAGTTTTCTACTGCTGGGCGGGCATTACTGCTGCATGTCAGAGTCACTGTTTGGTGTTCTACTATTGGACCAGAAGGACTGATGGAACTGCTGCCATCTTTGGGTGAATCTGGGAAAAAATAGACAAAAATTGTTTTTGTAGTATTCGTAAGTGCAAAAATCTTTTGTTTGTCACATCTTCACAAAAAACTGAAAACTTGAAAGAGAATTTGTTAAATGTAATATAATATAAGAGATACATCACAGCTATTTTTTTTTGTTGTTTTTGGTTTGAACTGTTAATGGCACACCCCCCACTGCAAACCACAAAGCCAAGTGACAATAGCAAACATTTTCTATAATTCTAATTTCTTGTTTGAGCATTAGAGTGAATCTAAAAGCCCACAGTACACAAACTCATGTGTCGACTGAAAAACATGAAAATATGACGTACATGAAATCTGCAGTTTAAACTGAAAGCAGTCGTCAGATGTGACTCAGTAAATGTATTTTTTTTTTCAAGTCAGTATTGGAGGGTTTCTGGGAAAGTAAATAATATGGCTAAATAATTATCAGTGTTGGGGAATAATGGAATACACGTACCTGTGTTATGTATTTAAAATACAAAATATGAGTGATTGCATTCCGATATAGTTACTACTTCGATAGGTAATAATTAGAATAGTTACTTTGTTGAAATAAATGGATTGTGGTCTTTTGATGTTTCATATGTTAGGCTATCCCCTCTCTAATTTTGGTAATTCCACACATTGCCGGAAACCCAAACAAAACACGCAATAAGAGGCTCTAATGTACAAGTCCTTATTAATGTTGGTGGCATCAGTTACACAATAGACTCTAGTGATGGTAAATTTGATTCTTTTTACTGATTCGAGTTTGAATGAGACACTCACCAAAATTTATGTTTTTTTGAGTCATTTGAGTCCAGAGAGTGAAAAAAATGTACATTTTCACTCACACTTAATTTGTTTCTCTTTTCATGTAAATCCTACTGCTAAGATGAGTGATTGAAAAAGAAAACACCTATTTTATAGAGCAAAAAAAGAGAAAAAAAAGATTTCTAAAGGGAACACTTATTTTATGTATTTTATTTTATTATTATTTTCCTCAAATATGTCAAATATATATTTTCTCATCTAAATAATTTAGTGAAATTCTGATTTTACTTACATAATTGCAGCAGCAGAATGTGAGTCAGACACTGTATATTTTTTTTTTATAGTGGTGGAACTGAGTTCATATATTTTTTCCTTTAGTCTGCTTATTATCTTTGCAAAACAAACAAATTGTAGACTGAATGTTATATTGCGTCAGTCAGACTATCAGACTTCATCTCAGGTGAAGGAGCGACTCTTCCACAGTAACATGCTCTGAGTTTCAGCAGCTGAGAACCAGGAGGGAGGGGGGAGTAAGTCATATGTAGCGCAAGCACATATGAAATTACACATATGCAACTAATGAAATTAGTTTGCTAACAGTAACAGGGATGAGTCAGTGAAGGAGTCAGTTTGGATTGTGAATTATGATTCACAAGTCAGTTAAGTGGTTCTTGAGTACTGAATGATTCGTTCATGACTCGCACATCACTAATGGACTGGAGCCAGCACAATAGAGCCGGCAGTGCACATACAGGAATGCATTTCTTACTTTGAAATTCCAACACCACTTCACATTTAAAGAAGAAAGGGGTGGGCGAAATCTGACCATGCAATGCAGGCTCTGTTTGCCAGCAACCGAGCTGCTCTCAGCATCAAAAGACTCCACCTCCAACCTCAAGGAACATCTGGAAGTAAGTTCTTTTTAAAAAACTAACGTTAGCCTACTATAACTACCTTGTTTTAGTTGTGGCAGCTACCTGGGTTATGTGCCACTTCAATATCTTCTATGTACTATTGCTGTGTGATTTATTACAATTACTGAAAGCTGCATTTCAACCTGCTAGCTGCAAATAATCATCTGCAGTTCTAAAAGCAGACAGAAAGAAAACCTATTACTGATACAGAAATAGGTTCCAAATGAGATCACTGCTAAAAGTGCAGCCTTACTTAATGTCCACCCTACTCTTACTCATTTTATATTAAAATTTAAAAATCTAGTTGGTATTGCTTTCAGAACTGCACATGATCATTTGGAGTTAGCAGGTTGTTAATGCTATCAATCAAGTCTAACAGACTGAACTAACCCCAGCAAATGCCAGCTAACAATGTCAACTCGGTGGAGAGTAGCCTTCACTAATAACAATAAATCACACAGCAATAGTACATTCATGTAGTTGCAAAAAGCATGACAATATATCAAGTAATCCAAAGCATTTAGAATATGTTACTCACATTGCGTAACTTAACAGAATAAGTTACACACTACATTTTGGTCCATGCATTCTGTAATCTGTAGTGGAATACATTTTAAAAGTTCCCAACACTGATAATTAAATGAATTATTAAACATTTTAGATCATATACTTTAACAAAAATCGGACAATCAGCATTAGTTTAAAAAATAAAAATGTATATGTGTCATTTAGTTCAAATATATAAAACATCCACTGTATACAAGTCAGGCAAGTAAGCCATTAGCAGTAACATTTAATTTTAGAACAAAATAAACAAATAAACTCACATAAGATAACAGAAATTAAACTTGTTTCAGCAGTGACATCAGGGCTAGTTCATTATGATCTTTAAAATAAATGACCCATATGTTTTTAGTTTTGTAAAAAAGCAAATAATATAAAAACATACATCTTTCATTTCAGAAAGTCTAAAACATTAAATGATGCAAGAGGAAAAAAAGAGGAAGTTTCCGGATTAAAGCATTCTTTCTGAAACCAACATAATTCATGTTTCTGAAATACTCAGAGCAAAAGTCTTCTGTAGACAGAGAATTAATGACCTACTGACTATCATGAAAGTCTTAAAATTAAAAACAAAAATGAATTGCTTACCTTTTTTCAGTCAATCTTTTTGACTTTTTCTAAAGTTTCTATGATAGCTTACATTCTCATTATGTCTAATGAGCAGTCGATTTCCCAGATGTGAGGTTTTCTAAAAAGTGCTTTAAAATGATTTCAAAAATGGAACTAACAGAAAAGTTCCTTTGAGTGTGAAACTTAGATATCTGTGTTGCCAGCAGTGACTGTATTAATCACTGCCTTTTTTCTGACACCCTGTTTCACTGAATGTGTTGTATATGAAGGAGTATTCGAGCCAAATTAAAAAAATGTTGATCACTTTGAAATTTGAAATTAAAGTTGTAATTACTTTGAGAAAAAAGTCATAAGTCTGGTTTGAGAAAAAAGTTGAAATGTGCAGATTACTGTATTTTTCAGACTATAAGGCACATTTAAAATCCTTTTATTTTTTCAAAAATTGACAGTGCACCTTATGTATGAATTCTGGTCTGATTTTATGTGGTACACGGAGTTATTATGTACACTTTTAATGCTTTTCTCTTTTCGTTTCTACCGTAGCTGCTCGTGATCCCCTGTCTTTCCTCTCTTCCCTACTCACACACCCAGGGACCATCCCCCACATCCTTCCACACCCTGTAATACTTTCCCCATAGGGCTTCACCATTAAAGGGCTATGCCTGTAACATTTCTGAAAACAGAAAACTAGACAGCAGTGACTTTTGTAGGGTTACTGAAGTTGGACTAGATGGTATATAATGCTACGTGATCCCTAGCAACACAGCTATGTTAGCAGTTGTGTTTTAAACATAAAAAGTTATAAATATTTTAGTAAATGTTGTGAAAAATGACTAAAAAAACATGTTTTTGTAAGGTTTTGAGCTAAATGTGGAAAAATGTTGCTGAGTTCCAAAAAAAGAGAAGTCAGTCAGATGTGAGGCTAAAAACTGATGCAAAATGAGAAAATAACACAAAACCTGCTGTGAGTGTCAACATTAGATATACTTGTCACTAGAACTGACTGTATACAGTGACATTTCTTTGTTTCCCCCACAATTTTTGCAGCAGTTTACTCTGTATTGCTCTGCTTATGCCAAGGGACCAGATTCTTAGTTGGACCAATTTTTAGACTAATGTGTTTTGGGGTTTCAAAGCCCCATAGATATTAGGTAGTGAAAGTAACACAGCTCAGCTGCTCCAATAATCTTGACACATAAAGAATCACCAGAGTTTTTGCTTATTCAGTTTTATTGGTTGTCCTTCTTTCCTGGATCACCTGTAGCATTCTATAAGCACCCTCCCAGCTTTGAAAAATGTCCAGCAGGGATTAGCACTTTTTGATATGATGTTCTTCTGCTTCCCTGGCCTCTATGTCAGAGACCTAGAATACTTGCTGTAGCAAATGGAACCATGAATTCTGCTGTCTGCCAAAAAAAAATCTGATGGAGAATGTCTGACTATCTGTTTAACTCAAAATCTTACCAAGTATATTTGTCTTATTTCTAGTCAAAATTATCTCATTACACTTAAAATAAGACACAATCAGCTACAGGGCAACATTTCAGTAAGCTAAAGGAACTTGTTTCAAGACAGTGAATCTTGAAACTAGAGAAAAACTAGAGATTTTTCACTTGTTCCACTGGCAGATTTTTTCACTTATTTTAAGCTAAAATATCTTGTATTAAGTGTAATGAGATAATTTTGACTAGAAATAAGACAAATATACTTGGTAAGATTTTGAGTTTTTGCAGTGTGACTTCAAGCTGAAGCACATTTGGGTTCTGTAGCACTACGATGATCCAAAACACACCAGCAAGTCCACCTCTGCGTGACTTCAGAAAAACAATATTAACCTCTTAAGCTTGATTAGTTGATTGTAATTGTTGCTCCTAAGGGTGGCCCAACCAATTATTAGGTTTAGGGGGCAATCACTTTTTCACAGAAGGCCATTTAGGTTTGGATTTTTTTTCCCTTAATAATAAACATCTTCATTAAAAAACATTAATTTTGTGTTTAGTTTGTCTAATAGTAAAATTTGTTTGATGATCTGAAACATTTAAGTGTGACAAACATACAAAAAACAGAAAATAGGAAGGAAGCAAACACGTTTCACACCACTGTATATATGCTGCAAAGTAATGTTTATTGAAAGATTCCTCCACCAAAGAAAGAAAATAGTGCTTCATAAGGTAAAGTAGATAATGGAGCATGCGGTTCCTTAATCACAGATCACTGGAGATGGAAACTGTGAAGAATTTTTTGTGATTCTGCAGGGAAAAACTGTGATTCCACATCCACTTATTTACATTCTCTTAAGAAATTCATGTTGTGACGACATGAGTGAGAGGCTCTCCTCACAATGTTCCTGTTGGATTAAAACAAAAGGTAATTATTAGGCAACACCATATGTTGTATTTCTCTTTACATTAACATATTTGTGTTATATTCAGTGTCTTCACTTAAGCTTTTTGTGTATCTGCTTCTTTTTAATATAAAGAATGCACTTTTTTGACAGTTGTTGGAAGATATGCAATGACTGATTTTGGGGACAGATTCAAACCCAGGCCTCAGCATTAACCTTATGGCATATTGATCACATGCTTTACTGAGTGAGCTAAGCTGTACACATTTGTAATGTTTGATTATTGCATCTATATATGAGGTGGATCCCCTTCAGAAATCCTAACCAGCATCTCAGACAGTGATTTCTTAACAATGGTGTTCAGTCCTTACATTAAAGTTCCAGAGACATGCAAGGGAGTGCTGAAGCTGTATTAATGTCACAGCTTGCTAAATCAGTTTATATCGGATTTTTCTTTAATTTGTCAATTGTTGTACAGTATATATACTGCAAATAAATTAGTCAAATAATTCATCACAGGCATGTGATATTTATTCAAAGGTTTGATTATTTATTTGACCTATATGTATTATGCTGTCCAGAAACTTACCTCCAGTAACCAGTGTTGATGAAACAAGCAATATCGTCAGTTATGTTATTGTCAGTGAAGGCTGCGAGGAAAAAAGAAACAATTTTTAATATGCAAAATAAAAAAAACAAAAAAACAAAACATAATAAATTAACCCGCTGTGGGTGCAAGAACTCACAGTTGCAGGAGGTGCGGCAAACATTTCTGGATGGACGAAGCCCCGAATTACAGAAAATGTTGTCAGGCAGCTGGAAGAGCCCGTAAAGGCCGAGGGACGAAGGCTTCAAGTTTTCCTCCTCACTGCTGTCTTCCACTCCTCCGCCAATTTGCCCGATCTCCTCCTCACTGCTCGAGTGAGCATGTCGCTTTCTTCTTTTCATGCCACTTGTGCTGTTTGACACAAGGGTTGTGTTCACTGAGCTGATGGTGGAGTTAGTAATCGCAGGGCTAGTAGTCATGACAGTAGTAGTAGTAGTAGAAGTAGTAGTAGTAGTAGCAGTCAGGTCAGTGGTTGCTGAGTTGGTGCTTGTCAGTGTCGTCGCTCCAGTGGTCGTTAAGGTGACTGCTGTTGTGGAGGGGGTTGTTGGCTTTAGTGTGGTAGTTGTGCGCTTGCCAAGCACATTGACCAAGCTGGTGTTCAGATGAGAGATCCTGTCCACTTCACAGACAACTGTGGCAAACAAGTCACACATGCAAAGAAGTAAAAGCAAACAAAGGAGAAAAAAAATGCAATTATAAAGGTGATAGCCAGTAAGAGTTGCTATTTTCTTTCTGTTTTCTTTCAAATGTATGTGCTTTTAGTTTTACTTTAGTGGTTACTTTTTTCAGTCATGGGGGCCACATGAAATATATTTCATTGGATGTCAGATTTATTTATAAATGAATAGACAAACTGGTCTAGGCTCTCTCTCTCTCTCTGTGCTCTTACTGCTGCCTTTGAACTGATAACTGAAGCTATCAGATTTATAAAAGTTAATATTTTCTTCTAATACAGAAGAATCAAAAAACAGCATTAGGCTTAAATACCCCAGTGGTATTCTAGTCTACAGCTAAGGTACAGACTTTTGTCATGGATTTAAGTCATTGGACTTACTTATAGCCAAGAGTGTCCTGGGCAGACGTATCACTTTCCCAAGCTTGTCTTGGAGCTCGCATTTGTAGACGATCCGGCTCTCAGAAAAGCTTTAGTCTTTTTTCCCAGATAGTTTTGTATTTCCTTTTATAATTTTATAGATATTGGGGTCAGCTATTTTGATATGTATGGGCTGATTTTTAACACACGCTAGGGGTTACAATATTTTGGTACAGGTGTTGATTGATTAGAACCATGTGCTGGTATTTAATCCTGACTGATGTGCATTTGTCAGACCCCAATAAGGACTCAGTACTGATTCAGTAAAAGTAAAATAGGCAAAAGTTAAAATATCAATACTACAGTCTAAATATCAGGAGAGGAAATCAATATGCTTTCAGTAAAAAGTGCAAAAATACAAATGGGTCTGTTTGCTCCAGGAATGAATTTTTATATGATTTCATCCCACACAGAGTGATTCAGGAACTACTTTTTCATTTTAATCTGTTTAATATTTCCAGAAAGTGAAATAGTGGATCTATTCATGATCTATTGCTCAAGTTATTGTGCATTGTGAAATGTCTTTTAAACAAGACTGGTACTGCCCTTTGTGTACCACACCACTTGTATTCAGGACAGCTTGGATAGGCTTCAAGTATGCTGCACCCATCATTATATTGATGTGTGTCATGGATATCATACTATTCTCAATTGTCTTTTTATTCTATAGCTTCTCTATAAAAAAAAAATACCATCAATGTAAGCCAATCTGACAAACACAACAACATTAAGTTACTTTAAGTCAGAATTTTCAAAAAAGGGATTCTGTGTAGAATAATAAAATGGTGAAAAATTCATTCAGTGCATTTTGGAATAAGGCTGTAACATGACAAAATGCGGAACAAATCAAATGATGTAAGTACTTTTCCGATGCACTGTAAGTTCATGTGATGGTGTCATTCTAAAAATTTTGTATTGTAAATTTTAAATGCTTCACTATTCTTAATTTGAAAATTATCTACAAAAAATGTACGTCATCAGAGAGACAGGCCAGAGAATGTTCCTTTCAATGTTTTTTTTTTAAAAAGAGGTGAAGCTCCTCCAGCTTATCCAGAGGAACACATGGCGTTCCCAGTCCAGCTGAGAGATATAATTGCTCCAGAGAGTCCTGGGTCTAGCCCAGGGCCTTTTTTCATTCTTATGTTGTACTTACAGGACAGCCACAAACATATGATTTATAAATTATAATGCTGGACATAAAATAGAATATAAACTATATAAAACAAGCTCAAGTTTGGCCACATTCAGTAAGTAATCCATCTACTGCAGATGGGGAACATTTTTATGGAGAATTATTATTTTTATATTTAATATTTTAGGCACAGTTATCCAGTAATACAGTTTTGTCTATACTGAGCTATTTTCAATGTCTTTTATGTTATACAGTATGTTATTCTATTTTATCTTATCCTATTCCATTGTGTTTTTCTCAACTTTTACTGCTCTTAAACTTGTACTTTCTGCCATGACCAAAAATGTTTTTTATTAGTGTGGGACTAATAAAGGTTTATCTTATCTCTCTTAGAAAGGTTTAAAATTTCCTCCACCACTTGTCATTTTCAGCTAATAGTAAATTTTGTTTGGTAATATAGTACAGATTTATTTTACTATTAAAATAAAAATATACAATTCTTTAGCAAGAAAGATGTGCAGAAAGTTGAAGATGTCCATGTAGAGTCAAGACAGGCAGTACAAATGGTATGTTTTAATCTGATCCAGTTTATGGTTGTGACACTGGGCTCAATTTGCATCAGTAATTACATCATAATTTCCTTATGCAAGTACTTGGATCTGCTGGAGGGGGGGGATCGAGCATTGATGTAATGGTCTCTTAGATTTTAAAACAGTTGTTTCCAGCATAAATATTTCTTTCCTGTTAAATAGATGTTGTTACACATGACTGAATTGTTTACAGTACAAATATTTCCTCTTCCCTGTAAAAACATTGTTTGCCCCCTGTTCAAGTGCATTTACAGTTAAGTGTTTTTGTTACAAATAATCTATTTATGTATCCAAATTTCCCCGTTAACTGTTCTCCAGTAGCTGATTTCTCTTTTTTCCCCTTTTGCATATTTGTCACACTACATATTGAAAAACTAACTAAATAAAAACAACCAAATTAAATACAACATACAGATTTTAAATGTAAATTTAATTTATTAAAGGAAAATAGCTATCATAACCTACCTAGCCCTTAATTTTTGTGTTGAGGGCAAGTATTACAATTTGATCAAAAATAAGGCTCACAAGTAGGTTTTTAAATATCTTAGATTATTCTGTTTTTTTTTAATTTCATATGGGAATCATTTATGGTGGGTTCTGTTTCCCACACAGCTCTTCATGTTATGTGATAAGAAGAGCAGCAGAGTGTGAGCTTTGGTTTTACTATGGGTATATACATTCATGCTGCAAAGTAATATTTATTGAAAGATTCCCCCACCAAAGAAAGAAAATAGTGCTTCGTAACATATAGTAGGTAATCGAGCATGCAGTTTCTTGATCACAGCTAACAGGAGATGGTTCTGAAGAATAAATAGTTGTGATCCTGCACGTATAAACTGTGATCTCGCAGCCATTCATTTACAATATTTGAAGCAATTCCAGTTGCGACGACATGACTCTGAGGCTGTCATCTCAATATCCCTGTTTGATTAGAGCAAAAGGCAGTTATTAGGCAACACAAATTTTTTTGTATTTCTCTGTTGTAGTTTTCTTTGGATTAACTTAGTGTTTTATTCCATACACCCATTTATATGTATATTTCTTTTTAAGTACACTTTCTGAACATTGATAAGAAGAAGGGATAGCTGGGAGACATGCCATAATTGACCTTGTGGCAGATTTAAACCCAGGCCACTGCATGAACCTTATGACATAATGATCACCTGTTCTACGCAGGGAGCTAAACTGGCACACATGTGTAGCTTTTGAATGTAACACTTAAATATGAGAAGGAATCTTCACTTTGATGTACCTTCATACACAGAAAGTATCCTGATCCCCCTCAGAAATCCTAACCAGAATGTCAAACAGTGGTCTCCACCACCATCATGAAAGCACCAAATTAGATCAAATATTTTGAAACAATGATGTTCAAACATCAGAGTAAAGCTAAAGACAGAAGGCCACTGAGCACTGAAGCTGTGATGCAAAAGGTCGATAAGATTTTCCTGTCATTTGTCAACTGTTGTTTCGCATATCTAAATTGATCAGTTAGCTGATGTATCGCTCAGTCATCTCATATTTATTCAAAGGTTTGATTATTTATCTGACCTATGTCTGTTTTGCTCTCCAGAAACTTACTTCCAGTATCCAGTCTGGATAACACAAGCAATATCATCAGTTATGTCCTCGTCGTTAAAGGCTGCAAGAAAAAAGAAACTATTTTTAATACGCAAAATAAAAATCAAAACTTACCTAATAAATCTGTGTTTGCTTTTGGTGTAGGACCTCACCTGTGCAGGAGGTATTACACAAATTTTCAGATGGGCAATACCCTGAATCACAGAACTTCCTGTCAGACAGCTGGAAGAGCCCGTAAAGGCTGAGGGACAAAGGCGTCAAATTTTCCTCCTCACTGCTGTCTTCCACTCCTCCGTTAATTTGCCCGCTCCCCTCCTCACTGCTGTCTTCCACTCCTCCGTTAATTTGCCCGCTCCCCTCCTCACTGCTGTCTTCCACTCCTCCGTTAATTTGCCCGCTCCCCTCCTCACTGCTGTCTTCCTCACTGCTACTTGTGCTGTTTGACTCAAGGGTTGTGTTCACTGAGCTGATGGTGGAGTTAGTAGTGTTAGTGCACTTTCCAAATGATGTGACCAAAGCGGTGTTCAGATCAGACCTCCGTTTCATGTCACAGATAACTGCAGCAAATCAGTCATGTACACAAAGAGACCAAACAGGGAAGAAAGACAAAAAAAGAACAAAATATGATACACAGTAAGAGTTGTTGTTGCTGTTTTCTTTTACCTTCCATAATATGTGTGCTTTTAGTTTTATTTTAGTGGCTACTGTAATACAATCAAAAATAGCACATTGTACATCAGTTTTATCAGCAAATGAATAGAGAAATTAGTCCAGGTGTTGCAGTGCTACTTCACAGAAGCCAAGTGTAAACTAAAGGAGACAAAAAAATACCCCTAAGTTGATGTTTTACAAGGAGTTTTTTGGGGGAGTTTTTTAGACAATTCTTTAAAGTAGACATTCTTTGACATAGTCTATCTATTTTTATTTTATCTAAAGATATCTAAAAGGGGGTTAGTATTTTCCTCTGGTAGAGAAGAATCATAAAATAGCAGTGAACTTCAATACATCAGAATTATACTTTTGGACATTTCAGCTTTACCACTGATTTTAATCAGTGCCCAAGGGATGTGCGTTTGGAGGTCATAAAAGTTGAACACAACAAATGCATTTAAGCTCACCTATTGCCAAGATTTTTTCCTTTGAGTTTCTGGGCAGATTGATCATTTTCCCGAGCTTGTCTTTGAGCTCACATTTGGAGACAATCCTGCTCTCAGAAAAGCTGGGCAGCACAACTGCCACAGCCACCACGACAAGCAACCCAAGCTTCATGTCAGCACTTTCTGTGGAGGAATCATTGTTTGTTTTAATTATCATATGTTCTTCAAAACTCTCCACTACCAAGAGTCAACATCGCTAATAATTAATGCTAAAATTCCCCAGATGAACTGCAGAACTTTTGAAATTCATTAAAAACTTCTCATTTTCAATTATGCTTTTTGCCCAAATAATTTTCAACAACCCTACAATGAAGATGCCAATTTAAGAAAAAAAGAAAACCAGTTGTCAGTAAATAAAATTGATCCTTTTTACATAATACAACAAAACAAAGTGATAACAATTAAAATAATGAAGAGAATTCTTCCTTACCACGTTGATCAACCTGATTGACTGTTGACTGAGAGAAATGTCCCCCTGTGTATGTTTGCAGACAGAACCTGTGAGTTTATATATGATGCCTTTTACCATTGGGCCAGCCTGTTTTACTGCTGTCTTTGTTGTCTGGGAAGTTTCGCTTGAGAAAGGAAAATTTTTAATGTTGATGAACAATACATAAATGCACACATGACACTAAATACCCAGTACCAGAACATGACATTCAAAGCTTTCATTTACCTGACTATCAAATGACAGCACCCAAGAGGATCATTCAGGGGCATGCCAGCGAGAAGGCTTCTCTGAATTTTGTGGTTTCACTGTAAAGGCAATGTGAACCTGCTGAATGTCAATATATTTGTGCATTTGCTTCACATAGACTGTAATTCTTTCTTGAGAAAGAATGGAACAGATCACAGTGACACTGCCCACTGGACATCAAATTGACCGTTAAAGCCAAATTTGAAGAAATTCCCAGCAACAGCTGTTGTACCAACATAATGATAAAACTTAAAAAAGGAAGGCTGCTTGACTTGAAATATAATATTGATTGAAATAAAATCTCTCCCTCTGCTGGTACTGCAGCTTACTGCACAGCCATGCCCATAGTTTGAAACTTTTTTGCCAACATCCAAAATGTTTTGTTCAGGATACTAAAATCTACTTTTGGATTCATCAAATATAAATATCGTTAATTTGTCTAAATACAGATAGTGTAATAACATGTAATTTCAGTTTTTCTCAACTGACCTGGTGGAAATGTCACAGCAGAAAGGTCATTCTCACCACTTTTAATGGAGTTCTCAAAAAAATCGGAGCGTTTTTGAAAACAAAAGACACAATAATCAAAGTCTTCTTCACATTTGTCAAAACATTATTAGTCAGTCAGTCAGTCATTTCATCATGTTGATATTTGTGAATAATATCTTATTAATCTGTACATTTCCTGCACATGTCATAGACGTCTAAAAAATTACCCAGACCAAAGTTCAAACTGTGAACGCCATATTGATGTCCAAGTTGGGTCATAGTTGGACGCCCAAATTGTGGACCTAGTTTGGACATTAATTAGATGTCCAGAACTGGTCATGGACTGCCATACCCAATATATACATGATCTGCATGTCCAGCTGACATCCAGTGGGAAGTCACAATACATACATTCAACAGCTATTTTATTAAGTATGCCTGTTCCACTGCTTATCACAGTAATCTAAATACCTAATCAGTCTTTCTCATCAGCAGCAACTCAGAGAATTTATACATGTACCTGAGAACCTGAAAAAAAGATTATTAAATTTGGCGTGGTTGTTGATCTCAGGAGGGTTGATTTCAGAGACTGTTGATTTACTGGGATTTTCCCATACAACGATCACCAGGGGTTACGGAGAATGGTTTTCCAATTTCCTTGTACTATTGTGCTAGGTATTACTGTGCAAAGAGTTGTCTTAAATCAGAAATCATCTAGGGATCATCAGTTATGTATTTTTGTTAGACAGTGTGTTGGTTGATCTGCTATTGTATACATATTTGAACAAAACTTGAAAACAGTAATCAACAGTAGTCAGGAAAGTGAGCGATCTAAAGTTGTGACTGACAGAAGTCCAAACTGTTTTGATGAGTAGTCAGATTCAAGTCAAAAGTCCATCAACACGACAGGAAAATATCTTTAGTAGTGACGTATGTGTAAAAACAATATAGGTGTATAAAATGAATGAGAATTACTAATGAACATATAACACCTGTTCTTATAAACAGCTCCATTGGCTTCCATTAAACCTCAGTGTCAATTTCAAGATCCTGCTTCCTACTTTCAAAGCGCTTCATAATCTCGCTCCTCCATATTTATCTGATCTTCTCCATACATACTCATCCCCTTGTACACTTCACTTTTTTTCAGCTTCCCTTCTGTCTGTTCCACCTGCTCCCCTGACTACCATGGGACTCAGAGCCTTTACTTGTTCTGTCCCAAGACGTTGGAAAGCCCTTCCACCAGATCTCCGGACCACAAACTCTCTCACCACTTTTTTTTTTTATTTTATATTTTTGTTATTAATACAAATTAATTCATTTTGGGAAAGCCCCGCAACAACGAGGATGACAGTACAGGTCCAGCGTATTTCAGATGTGGGTCCCAGGTTCTGTGGAAAGAGTCCAAAGTGGAGTTGAGCATACAAGTTGTATATTCATTGGGAATACAGTCCATAACAATGTTATGCCAGGATTTCTTAGTTGGGATTGCTGGCCTGCCCCAGAGGAGCAGGATATTCTTCCTGGCCGCAAAAGATAACAGCTGGAACAGTCTCTTGTATTTGCCTTTGATAACCAGATTGTCCATTACTCCCAATATAAGATGTGAGTAAAGTTGCCACCCCCCACCTTCTTTAAATCCAACAAAAGTGGCATAAAATGTTTGTGCTACGTTTGTGCTGGTTTGTGCTGCAATAAATTTCATTTGTGCTGCTATCATTTTAAAGATATTCAAGAAAATTTCTAGAGGTCATCAGAGGTCAACCAGCTGACTGCAGGTTTCCCCGATCTTATAAACAGATGCTATCATTTAAAAAATATTAATAAAATAATGTCTTGATGCGTGCCACTGAAGGTGCTCAAGAACTTCTACTCCTGCACCATCGAGAGCGTCCTGACAGCAAACATTTGCACCTGGTTTGGGAACAGCACCAAGCAGGACAGACGAGATCTGCAAAGAGTGGTGCGCTCAGCCGAACGCATCATTCAATCAGCGCTCCCTGACCTACTGTCCATCTACACCAAGCAGTGCAAGTCCAAAGCTAGGAAGATTATGATGGACCTCTCCCATCCCAACAATGGACTCTTCTCACTGTTGAGGTCTGGGAAGCGCTTCCGCTCCCTTAAGGCCAAAACAGAGAGAATGAGGAGGAGCTTCTTCCCCCAGGCTATTCGGGCCCTGAACCAAGTGTAGGACTGGACTCTCACACACATCACATCACCAGACTAACCACCACACATTTCCTATAATCCTATAATTCCTATAATTTATAATCTTTATAATCTCTTTCTGCTATTTGCACATTTTTTACTGTAAATTCCTAAGTTCATTTGTAAATTTTCTAGTAACCTGTAAATTGTAAATACTGTAAAACTTTTTTTCTGTCATTTAATGGTCGGGCATTGTACAGCTACAAGCATTTCACCCCCATGTCATACTGTGTATGGTTGTGTGTGTGTGACAAATAAAATTTGAATTTGAATTTAATTATTCATACATCTTACCTACATCTAGACGTAGCGTTTTCAGTGGGAGAAACATTTCGTCACTCATCGACCTGACTTCTTCAGTCTCAGCTGACTGCAGGTTTCCCCAATCTTGTAAACAGTACATTTGCACAGTAAAGGAAACTAGCACCACTGAATGAACAATGGGCTGGGGGGTTAGTTCCATGATTGTTAGTATGCAAATTCTTATGACCATTGATCAACGACTGCTAATCAAAGACACAGATTCTCGAATGACTATGAGTACCATTCACAGAGAGTTGAGGAACTATGATGTGGGATAAACAGATGACCTGACAATGAACAAAGGAAGACAGAGGACTTAAATATACCGTGACACACTGGTTGTAACAACAATTTCTGAGCCATGTTTGTGGCTTGTTTCCTATACTGGCGCTAATCTTGTGATGTTTTATGATAAAAAAGTAATAGATAACTTATTTTGTTTTATAAAGTTTGAGTCCTCACACTGAGTATTTAGAGGCGTTCCCAATGTATTATTTAATAACAATCAGATTTTCTTGAAAAACAGCAGAAATTAACAGAACTAAACTAATTTTTCACAGCAGTGCGCAAACAGTAATTCTTGCTAGTTTAGGTTTATATTTACTTTTATGTCTATGTTTAGTTTTTTATGGTCGGGCATTGCACAGCAACAAGCACTTCACTGCATGTCGTACTATGTATGATTGTGTATGTGACAAATAAAATTTGAATAAATCTATGTTCTTCATGCAGCAACAACTTAACAAGAAGTAGTTTTTATTCCATCAATGTGGCATTTAGAGTTCAGAGGTGCGTTTAACAGTTTGTTTAAAAAGTCAAAATATATCAGCAGGTTATGACATGGAAAAGACAGTTTATTGATATTTACATTTACATGATCTGTGACACTTTGTTTATTATGTTGATTGTTTTCATGAATGGTATGTTCTGTCGCGGTGAGTTATGGGACAGCATTTTCTATTGTCTTTTCAAAAGGATGGTAAAGTGTATATGTTAAAGGAAGCAATCTTTCCAAGCAACGACGAACATTTCTTAATGAATTTAGAGATTTGGAACAGCTCTTATTATGGCTTCCAAGCAAAATGGACTATTGGAACACACCTATTTTTGAAGTCTTCCTTTGTCACAGCCTCCCTCATAGCTGCATGCTCCGCTGTTTTCTTTTTCATGTTTCCAGTTTTGCACCTGCCCTGTTCATGTTTTACTGTGAGATTTTAAATTTTGTTTCTATCTTCCATTTTTTCCATTTAGTTCCTAATTTCTACCAGACACACAGCTTTAGATGACAGGAGGTAAGGACAAGCTGAGAGAAAGTCATGCATTGCAGCAATTCAAATCCAGGCCTCTACATTAACCTTATGTCATATGGATCACCTGCTTTAACCAGTGAGCTAAACTGGTACTTATATCTAAGGTGGAGGCTTCAGCGTGATTTAATTTCATACACAGGATCCTGAAGCCTAACTCCATCATCAAAGGGTTACGGTAAAGTAAAAGGCTTTTTCCTATTTCTGTTTTCGTTTTTCCTATTTCCGTTGTATTATGTGTGCTTTTGCAGCATTTTTCTTATTGCTGGTGTTTTCTTAAGTTGCAGTCCGTTTGGCCTCTTAGGGCCACTGTAGTTTCCCCCTTACTGCGTCTTGCGTCCTCATTTATGTTATAGCATTATTTTACTTTCTTCATTCACTGTCATGTCTAGAGTTAAGCTCCCTCCTTTCTAACAGATGTGATCTTGATTCATTTCCTCCTCATTAAACTTCTCTTCTTGAGTGCTTGGATCAGCCTCCTATCTTAGTGTTTTGTTTTGTTTTTGTTTGTTTTTTTAACACCACTTGAGCTGTTTGACAAAAGACTTGTGCTCAGTGGATGATGCTAGAATTATTAGTAGAAGAAGTAGTAGTAAAGTCAATAGTCGTAGTATTATTCAGGTCAGTGGATGGTTGTTAAATTGGTGTTTATTGGTTTGTCTGCTTCAGAGGACATTGTACTGTTGTGGAGGGGGCTGGGATTACTGTTGGCTTGGGTGTGGTAAGGATGAAACCTGACTTAGGTGGTGTTCAGATGAGACATCCAGTCCATTTCACAGAAAACTATAGGAAACATGTTATGCACACAAAGAGCTAACAAGAACAGAATTTTTTTTTTAAAAAAGATCTAAAAAGGTGATCGCCAGTGTGAGTTGTTTTACATGGAGCTCTTCTGAGTCTTTTTCTGTGAGTTTTATCATTTTATGGGATCTGCACCTCCTTCTTAGGAGCAAATAAATAAATAAGATAGGAGCTGTATTAGTCCTTTTTTTACATTACAGTGATTTGGCACTTCTTTATAACAAAAAAAAGAAAAGAAATGCCTTGTAACTACAGGGATGCGCTGAGTCTGATTACATGGCGTCAGAAGAGAATGTTCCTTGCCACACTGGTTCACCTGACTGATTGTTATCTGAGTATGTTTGCAGACTGAGCCAGTCAGTTTATACAGGATGCCTTTGGCTGCTGGGCCACCGTGTTTTACTGGTGTCTTTGTTGTTTGAATAGCTTCCCATGTAACGCAGGAAACGTTTTAATGTTGACGAAACAATACACAAAACCCCAGATGACATCAAATACGCATCACCAGAACATGACATTCAAAGCTTTCCTTGACTTTAGCATCAAATGACAGCACCCAGGAGGACTATTCAGGGGCAGACCAGCAACTACACTTCTCTGAATTTTGCAGTTTGAGTGTAAAGAAGATGTGACCCTGATTAATGTCAGTATATTTGTGTATTTATGAGGTGCAGCATATATCTCATTCTTGAAATATTCATAAGAGTTATCTGTGATCTGCCTCAGCTATGACACTGGTGACTGGACATCAAAATCAATACAGTTCATCACTGGGTCAAAGTGACTGCCATAGATGTTGTCTATTTAGAGGAATAAATGTTGCAGATTCATTTTATATGTTATTAATGAAATAGTGTATCTGTGCACGATACAGTCTCCAGACCTCAACCCCATAGAAAATCTGTGGCGGGAGTTGAAAGTCCGTGTTGCTCGGCGACAGCCCCAAAACATCACTGCTCTCGAGAAGATCTGCATGGAGGAATGGGCCAAAATACCAGCTACTGTGTGTGCAAACCTGGTAAAGACCTATAGTAAACGTTTGACCTCTGTTATTGCCAACAAAGGTTATGTTACAAAGTATTGAGTTGTATTTTTGTTATTGACCAAATACTTATTTTCCACCCTGATTTACGAATAAATTCTTTACAAATCCTACCATGTGAATTCATGGATTTTTCTTTCACATTCTGTCTCTCACAGTTGAAGTGTACCTGTGGTGCAAATTACTGACCTCTGTCATCATTTTAGGTGGGGGAACTTGCACAATCGGTGGCTGACTAAATACTTTTTGCCCCACTGTATTTGTCTCTCAGAAACAGTTCATAACTCCCCTTCAACTCATTCATGTCGCCTAAAAGGTAAACCTGTTTCTCCATCAGCTGTTCAGCTCTGATGATTCA